>NC_083760.1:18461156-19061156 GCF_963514075.1 Conger conger
GGTGAAGGAGAAGGATGAAGAAGATCACATTTCTGACTCTGGGAGGCAAAGCCAGGAAGAGGAGAAGCAGGAGGAAGAGGAGGAGGAGAAGAAGGCCTCGGTAGAGGAGGAGAGGAAAAGAAGGAGGAAGAGACTCACTCCAGCTCTGGGGAGGATGAGGGGAAGGGAAAAGAGGGGAACGGAACAGAAGAGGATGACAGCACACAAGTAAGCCAAGGTGAGCCAAGAGAGACTTTCAACTTTTCTTATTCTTAAGCACGACATTTACATTATGTTAATGTATGGTAATTATAGGTTATATTACAGTGCCTTAGGGCATATAGGATGTGAACATTCCAATAATTTGTAATGTGACAATGGTTTTTGAGATACAATGCCCAAGGCAGAGGAGGTAATATGTGAGAGTACATCATAAAATGAATATCCTGACAATGTGACTACTCATACTCTCCATAGTGCTACCAGTAAATAGGTACCCATATATCATTATGGGGTATGATTTCAGCAGAGATATCTTTGGTGGACACAGAGAGAGAAGAGAGAGAAAAAAGCAAGAAGAGAGAGAGAAAGAGAGAAAGAGAGAGAGCGAGAGTGAGAGAGAAAGAGAGAGAAAGCAGCCTGGGAGCAGTGCACATCTTGAGCATCTTGATGCTGCAGTTCTCCAGCTGGTCACCCGGTCCTGTAGTTTAATAGAAGGTGTGGGCTGTGCATGGCACACAGGGCACTCTGCTCTGCTGCATCTCAAAGCCCAGCAGAATGCAGGTGCAGTGCAGGCAGGTGTGGCCTCGGGTTCATAAAGAGCTCTGGGCCTCACTCTGCCAGCTGGCCAGTGAAAAACGGCAGTAAAAGCATTTCAGTCCCGCTGAGGTCAGGCTCGGCGAAGGCCGCGGTGAACAGAAACGGCGCTGACATTTCCGTTCCCCCTACAGACGGGGAGGCCGAGCCGCTGAAGGCCGTCCCTGAGGCAGAGTCCCAGGAGAAAGGCTCCAAGCAAGAGGAGGAGGTGGAAGAAGAAGAAGAGATGGAGGGAGAGCCAGAAGATAAGAAGAGTTCGGAGGGGGCGGAGAAGGAAAGTGAAGAGGAGGCAACAAAGAGAGAAGAAGAGTCGCCCCGCGAACCGTCCGAGGGCGCGGGGGGAGACGTGCGCGTGGGCCCCGAGGGAGGGAACCCGATGGAGGAGAAGCAGGGGGCCCCGCAGCTGCTGTGGTACGCGCCCCGCCACTCCAAGGAGAACAGCGAGGAGGTGGAGCGCAGGAGCCCGGAGGCGCAGGAGCTCCACATGATGGCCCACGGGGAGGCGGAGGAGGGCAGCGCCAGCCACCGGGGTGAGGTGCGTGTTGAGCAAGGTGGGGGAGGTGCCAGGGGACCAGGGACTGTGACATTCATGGGGGCAGCCTGTAGCCTAGCAGCTACGATTTGTGACTGAGACCTGGGAGGTTGGACGTTCAAGCTACGGTGTAGCCACAATAAGATTTTGGACAGCTTTTGGACCCTTGAGCAAGGCCCTTAACCCTGTATTGCTCTAGGGGGATTGTCCCTTGCTTAGTCTAATCAACTGCAAGTCGCTTTGGTTAAAAGCTGAATAACAAATTACAATCATTATTACATTCCATCAGAATCTCGCAAGCTCCAGTAGTTACCCGAAGTATTGCAGCTTATTAATCCTCTGGTGGCAAAAAGCAAATGTTCCTATTTAAGCCCATTAATTCCCCTAGCAAAATTATAATATTTTGAAGAGTACTTTTAAATTTAAAAACATCTTCACACTGAAGTAATTACTGTCCAGGGATCTATTTTATTTTGTGAGCCGCTCAGAAGATTTTATTCATTCCTATTCAATGATCACGTTTAGCGATCCAGTGCACACACTCTGGTACATAAAAACACTGTGCACATGCTCTGGTACCCATAAGCCCCATACTCAAACATGGCAGCCTCCATGAACTGTCCAGGCACCATTGAGCAGCTTCCATAGGAGCCCATAGAACTGGACTTAAGTGGAAGCTATCTCCAGTTCTATATCTCAATGGGAGACACAGAGGAAACTTGTGTGCATTGCACTGCACTGCCACAGGCTGTTGTACAGCATCCCAACTGTGGTAGGGCAGGCCAGGCCGTAGTTAGTATTTAACGTAAGCTCAAAGCTGCTTTTCCCCACACAAACTTAATATCTTTGAACAGTGGGGATGTGACAGGTGTTTCATACCCAAGCCCCTCAGGAGGCAGTCACACGATCACATCTGCTCAGAGGGATATTTGTGTGCACCTTGGATCAGCACGCTGCCGGCACAAGCCTTTAAACCCGGCGCTATGAAAAAGCAGCATTTGCATATTACAACAACACCTGCCAGGGAGCCGCACTCCCCACCGCGTGGAGTCTTCTCTCCCAGCACGCATACGCCGCCAGTCCGTCTCAGAGCAGTGTGGGAATAAAGAAAGTGAGTGTCAGCAGGTGATGAATCAGCTTCACGCTACAGCAGCACGGCACAGAGTGTCTGATGGACACAGCTTTGGGTGCAGGCCACGTTCTCCTCTCGAGTCCTGGAGTCCAGAGATCTCTCCGGAACATTAAAAACATCCCCAGAGAGAGAGGGGTGGTGAAAATACGACTCAGCCCATCCCCGTGCTCAGGTCACCACACCTCCATCAGGCTGAGAGACTGCAGCCCTGAGCCTGGCATTAATCACACCCTTCTCCAGTCCGAGGTGCCCTTGTTTTACTCTAAGCACTTTTACGGGCTCTCAGGTTCAATCTATCACCTCCGACTACCTCACGTAGCTCTGGAGTTACTGTCAAACAAGCTCTGAGTAGCAGAGAGCTTTGTTTCCCACACTGAATGCCAGTTTCTATTTGTTTGTTGCACTTTTTATTAAGTGCCTTTTCTGAGCAAAGCACAGATACATCAGAACTCACGCAAAACATACACATAAGGGTTCATTTTGTGCTTGTGCAATCAGAGAAAAAAAATCGAACTACCTCTCTCCAACAGAGGTGGAGAATCCAGGTATTTTGTTCCAATCACCTGGGTTTGCTAATTAGCATTGTTCACCCAGAAGATACTACTAATTAGTGAAATCAGCTGGCTGAGTTCCCTCATTCTCCTTCTCTCTCTCTCTCTCTCTCTCTCTCTCTCTCTCCAGGACCATGAGATCGCCCGCCTGGCAGCCATTGAGTCAGAGTTGGAGAGCGTGGCCCAGAGGCTGCATGAGCTGAGAAGAGGCTGAGCCAAGTTTATCATCCCCCTTCTTCTTCGCTGGTTTTTAACATGTATATGTGAGCGGCAGACATCTTGCTCTGTCCCTTTTGGAGTCGTCTCCAAAAAGAAGTGCTGGGTTCTGGTACTGTTCTGAACCACCTGTCAGTTCTGTGCACCTTACCCCCTCCTAAACTCAGACCCCTTCTCTTTCTCCCTCTTTCCACTAGACATTCCCTCTTCTTCCTCCCTCTGACACCACTATAAGAAAATATTACATCGCCTGCTTCTATAATGATTTTGCACTGTGCAAACATATAAGTAAAATGCCAAGGACAGTAATAGTAATTATAGTTATCATATAAAACGTCATACCTATCATTTTAAGGTTTTCTGTCAAGGCTGCACATTGTATATGAAAGCAGGGTTAATGTGTAAACAAGTATACTTTACTTAGGCTATTGTACTAGATTACATCTTACTTATGACCCCTCTTGACAAATGCAATAACTCTACTCATTTTTAATAGTTTAATGATTCTAACATAATGAACTAATTTATCTAAGAAAACCAATAAACTGGATGATAATATCAGAAAATCGTTCTGACTGTATTTGTTGAAATGTAATATTTGGATGTTTATGCTTTGGATGTTTATTGCCGGGTGAAAGACGAAGGATTCATTTGGACCATGCCTCGCAAAGGTTTAGACGACATTGGATGCCAAACAAATAAAACTCCAATAAAACAGCAGGATATCACAATAAATATGACTGCTTTTTCCCACGGCAAAGATCAGTTGCTCAATATTTACTGTAGTGCCATTTGGCAGAGTGACATTGTCTGAAAGCTGCTGTAAGAGAGAAATGCATGCCCTTCTCCTATCCCCATTGCTTTCCTATTACTCTCCATCATTAGTGAACCAGTTTCCCCTGCTAAATTAATTCACTGTGAAACAAGTCAGGAAAGGATTTGCTTCAACAAGCAAGTGCCGTATGGGGGAAATGTCTTGTGCCCTATTAGAGGTATTTGGTAGGAGAATGTATATAGCCATCGCCATGGGGACTGTCTGTGCTGATGAATTATTGCAGCTTGCCAGCATGCTGACTCTGTACTAATACTCTGCAATGTTAGAAGACTTACAGACCTGAAAGCCTTCCAGATAGTTGTTCCAAAATAATGTAGTTACAGTATGTAGACCTCAGGGATAATATTTCCTGTGAATAATATGATTAATTTAATGTATGCTTTTTGTACAGCAAACATTTTAGGAGCCATTTATTCAATTTAACCAGCTATAAAGTAGTATTGTGTGTAAAATAGGAATTGTTTAGTCAGGGGTGGTTTCTGTAGGATCACAGGGTATGTCAATTTACTCTGCCTCTGCTTTAGATAGTAAAAGTCTTGCCATCGTTGAATATCGTTACTTTTCCATTACACAAAATAGTTCAGGCACCATACAGCACGTACTCGGAAGTAGAACGTAGAACGTTTCTAAATTTGAGGACTTTTTCAGATGCAGTTCACCGGTATAAAATAGACCTCTATGGACCGCTCATTTTCTCCTATTGCTTTGATCAGTGTTTTAGCCAGCTGTTTGCTGCTCTTGGCTTGCGTTTTGCCAACTGTGAACTTTAGTTTCGCGAAACTGTGCCAAGACAATATAGGAATCCCTTTAGCTTGCAATGATGGACTACGAAGAAGGAATGGACACTTTGCCCTAGAATACTGGTATGCTTTGGTCAAAACCAACGCTTGCACAGACATAGTTTGGCGAGTTCGGGTAGTAGAAATAGTAATTGATTAAAATGTGATTTTTAAAAAATATTTATGTTTCGTCTTTTTCTCCCAAGTTGGTAGCGAAGTGTACCCCGTCTGATACAATTAGAGCCAGTATTAGATATACCGCTCACACCCCGTCCCTCAGCGGCCCGAAGGAGAGCGACACGCCTTCTTCAAGCCGTCTTGTCTCATGCTCGTGACCGTGATTCCGAGGCGCCCGAGGTGCTTTATTGTGCGGCGATCTACTAACCCGCCAAGTCCCTCCCTCTGGAGCAGCGAGCCAATTATGCTGCTCCACGTGAGCCGGCCAAACTGGTTTTTGGCAACTGCAGCGAACTGCAACCGCAAGTCTGCAGCATCTTAGCCTGTTGCGCCACCGCGGCCCTGCTGTTTAGTTTAATAATGTACATTTTTGCCGCATTCGTTACTAGAATAATATTAGCGGTCCATTATATGGGGTAATAGGGGTGAATTGCATCGAAAACTGATAAAATCTCCAAAATTCATCACATCTCAGCTAAATTTGTCTGGATGGATAGAACGTACTCTAATTTCATTTTTGGGTGAACGGCCCCTTTAAACTACAACGACTGTGCATACCGTAACAACAGGTAGCTGGCAGCCGGCAGTCTCCATGTGAGAGATGAATATGACAGCCTTAAATTTAATCCCCCTGAGGCAGTATGGCATGACAGCTTTATTCCTGGATCCAGTAAACACATTTGCTTCAAGACTTCCCCTGTGGATCTGATGTCTCCTAGCCAATGTGAAAGGCCCCACTGCAGAGAATACGAAGCTCATCGAGCTGCCTGCATATCGCAATCCATCCGATGAGCATTGCCGCACAGACACATTCACTAGCAGGGCCCTAACCAGCTCCCAGAGGCCCCGTCAATCATCCCTTTCTGGGCTCCAGGTGGGGTGCCTGAACACATCTGCACTGCACTTCTGTCTGAGGGCTGAACGGATTATGGAGATTAATTCATGATAATAAAAGTCGCACAGTGAGTGAGAATACACATTATCCCAGCCTACCAGGCTGGTTTAACCACTTCACGGAAGCTCTCTTGTGGTTCTCAACTCCTGCAAGCACACCATAAGAGGAAGCAACAAAGTTTTTGTTCCATATTCATTACTAAACGAAACATGACAAGTAAATCAAGCACAGGGTTTTTTGAGTGCGTATTCATCAGGGGTGCCTATAATTCTGGAGCCCATTGCAGCTGTTAGTAGCCTAGAGGAGCACTGTGTTAGCATAACCAGGGCAGCTAGCGAGAGGCCTGGCTCATAGTCGCATGCTTTGTTAGAATTACTGCCACTCACAATGAGTACAGAAAACTTACAGGAGTGAATAATTACAAGTTTAGGTATGCATTCCACAGTGCGTCACATTTCTTTTCAATGTGAAATCAATGTATCATGCTAAACCACAACTAGGGGAAAATGTACACGGATGAGCCAAAACATTATGACTCCTCACAGATGAAGTGAATAACATTGATTATCTTGCAACAACGGTGCATGTCAAAGTCTGGGATACATTAGACGGTAAGTGAATGCATAAAGTGTTGAATGCGGGAGAAATGGGCAGGCGTAAAGACCTGAGTGACTTTGACTATAGCCGGTATTTTTTGGTACCGGTTCCTAATTGGTCGGTACCAAAGTACCACTAAAGATTCTGGACAAACGATACTGTTTTCGGTATTTTTTAAGAGTCTACCTAACCGCCGCGTAATTATGACACTGCCGCCGTCGACAGGTTATGACGTAGCGCCCCGTTGTTTTCTCTAGTAGTCAATATGTCGGCCGTAAGAGCTAAGCGCTCCAAGGTATGGGCTCACTTCATCAAACTCAATGAATCCTCGGCTCAGTGCAATATATGCAAGAAAGTAGTTGTGTCAAAGGGGGGTAACACCAGCAACATCATGAAACACTTGCAGTCTACCCATAGCATAAAGCTGAAGGAGTGCGGCGTGTTTGACTGCCTAAACAACGCATCTAAAGTTAGCAGCCCGGCAGACGCTAACAACACCGTGCCCTCCTCCGTGCAGGCAGACTCCGACCGTGCTTCTTAATCAAGTCACGGTGAGTGTATGAATCATTAAAGGGGAAGTGAAATACTAGATTAAGTTGGCATAATTTACAAGATTGATTCCCAATATATACATCCTTAAAGGTTTAAGACAGTAAAGCTGGATTAAAAATAATAAGTAATTAAATTACCCTTTTTTAAAACATGCGCAGCGCCATTTTATCCGAGTGTATAGCGTGACGTCACTCTGTCCATAGCGATCTCGGCTGCTGCCAGAGAAAGTAAATATGTTGCTTTTCCTTAACAAAAACTGTTAGGGCTAAATGTGTCAGGAGAAGTGCCTCCCCTACACTGTTCTGTTTACATGTATGTGTCTGTTATGTATGTGTCATGTAGACAAGGGCTTTGGTCATCTCCCTAGGTTTTTTTTTTCCATTTCATCTATTCTGAGAAGCATTTGTAATTTTAAGTTAAGCTTCTGTTCTGTTGAAGCATTATCACATTGACAGTTACCTTTAAGGCTGTATGGAGCTGCCTGCTCGTTTTTTTGACATACCTCGCACTGTACATGTTGACTTGCTAAGGGCTTAAAAGGCAGGTGCTGTAAGTTGTTTAATGATGTTGCTTGTGTTACCCCCCTTGTGGTAATAAAAAACGATTTAATCTTTTACCATCTTGTAACGTCTTTATTTTATACGCTAAATTACACGCCGTGGTATTGATAAGAGTATCGATAAATACCGGCACCGATAAGGAGTATCGGTATTGGTATCGGTATCAATAAAATCCTAATGATACACATCCCTAGTACCTACCGACAGTGGTACGAACCGGCACAAACCATGAACCGGCGACAGGATGTTCGGCGCCCAAGGCTCATCATTGCACGAGGGCAGTGAAGGCTATCCCGTCTGATCCAAACTGACAGAAGGGCTACTGCGGCACAAGTCGCAGAACATTTTCATGCTGGTTACAGGAGGAATGTGTCATAACGCACAGTGCGTCACACCCTGCTGCGTATGGGGCTGCATAACTGTCCATGCAAACCCCTGTCCACCGTCAAAAGCGCCTACAATAGGCATTCAAGTGTATTAGCCATAATGTTCATAATGCTTTGGCTCAACGGTGTACATACTTTATAATAGACAAAAAACATTTTACTCATTTTCAGAGTGGTTTTGGATAGATTTTTGGACCTCTAGATTTTTAAGAGCATATGTTGATGAAATATAATTCCCCACTTGGAAATGATGCAGAAGCAAGTTGAGTCAAAACAGCTGATTTGTAGTTATATTAATATCTTATGATTTATAGCAATTTAGCCATTTTGGATAGATTTGGAGACACTAGGAACACAAGGGTACACTTCTTACATTTCGCTTCATAGATCTTTAATAGTTCTGCATATCACCCTCAGATTTTGCACATTTGTGGTCAGGGAGTGTTTGATTCAGGAAATGTATACCTCAACTTCATTTTTGCCTGCATTGATTTATATTTGTAGCACTCAATACATAAATTAAGACAAATTAGTTGAATTAAGTTTGTATTGTAAATGGCACCATCAGTCCCTTGGTTGCCTAACTAGCCACATTACAGATGAAGAAACTGCAAAATGAAAAGCAGCACATTCCATGACTGAGCTACCTAGGGCAGATACATGGGGGCCTGGAACTGTTTTTTTTAGCTGAGCACAATGATGCCAAAAACAATACCGGTAAAAAGAACAGAACACCAGCTGCCTGTCCTACAGGGGCCTGTCGTTAAAGGTGATTTGCTTATGCGCGCTCAGGTACCACGCCCGCGTGTGAAGTGAATCAGCAGCAGCTGCTGCATGGAACCCCAGGGGTTCCATAGCTCCTCATCACTGCCACATCTCCTGATGCATCACTCCTGCCCTTCCCGAGAGCCAGCCTAATGACCTCCCGCAGAGCCATCCCATAATGCAGCACAGGTCCGGGGAGACGGAGACGGGGACAGAGACAGTGGATCGGGGGTAACGACAGGAGCGGTCGGTTTAAAGCGAAATGCATTGGAACTGAACGCACTTGATGCTGAAGAACAGAGCAGTGCAGGATTAAAATAGAAATCCTCAGACTGTCAGACATTAAAGAGCTCCGTACCGACAGACAGAAGGCTAAGAACCCCGCCTGTGTGCCACAAAGAGCACTCTTTATAAATCAGATAAAGTCCCAGCCAAAGACACCTGACAGTAAAACTGCTGTTAAGGTCACGACCATGGTTAGATTGACAGGCAGTCAGAACGGTTCAAACAGCCCAAATGTAGGAGTTGACATATCAACTTTTAAAACACGGTTATGGGGGTGCTGTGGGGCTTATCCCAATAGCACCAGGGCATTGCTGGAAATGAGCATGTGCGCTCAGTCAACCTACCCTGTATAAATAAAGGTCCAATTAAAGAAAAAAAACATTTACCCTGCCAGAATCAATGGATGAATAGAATTGGGTATTACAAATTGGGAGAAAAAGGAAAAAGGAATAATAAAATCGAATGCAATCTTTAAGACATTTAAATTGTAGTCTGTTAATCTTTGGTACAACTACACACATTAAAGAGTTGCGTAATTTAGTTGCAGAGCTGTCTACTGTTCTTCGTAGAAGTAATTCTTCAGTGTGCTCCCGCAGATTGCCTGATGCGATAAGGGTATCCTGGATTTATCACAGACATTAACACCAACAATGAGCATAACCCATAGAAAGGCAAGAGAGGCTCATGTTCATGGTCAGTTTCAGTCCAAGACTCAGAATGCTCACAATAATCACATAAACAATCTCCTTTATATTTTCTATTTATTTCATTTTTGCCCAGTTGGTTCATTTTAATTATAAAAAGGTCACAAAAATTGTGGATGTTTTGTCTGTACTTTTGAACTGATACAAAAACACCATAGGTATGTATGTATGCACATATAAGAGTTCATATATATTGTATACATACGTATATATATACTATAATTTTATATATATATATATATACATATATATACATATATATATATATATATATATACATATATATATCACATCTCCAAGTAAACATTCAGGTGGAAGCTGACAGCACAATAACATTGTCAGGTAAGAGAAGTATCAGGGGGTGGCACTATTCGTCATTGAAAGCACGATGAGGGAGAGAAGAGAACATGATGCAGGATGTAGAGTAGTGTACAAGACTGCCATTCTCCCCCTGACTTGGCTGGGGGACACTTCCCCGCTTTCCTGGCACCGCTTTTGGGGCAGGCTACGGGGCCGCGCCCGTATACGCCCGCGTGGCCCGCATAAAGGGAATGTGTAGCCACCCGTCTGCACAACAGCGCCCCCTGCAGGTGAAGGCAGCCGCCTTAGTGTCTCGTTCCCCCTTAAGCGTTCACACCCGCGCGATATTGACCTCGCTTTTGGCCTCGATTATAAAAAGTCAATAGATTTGTTCTCAGGCCCTGCTCACTGGCTCACTCATCTTCCTCATATGTACATAAATATAAACCAGTAAATTTCTCATAAAATCATTTTTTCATCCATTCAGTGACGGAAAGAAGGAAACGGGAAGGAGCTCTCCCAGTGAACGCTGGGAGCTGATACCGGGTGCTTTGTGCTGTGGCTGTTCTGATGTTTCAGTCACAGCCCGGTGGGCCACACGGGGCCCGGCGGATGTCTGAAACGAGCGAATCGCAGAGGAGACGCAGCAGACATCTACGGGAGCCCAGCGATGGAATCGACGCGCTGTGAGCGGTGACAGCGGTGTGTCTCACTGTGCGTTCGCTTGTCTCTTCACACACAGCTGGGGGAGAGGGGAGGGTGTCACACTTGGTCCTTGCAAAATAAAGAATATTATCAAGACAAAATGGGATGCATTTCATGTGAAGGCCCTTATCTGAGGGGATCTCAAGTGAATTAAATCGGTTATTAGTATTGCATGATTTGAATAATATCGCTAGTGGTTTATAGTACTTGCACAAAGATTGCTTTGCAAACACACAGAGCCCCCAGTGTCAAGTGTTAACTTGAGTCGAGGAGGGCACAGTGACGATAAGTAATAAGGTGAACGTAAGAGGATGGCTTAATGCCCTAGGTCTTGCTGCCCAAAACGCTGGAATTCTGCTTGGAAAAACACAAAATGGAATGTGATCTTCATCTGCTGTAAGAATTACTGATGCGCGCTTTCCACAAAACGCCACAGAAACATCCGGGGCCCTTCGAAAGGCTTAGACACTTTAGCCTTGTGCTGCAGGTGGGCATATGGGCTCGTTTCCATGGAGATGCGCGGCAAGTGCACATTCTAGAACGCAGGGCATCCACCACTACACTTAGACTCAGCTGCTCTGGCAATTTCCCAGCATGCAGCGTTCTGGCCAGCTTCATACAGTCATTCCTCAAACAGCCATCTACCCTTCTCACAGCCAATGGGCAAGGCGAGTCACTTCTAGAACGGTAGGCTACACCATCCTGTCGGGACCACAAACTTGTTCACATCACCGATTTCAGCATTCACTCTTCTCAAGCAGCTTGTACAACAGCGAGGTCACAGCGACGGTACTGGGGCGGGGGGCTCGACATAAGGTACACTGTGTATGGGACAGCAGTGGAGAGGCGGCGGGAGAGAGAGTTCAGGAGAAAGGTACAGAAGGTGGCAGTGCAATGCGTGAAACGAGGTCCAGGGTCCTTCTGCTTTCCCAGTTAGCCGCGCACGCGTCCCTCCCTTCGACAATGCGTTTGTTTGTTCTGGCCGCGTACAGCGGAGTGTCCCCCCCCCCCCCGACCCCCTCCGTGGGATCGCTCAGTCCCTACAGAGCGGACGCTCAATCAGGAACCTGTCCGTGAGCATACAATACGTGCGTGTGCGTGTGCGTGTACCTGTGCGTGCAAGTGAGCGTCAGTGTTCCATCGTTTCACCATCTCCACACGGTTAGCCTGCACAACTCTTATACTCACATGGACCTCATTATATGATTTCATTTTGACAAAATACAAAAATAATACAAATCATAACAAAGCGTCAATAAAGTTGAGTTCCCAAAGTCCACATTACAGTACTGTTAAGTCTTATTATACTGGAAAATAACAGAGAGAGAATCCAAAAACCTCATCATTATTATCATGAACACCACCATCATAGGAAAGGTTTGTTTCGATTATAGATATATTATTATCATCATTATTATCTTTTTTTTTTTTTGTTCGGAGGGAGGGGGGGTGAAGGCAGTCACTGGGAGGAGGCCTTGGTGGCTATCGTAGACACACAGTGTTGCTGGAAGTTTGGGGAAACGGCCGAGTTGCAGCCCAGTCTCTGGTGGGGGCTCTTTTTGCCCGCGTCGCCCTCCACGATCCAGGGGCTGGGCTCCTTTCCCAGCATGCCGCAGCAGCCCGTGGGGGTGGTGCAGCCGCGATCTCCGCCAGCCGGCACCGCGCTGGCGGGAGTCTGTCCGGCCGCGCTGCCGTTCTGCGGCCCGGAGGGGGCGCTGTCGGACGCCTGGCCCTGCAGCACGCTGATGATGTGGTTCAGAAGGTCGTTGAAGAACTCCGGGACACCCTCATAGCCTGGAGACAGAGGGGGCATATTTAATGGGTTAAAATCAAGATCAATGGACCTTGTGAACAAAAACGGCAACCTTGTGAACAAAATTAAAAGCCTTGAATTTGTTTTACTTTAAAATTTTTTAAAGGGGTAGACATAAGGTAATTCAAGCCAATGTCACATATTGATGAGGCTAATCACACTGGGCATACAGTACAGACATTCACAGTCATGCTTCAGAGTTTACTGCCGTGTCTAGACCCATGATGACTAGTCAGTCTCTCTGTTTAGGGCCAAGTATGTCACCCATTTGTCCCCATGCTTCTCTCCTCTCTCTCATTTTTAATCTCAGGGTGAACATCGTGCCTCCCATACAATGTAGTTTTACATTGTTCTGATCATTATCTGTGGGGCCACTGAAATCCATCTATAAGGGTAGTAGCCTATTCCCTTCAGATTTTTCTCAGCTCAGATATGCGTGTGACTAGCTGTTCAGCGTATTGTATATAGCGTGTTGTATACAGCGGTAAAATGCAAAGTCATTGCCTTGTATCTCTTTCTCATGTGATAAGGTTTATTGTCTGCCTGTTTTGATGTGCAGTCTATCTACTCACACAATCAAACTAAGCCACAGCACAATACAGCCACCTAGGGGAAAGAGTGCGGTTTAAAACGAAAAAACAACATTCTGACTGGCAACATTTCAGATAAGATCACCACTGCTCTGTATGCCCTGTGCAGAGTGCTGATAGATATTCTGAAATGAAAGTGTAAATACTCAAACCTCTTCCAGGCTCCCACACGCACCTGGGAATGCATTGATGTCGATGACGGCGTGCTGGCCCGTCTGGTTGTTGATGATGACATCGATACCGAACAGGGACACTCCGAGGGTCTGCCGCAGGGACCGGGAGAGCTCCCGGATGACATCATCATTCGGTGGCTGAGAGACCCCCTCCACGTTATCCCTCTGTAGCAAAAATGCCATCCGCACTCACATCAGTACAAAGACGTTAACGCACTGGCACTGACATTAACAGACCGGTAAACACTGGCTCGAAAGCTCGTAAACACAGGCTCAAGTTCACACACCGCACGCAATGTGTATGAGTGCAATCATATCACACCCAAGGTTAAAGTGAGTTTACACCCTGGTGTAAAATCCAGCAATGACCAGTTTGAAATACCAGCTATCAGCTGTTTCAAAACATAGCCTGAGCTGGTCAAACCATGTTGCGTATGGAGCTGGACAGCCACCTACCAGCTGTTTCAAAACCTAGCTTGAGCAGTTTTCTTCAGCAGAGCAATTCACTTGAACACCTTGAAACTACATTAAAGCTACAAAAAGCTTACATAAACATGCAATGAGGACACTGAATAAAAATGAGGAAATGTTAAGTAGCAAAAGCGACTTACAGAAGTCAGGTCTGAGGAAGACTCAGGCTTGGAAACATTGTGGCTGTTGAAGAAAATGGCTTTTCTGTCTGAAATAGAAAGGGAAGCAAGTTAGTCTTCCCCCAACTCACCAACACTTGTTTTTTTCCACTGAACCTCCTAGTATGTGCAGTTCTCCACATGACCACTAAGGGGCAACAAAGACTGAACAATCTGAACAGAGAAATTTTAAACCGCCTCTGAGGAAAAACTTCCAGTGCTAGGTAAAATGCACACGCCAGAACGGTTGTCATTTTATTCTAGATACTTCCAAATGGCTGATTAAAATAAAAACTAATAATGGGGAATAGGAAATGGGCATTACTCAAACAACATTGCAGAGGAAAGGGATATGCACGGACATATTTTTGCATTTATATTTCATATCAATCCTTGCGAAAAATTAATTAATCATTGAAGATAACACATTAACAAGAGTTCTGTATGACCGCCAAAACTAGCATTCTGCCTCATCCATATTTACTTCAGTAAGATGAAATCTTAACCCAACGCAGAGCGAGGGGTATTCTAAAAAGTCACAAGCACATAATTATCAAGTGAATATTGTGTAACTGAAACCATCTTAAAGACAAGCGTACGTGTGGCCAAACAGCCGTTAGACACTGATTGGGCTGGAGACTCCCTTATGGCGCATCAAAGATCTCCAGCGCAGCACAGCACATCACAGGCTGGCCCTCACTCATAGGGGCCCCATTTGGGGCCGGGGGACCACGAGGGGGCGTCTGTGGGCTTTAATGTTTACCAAGGGAGGGAACAGCACCCCCCACCCCTCCTCCCCTCCCCTGGGGTCATACAGAGAGCTCAGCACTATCTACACCTGACACCGGGCTCTCTTTCTCAACACTGTAAAGGTGCGCTGCCTTAAACAAACACCACGCCCTCCTCCAGCCGCAGCACACACCGTGTTCCCAGGGGACAGAGTGGGGCCTGCTGGCAGAGTGCAGGCCGGCTCGGCTGGGTGTGTTACAGCAGGAAACCTGCGTCTCCTCCAGCTCAGAGTGCCGATGACCTGGTGCGCCTTTGCATGCTTTGCATGTCGACAGCTAGGAAACGCCACTCAGGTTGAATCTCCGTAGGAATATTGACTGTAGTAGTGTGGATTCAAATCTGGGGCAGCCTGTAGCCTCGTGGCTAAGGTAAATTACTGGGACGTGACTGGAAGGTTGGTGGTTCAAGCCTTCAACATGGCCCTTAACCCCAGATTGCTCCAGGGGGGGGATTGTCTCCTGTTTAGTCTAATCAATTGTAAGTCACTTTTGATAAAAGTATCAGCTAAAGAAATTATGATATTATAAGTAGTATTAAATTATGTAGTTACCACCAAGGCAAGTGACATACATGACAAAGCTTTGCTGCATCAAATCTTGCTATAGGAAACGATACGAAACGATGGTGATACTCTTATTGGTTATGAGTAGTTTGCTCTACTGGTGAGCTGAGAGGGGACCCACCAGCCGGTCCAGCGGGGAAGTTTTTGAGCGAGGGCCGCTCCACCACGGTGTAGGACTCCCCCACCACAAACACCTTGTAGAGCACGGCGTTGTGGTTGATGAAGCTCTGGATAACACACGGTGGGGTCACGTCCTTCAGGTCCTCCTCGCTGAAGATGATGGCCATCTGAGAAAAGATTCATCTTTTTTTATACCAAGTTTGGCTAATTCAGTTAGGACAACAAAGACAACTCCTGTGCATCGACAATTGCAGCGTAGACATACCTGACTAAATAGAAAAGCACAGAATGAGAGTGTTCTGGCAAGTGTACAGCTGCTGACTGCCATGTCAACATTAGGGGAAGCCGCCATTAATAATATCCCTGTATGCACCTCAGAAAAGTCCCATGACATTCTCATTCCAACATGCTTAGACAAGAACATTCCTGTTTAGTCCAGAACTAGACCAAACAGCAACCAAGTCTAAATAGCGACTGCCTGCTTGTGCCAGCTGCCTAAATGCTGTAGTCCTCTGGTGCAATGACTGCCCCGCTCAGCTGTCAGACTGCAGAGAGAAGAGAGGTGGCAGACATCTTCCACAGAAGGCATGTGCTGCCTTTGCTCTGAATTACTGGAGTAAAGGACCAAGCAATTGAGGCCCCTCCCCCCAAAAAAACCCCAGAACAAACGCTTTCACACTCATGCACTTGAGAAGTTAATCTTGATATTTACAGGGCAACCTTTCAGTTATGTAATATACGGCACGGAATGGAATAGAATCAGATAACACAACTGATTACATTCCATTTCATGTAGCATTTTAACCGACGCGTTTTAACAACGCGGCACCACGGTTATACAACCTGTACACTGAAGCCATGTCTCGGTAACTGAAAACTCGGGTAACCGTGAAAAAGCCGCTCGCGTGTCCTTTTAGTTTCTGTCCACACTTATGGTTTTCGAAAAGTGTCCCTTCCACACTGAAAATGGCATTCCAAAGACACTTAACCTATGACCGCTAAGGTTTTAGATCATATCCATATTTATAAATTCTAATTCAAAATATCCGTTCTTGGTGGTTGACAGTGTTGTCTAAGTGTGGACATGGCCTGAACCAGTTTACCGCTGGCCTGAGCTGTGTAAAGTTCCAAAAACGTGACCAGGGTGCAGCATGTGATTGAGTTCTGCAGGCGTGAGTGGGACAATGGGGCATTAGGCCAAATCACAAAGGTGGTCTATTACTCTAATCAGAGGTTAGCCTAAGACAAGTTAAATATTAAACAGGGACATAAACGCTATGTAATTGCCATGACATGCTGCTTCAAACCAAGACTCACCACAAACAGACATTGATACCACACAACCTGTTTTCTCTAGACCGATTTCCTCATTCATTAGTGACACATTTATCTTGAAAGTCCTGAAAAGTCAATACGTGGCTGAACGGTTATAAAAAAAAAAAAAAAAAGTTCAGTTGCCAACACACCTGATATTTGCTCAGATACAAAGAAAGAATTACTCTCAAATACGACCCATGGGCAATGTTCTGAGAGTACAAAAGAATGACCATAATGTTCCCATGGCAACAGTATGCGAGCCCACGCGATCTGCACCAGAGTTCCTCTACGAGTCACTAACCATGTGATGCCTGTGTCGGTGATGTATTACTGTGACATTAAACAACACGGGACACATCAGACAACAATGGCGCAGATTCTGCCAAGAGAACAGGACGGTGAACACGAGACCGATCGAGTCTCACTCTAGTGTTTCTTTTTCCCCCCGCAACACCCATCCTGTTAGTTCCTTGAAGGTGAGTAAGCTTCCAGAACCTTCCGGGTTTACAGTAAATGGCCGCATGGCCACGGTAAGGTGGAATTTGTTTGGGACACAGATGGTGCTGTATGCACTGAGCGGGCCCTCGGGCTGAGGTCTGCTTACGGACCCAAATTCTCGTCCGGGGCCTGGGCTGAACACCGACGCCCGCAGTAACACACGAGGGTGCAGCGAGGGAAGGAACCGGCTGCGTGGCTCACACCTCTCACATTCCTCTTTTACAGTTGAGCAGGTTTTGTTCGTTAATGAAAAGAGGAAAGGCCGTAAATTTCCTCTCCCGCTGAAACATCACTCATCGCACAGAGGCCGGAGACAACGTCATTTCCGCGGAGTCTTCGAATGAATTGAGGGACAGGGGTGAATTATAAGCTTCTTCATGAGATTTTTGACAAAAATGTGTCATGTTGTTTATAGGACACTAAATATGTACTTTTAACCTTTTTACTGGTTAAAATTATAAACAAAATGCAAAATGTAAAAGGACATATCTGTTTGGAGCCCATTCACTTTGCGATCTTTGAAGCTCAATACCTCAAAACCACTCAGAATGCAGATGAAACATTATAATTCCAAGGTCACAATGCATCAGGTAACTTGCAAGTTGTATGACGTTGTATGCTGGAAATTTACAGACACAGACACACACACAGACACACAGACACAACACACACACACACACACACACACACACACACACACACACACACACACACACACACACACACACACACACACACACACACACACACACACACACACACACACACACACACACACACACACATATATATACCCCCCATAGCCCAACTTTCCATCCTATCATGCTCCCTTACCTCGTGGGAGTTGGTTCCATGTGCTACTCGTGTTTTGCAAACTGTGGAGGAGGAGGAGACAGAAAGCAACATGAGAATGCGGGAGAGGCCACACTTCTTCCATTAGGGGAGCAGCTGACTGTTCGACAAGCCCTCACAGAAAGGAAGGACATTAAGGATCTGTACTACAGTAAACCCATTACTGCATGCATGTATGAGCCATACACTTTATTATCAGTAGCCCAAAGCCCTTCACTTTTATAATTTAGGCCTCATTTCACAGACCACCAGAAACAAACATGCACACTAAGTTTATACAAAAGGTGATCCCGGTCATTAACAGCACGCACACGTGTACTCTGTGTAAACACAACGCTTCCGTTAATCACGGTACCCTGACCCTCACCCAATGTCCCAGAAAGTTCCAGAAAGGAAGTTCCTCAGAAGTCAAATGACTCCAGTTGCTTCCTTTTCTGCCGAGTTTGTGTACAGATTACGCCCCCGAACGCTGACTAAGCGGGAGCGGAACAAGAAAGCACCTGCAGGCCCTGCGGTACACGGGCCGTACTCACTGAAGGGGAACGTGAGTCCGTGTTTCTCAATCTGCTCCAGTGTGTCCGGACCGCACTCGCTGTTCAGGACCATGAAGGGTGGGGAGCAGATCCTGTCGTCTGAAGGAGGGGAACAGGAGACAGAGAACAACACTCAGGCATATTCATAAGCAAGTCTATACGCCCCTGCAAGTCTAGAGGCACTTGCACCGACACAAATTGCATAGAGGATAAAAAAAAAATTAAAAAAAAACATTTGCACCCACAATATGCTTTATAAACACAAGTCTAAAACCCCCACAAAAGTAAGCTTGGGGGAGAGCACTTCCTAGCTGGCAAACAGAAACCAACCTTAGGAGAAACCAGACTCAAATTAAGCTTAAGAATGTCTATTGAATTACTAAATTGTCATTGAAAATATAAAACTATATAATGGATGACCATTACATTGTATCGCATTATTAACTGAACCATTGCTAACCTACAAGCAAAGCAGTGGTCACTAGATACAAGCAGTGGTCACTAGATGTTCCACACATCAAGCAATCGAGTAGTTTACAGTGTCTGTGTCCCAGCAGATCACTCACAGAGCAAAATGTACCTGCTCAGCTGCCCCATTTACACTGGAGTTGTCAGAACATTATCGTGATCCATTATCCTCTCCAAATGAACAATACACAGGTGGTGATCCCGAAATTCCTCAGCCAGTCACTGTTGGTGGTACCATTTAAATATTTGTTCAAGGCTGTTTTGAAAGCCAGGCTTTGGCTTTAATGTCATGGAAACTGTCCAGAGAAATAAAAATCAATACGTGTAAATCAGTAGCAAGAGGAATTCTCTACCCGTGAAGTAATCCAGAAGCCACTTCCAGAATTTTATTTTACTCGGCTAACCGAGAACAGACACACGCCGGTTGACACACTCCATTTCACCAGGTCGTACTCCCGCTAACACGCCAACTGCTCGAGCTGCAGCCTTTATTAGTCATTTGTTATGGTAACTCTCGCTTGGTGGAAACACTGCTGAAATGTACCCATGCCCCCCCCACAGAAGGCAGCGTAGACTGCCGGTCAGTTCCTTATGAGAAGGACTTCTTCTTGCAAATCAGAGGCGTGACAACACTTATTCGTATCTGATCTCACAGTTTTTACTAGATATAGGAAGTAGACCAGCAGAAAGAGGATGGAAAGGTAGGCTTGTCCGAATAAGGTCTGTGTAAACAGATTACACAGATGACAAGAACAGCCAGCTGAAAACAGAAAAACAGAAGTGACGTGCGCACCAAGTGACAGTACTGCTTGGAGATAACGCAAACCACATTGACAAGCCTGACTGAATTGACTTTGCGTGTGTCAATTTGCTGACTTGCTTTCGCTCTTGTCACAGGACATCAGCAAATATGACACAGACAAACACACACAGACAGACAGACACACACACACACTAATATGTGAACCCCGAGTTTAATGATGCCACACACGGGCCCACAACAACATCAACAAACACAGGTAGGAGGCAAGGCCTGGGGGACGTTTACATTTACGGTTTTGAGTCCAGTGTTGAGGTATGAATAAAACAGAAGAAGGTTGGACACACAACCCTGAGAAACAAATAAAAATAGCAGGCACAAGCTAGCAAGTACACGCTACTATACTGGCATATACTGGCAGGCAAACGCTAGCAGGCACACTTTATTGGAAGCAAGGTCACCGTTCCACCCCGTTGTTCCCTACATGTTGCGTCTAACGGACCTGCTTCACATTCTGATGTTACTGCCTCCCATCCCACTCACATCCCTATGGGCCCTGAAACAAGCAACAGCCTCTCAGTGAAAGGACTAACCAACAGAAAACACTGACCTTAGCCAGACACACTGATAAAAACACGGCCTGACAAATGCTACCTGGAGGCAGTGTCTGCAGCAGTGAAAGAACAAGGGCCTAGCTCCACGGTGCAGATCCTGCTAAAGCACGACGGATGGTTGGCGGGCTGGGGACAAGTGTGCTAGTGGGAGGGAACCGAGAGCCAGCAAATAGATGTCATGGCACAGGGCACTGAACAGCTTCCTGCTTTGTCAACACATGTTTGCCATCTCCGGAGATCTTTAATAAACCTGTTTTTCAAAGGCTCCTTATCGCACCCTGAATCTCTGGGTCCACGTGTTTTTAATCAAACCGACAGCTGATAAATCATCTTCAAACAAAAAAACAAAACAAAAGTATTAAGAGCATAAAACCACAATGAATGATAATGGAGTTAGACAAATGTACAGAAGGGAAAACATAAAACATGTATTTGGTACCTACTGAGCCATGGGACCAAATGCGTACATCTGATTACGTTGAATTAATAAGTATTGTATAAAATGTCCAGTTTTGTACTGCATGTACTGCTCTTCATTCAAGCAGATGGAAAATAAGTTTGGATGAAGTACAGTGTGTTCTCAGAACTTTTAAGTCATGGATAAAGCTGGAGACATGTTTACAACAAAGGTTTTATTACATACAACCCTCTGATCAACCACAATCCTTCTGGTCTCCACGGACAGCAACTAGGTCTCATGACTGGACGTTGACCTCTCTGTCCGGTAATGCTTCTGAAAACAAGTCTTCCGTCCTGACTTTTTAAAGCTATAAACAGGGTTAAAAGTACAGTTCCAACAATGGCGCCAGGGTCTGCATGTTTAAAAAAAAATGAAATATGAGGGACCTGAACATTCTGTTTATCACTGCACAAAATGTGGCTCCGCAGGGCACACTACACGTAAATGTTGAGTTCAGAGCAACAAAAAGACGTAAATGGGCCAAAAAGACGCAAGACACCGAAAATGGGCCATATCACCCAGAGAGTGTCACAACAATTCCCATGAGAGAGTGGAGGGGTCTGGTCTTAAAACCACTATGTCTGCACAAAAAGTTCTTTGTCAACAACAGAATCTTCTCATTCTGAGGAACAATGGCCTCCCAGCCTCGGAGCTCACTTTCATTCAGAATAGATTTTTTTGGGGCCTGTTTAAAAATGTCAGTTCGAGTATCTTCCATCGCTGCTGCCACTTGCCTAATAAGGCTGCACAACCCAGAGGTCTGTGCCAACTGTGGGAAGCACTCTCCCGCTGTATCCCGTTTCTCATGCCACAATACAAGCTATTGCCCTGAAGGGGGAAAGCCAATGAATAAAGAGCCTGAAAAAAAAATACATTGGAACAGTCCCACCTTCTCTTAAATTTAATAGGGTTGACCTTAGAGTCAAATTTGATTTGTTCTTGGGGAATACCTTGCACTGTTTACATACCCACAGAGACCAAGCACAGGAATTCTCCTGAAGGAATACACAAACTTTTCAGCTGTGGCTGAAGTATTAAGACTGTTTAATATTCCTGAATATCACAAGTGATTATGCTGTGTTTAAAAGCACACAGTACAAGTGAAATTCATGGAGTTGCGGCCGATGTGTAATCTTTTTAGACAAGCCTTAGTAGCTTGTGTGTCACAACTGCATAACATACTCAACATAATTTGACACACACAATCACCAACCCATTCTGCTTTTATGCCTCGTTCTTTGTTTCTACTAATCAAACGTCCATTGTTTGGTAGGTGTCTGCAGATGGATTCAATAAACTCTCATGTTCTTGCCACAGCAATAAATTCTTATGTTTCCGTCCAGTATGTATTTTTGGCTTGCTGCTCGCATCGTGCCATGGTACCTCCTTCTTTCTGCTTCCAACTGTGTTTCTCCAAGAAGGTACAACACAGTAAGAAAATGGCTGTTCCTCATTGGAATATTACGGTGCTGCTGATGGTTAATTTCCATCGGCAGTTTGCAGCATCTCATGCTTTGTAAAGACAAATTTGAATGCCTGATACCGATCAGGATTCTAGCATGATACAAATTAATGTGCCTCCTGTGAGCACTTGCATAAGAAATTCTCAATGGATACATAAAAACATCAGAGCAGATAAGCTAAATTTCAACAAATGGAATTGTGCAGAGAACTTTTAACAACAACTATTAAAAGGGCAAATTGCAGCTACTCGCCTCAAGTAAACGTTTACTTAAGATATCAGGGACTGAAGAGTAGACTCAGAAGTCTGTCTCTGGGACATAGAGCAGAAGAAGCGTAAGCTAGAATAAAGTGCTTCTGAGAATGCTGGAAGCAGAGAAGTGGCCAAAAATAATGTCTCTCCACTGCTGAGAATTACAATGGCCCGTTTTGAAACAAGGTTCCGAGAAACCTCCCTCTCATGCTGGGGATACGTTTCAATCACTATCTTAATGACATTTAAAGTTATTTACAGAAAGGCCTTTCCTCTAGCCAAAGCCAAGCACTCAAGAGCCATCGCTGTGCTTAAAAGCAAGCTGGAGCACTACAACAATGAAGGATAACTCCAGAGAAGTTCATAGGAACTTTCAGTAAAGTGGATGCAAAATGGAAGACACGTTGAATGGCAAAGATGCCATTGATGTGCGTGGCGGCCTGCGGAACTCCTCCCCAGAGGATCGGTCTCCCAGAGGAACGCTGTCTAAACACTCCCCGGCCTCGCAGACCCAGTGGAGCCAGTACAGGGGTTTATGGGAAGCTCACACGCACGCGGCATCCACTAGCCTCTGACCTCACTGCTGTCAGCGTACAGGAATCAAGGCAAAGGAATCCAATAAACAAGCGAGAGAACACCTACCACAGGGTCAGCCTACAGGAACCTACCTTCAAGGATAAAGAGCACCCTACTCATACAGGCCAAAGACCTCTCTTTAATCTTGGTGCATTAATGAAGTTTTGTGAGACAACCTTAACCCTCTTGAGATATGGATCTCCTTCCTTTCCAAGAACGAAAGCATTTTATAAGAAGCCACCTCACACTGCTACAAGCACAGCGAAATAAAGTGCGTTTAATGCACCAGCTTACAGCAGGTAGCAGAATGGGATGAGTCAGAGGAAGTGCGTTAGCTTACAAGCTAGATGAAATGGCCAGGAGCCAGTGTTCAACCATCAGCCTTGCGTTAGATTCCCACACAGATCCAGCACATCCCCGACACTCCTGGACTCAATCCATCTTTACAATGTCATCTGCAGACTCTACTAACAATGGCAACCAGGAGCTTTATTATTTATGAGCAACTCTGTTCTCAACCGCCCGGACATGGCGTTTCTCTGCGGGTTTGCGAGAGCCCTTTGTAATCCTGGCTCAGACACCCACTGGGGATTTGCAGGGGGAGATGGGATCAGGCGTCTTTGCTCATATCCTATAAGGACTTGAAGAGGAGACGTTTGTCACTGTCAGTAGAGGAGACTTCCAGGGGTCCTGTAGGGCTGGCGAAATCGCATAGAGCTGCGACCTTTAGCCTTTTGTCTGTGACTGGAGAAATAATCTACAGAGACAGTCATGCGCCGTCTCCCTCACTCACTCATTCATTGTAAATGGTAAATGGTTGGCGTTTATATAGCACCTTTATCCAAAGCGCTGTACAATTGATGCTTCTCATTCACCCATTCATACACACACTCACACACCGACGGCGATTGGCTGCCATGCAAGGCGCCGACCAGCTCGTCAGGAGTATTTGGGGGTTAGGTGTCTTGCTCAAGGACACTTTGACACTGCCCGGGCGGGGGATCGAACCAGCAACCCTCCGACTGTCAGACGACTGCTCTTACTGCCTGAGCCGTGTCGCCCTTTCACTGAAAGCCAGCAAGGACACTTCACCACAGCAAGACAAAATGGCCACCATTGAACAGGGTTCTCTCCCTGCTGAGGAGTCTGCCACGTCTGTCCTTCAGCTACACAGAACTGTCACAAGTGGAAGCGTCACACAAGCGCTCTCAAGGTTACTGCTGGCAGCAGTCACGCCTTCAGCGTTTCTGCAGTCACGATAGGGCAAAAAGGACCGCCCCCAACAACATCCCAATCACCGAAGCGGCCCCCACTCAGCTGTCAGACTGACTCGATGCCCTTGTGAGGCCTTAGATGTCCTTCTGAGGCCTTGTTTTTTGATCCATTCCGCCATAGGCGACTAAGAGCAACGGTAAAAGGGCTATGGTAAAAGGGGCAAAGGCTGTGTTGGATTTCACTCCCGGATTTAAAATGTCTAAAAACACGATCTTTGGCTTTGCATGCAAATCTCTTGGCATGCAAGTATCTAGCTGTACTGATGTGAAACTATGCTGAAACATTCCAGCTGATGATGGTATGTATGCATATTTGCAGCTGGAAAACTATGTGCAATACCTGTTAGTGCGGATTCTCTCACGACACAACCGGCAACAAACTGCGAGGTTGGACTGGGATAGAAAAAAAGTGGCATTCTACTGAACACACCAACTAAAGAACAAACAAAAAAAAACAGAACTCCTACTTCAAAGCTTTCAAATGAAATGGTACAACTACAGTGTACTCAGTTTAATGGAAAGGTAACAACAATCTAGTCCCCATTCACACGTGCAATTTTCAAAGTCCCCCCCCCCCCCCCCATTTCCTTTACCAATGCTAATTTTGGTTACAGTCTTGTCCTGAGCAATCAGACGTCAGTACAGCCTCAGTACACCCAATCTTGAATATACTTTGTACTTGGTTGATGTTACTGTTCGTCATTGTTTAAACAATTGGAGGTGAACCTTGAATTTATGTGCGGAATTCCTTCTCCATTTCATATACAACACTTTATAAAAACCAATTAAAGTAATTTCTTTTAAGGTCTGTTTTACAATTCCACAAACATTCCTTTATTTATGCAAACTGATATGGACAATGGGGGTTAGGAAACTGCTAGCAAGATGCACTTCACCATTTAAAGCCTGACTACAGCTGCCCTTGATATAAATACATAGAACAGGGGCTTACTTATAAACAGAGGATGAAAGATTCCTGAGACATAAGTAAAGCTTTTTGCCACGCTTGGCTTTATAAGGTACATGCAATACCAGGTTAAATAACACTTACGAAGGCCAATGATGGGGCAATGAATAACAGGTACGGAACTCGCCAAAATGCTTCTTGTTATTACAAGACGGTGAGAACACAGCATACAAGCTGCCTAGTATAGAAATGCTTATGCTAGTGTCCTCTGAATTCAGCCTTAAGGCATTTCTCAGTGTTCTCATTATATCAAAACTCGCATCAAACACTTGTTACTCATTACATGGCTTGGTTGACAAATATCTTCCCAGTTACGAACATGAAAAACAACTAGTGCTAAACTGAACTGCATGCCAAATGCTGTCCACAATGACCCAGGCAGTATTATGTATTAACTGTATGCATTTATACAAAGCTTCATTTCTTTCATTTAGGGGCTAATGCATCCTAAATAAATTTTCCAGTTAGCACCAAGCGGCTAAAACCGGGCTTCTTTTTTGAAGGTAATTGCCTGGCCATGCTGCGAGATGGTGTTCACTAGTGCCAGGGCGGTCGGCTCCAGTATAGGTCATTCAAACCAATTTTCTATGTACAGTCAATGGTACAAGCGTGGTCAAAATACAAAGTCAATACTTTTTTCCCCACAAGAAAATGCAGTCGCAATCAGTGGTTTGTCTTCTAATGTCTGTTGATTTTCTGAAGTTGTTATTTGAACAATACAGCAAGACTTTGTGGACAAATCAAGGAAAGATCACATCGCTAAGAGAAGGAGCTATACTCAGCTTCTCTACTGCGCAGTTGTGCGGCTTCAAACCGCTTTTCATGAGCTCAGTCAGTGGGTGACATAGCAGGCACTTGGTCCTTATTTTCTCCAAAGTCTATGGTTAGCACACATCACTTTTCAGGAGCAAATGCAACCAAAATGGGAGCCCTGAAGAGCCCTAGTTGACCCCAGGTCATTGCTCTGACATCATAGAATCATAAACTGAGCTAAAATGTGATATAAAACTGTGAGAACATTTTTCCAAAACCAGATGTTGAAAGAAGATAAAAAAAAACGCCTCATTTCCTCTCGGAGGACTATTAACAGGTACAGCTGTACTGTTGAAGAACAGGAAGTCGCTCTGTAGCCTTCACAAATGCGTTTCCTTCACCTTTCTCATGCATCCCCTTTTCATCACAATTCTGTTTACATAGCCTTCAAAGTCCTTATCAATAGCCTTGACATTTTTTATCTGTAGTATTCACCACTCTTTTCCGGTAGCTCTCGCAGTTCTTCGCCTGTTCCCACATTGTTGCGTCTCTGCGGCTCTTCAGAGTACCTCTGTTCTTTTCACAGTACCGTCTGCAGCCATCGCAGTCTGGTCTGTTTCCTCATCGCTCAATCTCTCCTGCCTTCACTGTCCCGTTGCAGAAACCTTCATCATTCCCGTTGCCTTGGCAGCAGTCTCAGGATTCCGTGGGCAGGGGCCAATAAAGAGGAGGAAGTGGCCATTTCTGCCTATGGGTCCTGAGGCGATGCGTTTTAAAATGGCCGACCTTCCTTTATAGCAAAATACAGCTTCGGCAGTTGAACTAAAACCTTGCGGCAATGTGGATTTTATCCGTTCAGAGAATTGTGCATCTTGGAGTAAATTGACAGTCACGGTTTCCTTCGCGCAGGTATGACTGTTGAGTTCTCAATGGGAGTTCAAACGGGAATAGGCAAAAAATGGTTAATTATTCTTCAAGGGCAGCAAAATTCTCCATGAGGATCAAACACAACCTCCTTCAGGCATGTTTTAAATTGACTAAAACAGAAGTTCATAATCTGAGCAAGCAGAGGGAAAATAATAATAAATAACAGAAAAACTGCTGAAGCCAGCACTCTCTCCTTCCATCATGTCTCCTTTTCTCTGCTGCCAATGACTAAGAAGCAGGGGTGAGTGATAAATGTGAATTGCTCAGACAGAGCTGCAGCTTTGAGATTTCATTACATAACTGACCGTGCCTGTTTTGAGAAGAAAAAAAAAAAAGTACATTTTCCAAGCCCTATTTTAAGGTACTTATGTCAGGCTGCAACATGTCTCAGAAATCCTTCTGGCTAAACATTAGAAAAAAATATATAGATAAATACCAAGAAATCTCCAGAAAGTCAACCACTGATTTTCTTCAATGATAATGAACGCTGGATGATCCTGGCTTGTATCCACATTACTGCTCTGCACAACATCCTCTGTTTCTGTGCAATACGAAACAGATGACCTTTCATAAGTGGGGGCTTTGGGAAAAGCATGCTGTTGATGTCAGTTTGTGTTCTGTTGTTCCAAGTCTGGAGGGAATGATGTTGACCATTTTGAAATATCAGGTCTGTCCCTGAACCCAGACGGAAGGACACTGCCAAGGTGCTTTGCATTTGAGCTTTCAAAAATCAAGGCAATAAACAAATACTCAAACATTATTTTGGAGAAAGGCAGAGGAAAGTTCAGTAGGGTTTGAGAAAACAGTGATGGCTGCTGGATATCTCATTTGGTTAAGGCAGGACACTGTGGGGCATGGATGAGCCTCACAGCCTCGGATGGAATCCAATTAATTCCAGTGCGACTGGCCGGTAGCTCCATAGGGAAAAGCAAATATCGATTGTGTTGCCCAGGGTATTAGAGGGTTCAGTCACTTAGGGATCCACGTGCACTGTGACCCCCACTGGTTGAAGGGGTGCCCGTAGACTGCATGCAGAATCCGCAGAAGAAAGTTCGTCCTCCATCTGTGCTCTGTGTGAACATAGCTGTAGCCTGTGGCGTGAACAGCTAATTCAACTTCATGTGGTATCACTATTTTCAGGGCATTTTTTAAATGACACAAGCTTGCCATACATATCTAAAAAGTAAATTGTTAAAGGTGCCTATACGAGTAACGTGTTTGATGAACTAGATCCATTTGAATTCATCCCGTTGAATGTGGACATAAATGCATTAATTTACTAGCTAAATAACAGAAACAAAAGTGATACTCGTTGACTGCAGCATTAGCCACATCCTAAAAAAGCCTTTGATTGACCAGTGCTCCCTCCAGCACCCTCTGCGGCTGTGGCTAATAGTTATAGCTCTGGTTCCCAGGCGAAAGGGCCATCGAGAACACTCACTGTCTTGGTATTTTAAACAAATATCTCTCACAACCGCGGCTGTCACTCAACGTGAGCTCACCTCTGATTGCATCGCAGACGTGCAGTACGTGCGCTAGCGTGACGGCCCAGAACAGCACAAACAACCTCATTCAACGGTGGGGCTGCGGGCGAACACAGAGCAGTAGCCCTCGCTGATCGACTCGACGGGCTGATCGCTGATCTACTCGACGGGCTGATCGCTGATCTACTCGATGGGCTGATCGCTGATCTACTCGACGGGCTGATCGCTGATCTATTCGACGGGCTGATCGCTGATCTACTCGACGGGCTGATCGCTGATCTACTCGACGGGCTGATCGCTGATCTACTCGACGGGCTGATCGCTGATCTACTCGACGGACTGATCGCTGATCGACTCGACGGGCTGATCGCTGATCTACTTGATGGGCTGTACACTCTGAATGGGAGTTAAGCTTCAGGGGAACGTCCCCCAAAAACGTCCTCTGTGTCGGAGCGGCCCCACGGCTGAGGACCCCGCCCACATCCGTCCGTGACACGGCACACAAAATAACTGCCCCACTCCGCACTTTACCCCACGTTTCCGCCTTAAAGCCCGTAAGCCTCCCGCGTCCGCAGCGAAAAGCCTCCGGCCTTCGGGACCCCCGAGGAACAAAGGGCGCCAAAAAAAAAAAAAAAAAACGAAAACGAAAGCCCAGCAGTCTTACCGGGACAAAAGGGTGTTGGGCGTGAGGCAGGAAGCCAGCTTTCATCGGCGATATCCTGCGGCCTGCTCTCTGAGAGAAGACCTTGACCGACTGACTCACTGACATGGCCCGCAGCTCACCGCTATCGCCGTCAACAGCAAGGGCAGAGAAATAGCCCCCAGCTCCAGCGCCAGGCCGCGTCCTGCCCACAGAATCGTTGAGTCAACTTCCACCTTCGGTCAGAAGTAGGAAACTAACGCGTCCTCACACGGTGCCAAATATAATGACTGCTTTTCCTGCTTTTCAAAAAGTAGCCATTTTGGACAAAAGGATGAAAATAATGTAAGTTACTATGCCTCACAGAATGTTTTTCAAGATCCCAGTGTATCCCTTTGTCTCTTTGGGACAGGAATCACAGGAGACTTATGCAAAAAAATGTATGTAACCTCTAAATATCATCAAATGTGGAACATAGCATTTGAAGAAACACAAGCAATGACTGTTACAGTGGGGCCACTGGAAGTCTGGACAGTGTACAGACAGACAACTGCTTTCACAAGCAGGTCTCCATTATAATGAACAACTCTCCTCTATCACTCAGTCAGAAACTGTGTTTCACAATCACGTGCGGTGGAGTAAAACTGAAACCACTGTCACCTGCAGAACTCCATCTAAGATTTGCACCAGGATGAGAAGAGAGGACATGAGAGGCTGTTACAACAGAAAATCAGTAAACCTCATCAAATACCTCAAATTTAACAGGTCAGCATCTTTCTGGAAGCTGTGTTGACTCTCAGTCACTGTCCATATAAGGAGATAGTCTCTCTCGCTCCCCATTGACTTGCTGTGTACCTGTGAAACCTGGTCTCCCTTCATGCCAGACATTACTATGCAGTGTGCACACTGCGAGACAAACGATTGGCTGAATGCCAGTCAATCCATCGTCGATCTCATCAAATCATTGGCTATGGTGTGGTTGGGGCGGGGCCAGTCCATACCTTGCATGCGGTCCTCTATCCTGTGGATCAGCTGGTAGGACTTGCAGCGGTCCAACAGGGTCCTGATGGCAGGGAGCGGGTCCAGCACAATGGTCTCAGGGTGAGACTCAATGTAGTCCTGCAACAACACAAAAACCAAAGCTAAAAAACCCAATTAACATCTACACCACATAAGGACACACCAGTCATTCCACGTTTACTTTCTCCAACAAATGAGACGGAGCAGCTGTTAGTGGATGTGGGTGTGCTACGAAAAGGAAAGAGGGGGCTGCAGATAAGAAGCAAAAAAGAAACCAACAGGGATGGGGACTATATAGTTACCAAGCTTCATTAAACATCGAAAGCCATGCCATTTCTACAGAGTTTAATCTGCGTTCCACTAAATATCCAAAGGAGTCTTGGCCTTAACTAAAACCAAAACATTTAACAGTACTGAGGGACACAAGGCTGAGCAATGCATTCCAGAGTAAATCTGTTTTTTTTGGGGTATTTTATTCTCTTGCCATTTTGTGATGAGGTTATTCACTCTGTGCACATAATCCAGTAAGCTCCGTGCGTGCGAGCCAACATTTAAAAGCATTTGCGGAGCACGAGGATTCGGTTGGTTATACTGGAATGGTTGCAGCGCTTTGCGCCAGCGACGTTCCTGGGAGACGCAACGGGGGAAAGTCGTGCCGTTTACAGAGGACAGTGTGTACAGACGACAGGGCTGCCGAATGGATCCGCCAGTCACGTGACGGGGGCCGTGAACCCTGGTGACCCCAGAACGCCCACTCTGCCCCGCCCCACCGCTGCACGAGGATGCTGCCCGTGCCTCCCCCCCCCCACCCCCACCCCCACCCCCCCCTTTCCCCTTCGTGCCGGACCGCACTGCTTGCTACCGTCACGAGCACTTGCCGGCCCGTTGTCGTGACGTCACTCCAGCAGAGCGTCCGCCTGTTCGTCTGGCGTGAGGTGTGCCGTTTTATATAACCGCTCTGTTTCTTTCCCTCCCTGTTTCTTTCCCTCCCTCTGTTTCTCTCTCTCCCTCTCCCTCTCTCCCCCTCCCTCCATCACACACACAAACACGGACACGATTGGCCATGCAAACGAACATAACGACACACACACACTCAGCAGCGAGAGCACGCTCTCACCGATAATGAAGTGCAGCTCTGCGCCCGGTCAGATACGCACACCCCTACACTCACTCCCTCCCTCCCTCCCTCTCGCTTTCGGCAGCCGTCAGCACACAGCCCTCCCCTGCGGACGCCGGCCTAGCCTTACGTAAGACAAACGTGCTCCTGTCAGGGAAACAATAAACTCATCTCGCAGCGCTGGGTTTGCCATTCTGCTTAATGCCTTCAGGGCCTTTCTCAGTCGAGCGACTGGGAGGGTCCCCCATCCCTGTCTCCGGGTTTTCAATGTGTACAGCGTGTTCAAAGAGCAGGGGGTTTTATATGCATTTGCACCTTCTCGATCAAGGACCAAAGTAGGTCAGGGGGATGATACACACATATATGCCCATATATGCCCGTCCCTGGGCGATTATATTTAAAAACATAACACCCGTTTCTACTTATACACCACTGATAATAGTGCTCTGCCTTCCCACAGTCTTCTTCTGTGTCTGTATATTCATGCGTACTCTTTCAGTGCCCTTACAGTTAATATGCTTAAGAGCTCCGACAAAATCAAACCAAAACTACATATTGTTCACAACACAATAACAAGAAAACATGACCGTACTGTATCTGCAGTTGCTATTATTTTTTAAAAGCAAATTAAGATATCATCTTTGGATATTTATTTCATTGAATACACATCATTATCCTACTGCAAGTGAATTTTCTTCACTTACTAGAAGTTATGCTGCCAGATTCCACAGCCTACAATTGGATAGACCACTACAATAGACCATCCATCCATCCATCCATTATCTTAACCCGCTTATCCTGAACAGGGTCGCAGGGGGGCTGGAGCCTATCCCAGCATACATTGGGCGAAAGGCAGGAATACACCCTGGACAGGTCACCAGTCCATCGCAGGGCACACACACCATTCACTCACACACTCATACCAACGGGCAATTTAGACTCTCCAATCAGCCTAACCTGCATGTCTTTGGACTGTGGGAGGAAACCGGAGTACCCGGAAGAAACCCACGCAGACACGGGGAGAACATGCAAACTCCGCACAGAGAGGCCCCGGCCGACGGGGATTCGAACCCAGGACCTCCTTGCTGTGAGGCGGCAGTGCTACCCACTGCACCATCCGTGCCGCCTACAATAGACCAAACATACCAAAATGAAAATGAAAATAAACAATGAACAAATACCAATAAATAACTAGCTCTATAGATCCACGAATGTCATCATTTAGTATATCTTAGAAGTGGTAGGTTTATATGGAATTGAAATTACATAAAAAAAATATATAATCAAAGTAATATGTATTTCAATATTAACATCGAGTCTGATATGGGAGGTCTTAGTCGAGAAGCTGTATCTGATTAGACATTTCGTGGAATTGCAGCCTCTTCTTTTACGACAGTGACATAAAGCTGAAGTGCCTGCAAAACCCAGCTGTTGTTTTCAGTTTCTAATGTCTCACAGCAGAATGTGGAAAAACCCCAGCGAGAGCGGCACTGCTGTTTTAAGAAACCTGAAGAAAAGATTTCCATCTAATAGAAGGGGTAGAGAGATAAACGTAGTGGCTTTAGTCAGATCTGATCGGATGCCCAGAAGCAGTGGGGAGGTTCGGAGAAAGGACAGCAATCGCCTGCTATCAACACGAATCACAGCAGAGGCAGCGAATGAAGACGGTGTAATTTCCTTTTCTCCCCTCGATCTGCTTTTGTTACATATGATTAGCAGCCTTACACTGAAAGAGAGACAGGAATGTATGCTCCAAAGAAAAACGCCACGGCCCTACATTACAATAGAGCGCTTACCCACAGCGGCTAACAATGAGAGAAAACGTGAGCGACAGAGCCAGACCTGGTTAAAAAAAAAAACATTCCTACTCCAGCCAATGCAACGTCAGCAAAGCATTAAATGCAAGCTGACTTAAACCAATGTAATGCACCATGATAAGAATACACCATTGACACGGTACACAAGGAACTCCCTCGATGGACTCCTTTGTCTTAATCCGACCGAGCCTGTTTGGATGAGGCTGCTGCACCTGCTGCTGTATTCCAAAGGACCTGCTTACTGTAAGTAGCACAACAAACAGACTTAACAATGCAGCTGTGAAGGTAATCTGATCAGCTGCTTAATCAGCTGATTAGTAAGCACCACTGTTATGGTGACTAAACGTCACTGCTATGGAAACAGTCCAGCTAAATGCTATTATAAAACAGTATAAACCAAAACAGTATTAACCCTGTCCAAAACTATACTGTAAAAAACTACAACTACCCAATATGCAACTTTCAATAAACTAGCAAAACAATTTAACAACACTGGAAAACAGTTGCTTATTCACCAGGCAGCAAAAACGATGAACATGACCATTTTCCATTTTGCTTTTTCAAGTGGTATTTAAAAAAAGAATACCAGCACAGAGTACTGCCTGCCATCTTTTGTCAAATAAGTTAATTGGTATGGTTTTCAAACATAATTTGACAGAAAATGTTTTAATGTTTAAATTATCAACTTAAACAATGGTTCAGGCAGTTAATCTGGAAATGGTTTGACAGTAATAGACAGAGAACATTAGGCAGAAGTAGGAATTTGAGTTGATACCCAAGAAACAATTATTCACTAGAGTGTACTTCTACTCAAAGGCCAAAGGTGTATTAGCTTATCACATTTAGCCTTTGAGGCACCAACTAAATTATTTGGCAATATCACTGGCACATAATATTGGCTGAGCTCCAATGAATGCACTGAAAATTATTAAACCCTGGAGATGAACAATTTGGCATTAGCAGACCTGTCCCAGCACTGTGAGTATGATAACAGAAGGACTCTTGGATCCATCCAGAAACTGAAGGTGGATTGGGTTAAGCTGCCCTCAATGCAGCAGTGGAAAATGCCACCTCACAGGAAAGGCCAGGAAAGCTGCGCTTCCTATTCTCATATCCAAGTGCTTTGTGCTGATTCACTGTGACAATCTGAGCAGAGTACAATATGACTCTCGCTTCTCATTGTTCTGCTCTGCACATATCCTTATTCAAACCACAACCTGCCCTCACGCGTGCATGTAAAATGCCAGCATCTTGCAGACAGCACACCCATAGTGAGTGGGAGAGTATAGCATATTCATGTGCATACAAGGCATTAAACAAGGCATCCGCATTTCTGACCACACTTTAATATGACCTAAGAATAATATGATGTATTATGTTTCAAATGTTAAGTTACAAATGGTAGCTTGTGCTACTAGTTATCCTACCGAATCCTCAGTGGCTTGTCCTTGCTGTAAAGTGATAGTGGCAGAATCTGTGTGGTGTTTCCAGCTGGTGTAAATGGGGGGAAAGGGCAGGTACAGCATTGATATTAAAAGGTGCACCAAATCCAGGACTCACAGGAGTACCTTCTCACTTCAATTTCAGAGATTTAATTTCTGAATACATGTACCTCACACTGACCTGGGCTTGCATTTCAAAAAAGCCAGCGCAAGCACATGCAGCTAGATTTTGGTTGTTATTAGCAACTGTGTCAAGAGCAAAAATAGACACACAGATACTTTGCAGTTGAAATAGGCGATTCAAGTAAAGAAACTATCCGCAATGCAGAATTATTATTATGGAACAGAGGCAGAACAGTACACATTGCAGAACTAAAATGCAATGTATTTAGAACATGTTGTCAAGTGTGGTGTACCGTACGCCTGCTTACAGCAGTGATTTTCATTCCTGGTCCTGGAGAGCTGCAGGGTGTGCTGGTTTTTGTTTTTGCCTTAATAGCAGCAACAAATTCAGGACCCAAGAAACCAGGTGAAGCGAGTTAACTGTGTAATCAACACTTTCATTGATTAATTAAGTGCTGAGTAACAAAGAAAGCCAGCACACCCTGCGGCTCTCCAGGACCATGAACATGCACCTACGGGCTAGAGGATGGAACAGAGGTGGTTTACTCCACTGGGAAAGCGGTCAGATTTACAGAACGGTTTGCATCACAGCTTATCATAAATCACCTGTAGCTGTTTTTTCACTAACAGGATCCAATATAACAATGAATATAAATATGAAGATGTGTAAATAAAGACCATGAACCAATTATTACTTTATTTAGTCTTGTTTGATGCTGCACTTGATGCTTGAATTATTAAAACGTAGGATTTGCTGTCTGAATCAGTATTGTGATGTACAATATCTTCAGCACGGATTTAGGTATTGGACAGAACAAATCTGGCATTGGGCTCAATGACTCGACATTTTCGATGGTGACATTTCGTCCAAAATTTCTGATTCGAAATGGCGAAGTGCGATAAGTACAGTACGCCACAACAGTGCCAATTTCCCTTGCACGGGCACAGACACAGACGCACACATACGCCCACGCACACACAGAACAAACACAGAAGTACATTTCATGCTCGTACTGTGCAGCTCCTGCACCGGGAAGCTGTAGGGTGATGTAACAGACATGAAATTACCGCACCGCAACCACATCCTCTGATAAAAAACGTTAAGGAAATTCATCTCAGACGGGCCTCGCAGATAATGATGAATACCTTGAGAAGCCATGAGAAACCGACAACTTCATAACATATAAACCACTTTAAATATGCCACAGAGCAGATGTGTAAAGCATCTTGGTAATCAATACTGACTCAAATAGCAGCAATACTACTGTGTGAGGCTTCAGCTGAGATGGAGAGGGATGGTGAGCCCTGTCCAAACACGGGTGTCAATCCAGAGTGCAACGCAGCGGAAGGGTGTTACACTCACCAGATATCTCAAGATAGAAAATGTTATGACATTTACTGAGTGATATTATTATTAAAGATATGGAATACCTTGTTAGTGGAGTCATCCTGTAAGTGAAGTCATCACATTCACTGATGATTATTACAAGCCATGATTGGCTGAATGGCCCCTTATTTTTTATATATTTTACACAGAATAGATTTAAGGAAGAATTTAGATGAGAGTCCCCCTAGTCTTTGAAACTAAAATACTATATTAATTTGCATTGCAGATAGAGAGCTGCAAAGCATGCTGACTGTGAAACGCACCCCATGGAAATGCTTAATTATCAGGACAAACCGTCTCATTCCAAACAACAATGACTTTCGAGTAGGAGGAGACTCGATTAACTGGAATGTCCGTTTTATTTTTCGTGACGCTGTGTTTCCATGTTCTCCCTGTCTGGTGTTGCCATGGACACCGCGGACACATCTGTATGAATAATTCAGAGGCAGCGGCATGGAGGTCGCCGCTTTCCGTCAAAAGAAACTCGAAAAAAAAAAAAAAAAAAAAAAATCACACGCCTATTGCTTTATACAAGTGTCGCTATGTAGGAGAGGAGGCGAGGGAGTTTCATTCTCCCAGGGTTACCTGTAAGGCAATGTCTGGAACAAGCTAACTTCAAGAGAGGCTTTTCTTATGCCGGGTGTAATGATATCAAGGCAGCCGGGTCACAAAGGCTCCAACAGTAACAGAGGAAGCAAAGTCATGGCCTCAATCTTTTTTTAATGAACTGATCCGTGACTGCTCTAGGGCTGTGCGTACGGTACGTGCAACTAAATGTATAACACTCTCTCTGAGCCTGTATATGCATGTGTACCCCTTTCTATTACACTGTGAATGCCAGTGTGTTTTCATCTGTGAGTGCGTATCTCTAGTTTGCGGGTGTGTGAGTGTTTGTGTGTAATATGTTTGCGTGAGTGTTTGCGTCTATGTGTGTGGGCATGTACTTGCATCTATGCGAGTGTGCATGTACATTTTTCGATGAATAATGTGTCAGTCTGCATCGGCCTGTGTTTGTGTGTGTGGGCGCGCTCAAGTTTCGCTTTACTTTCCAACGTCACTTTTCACTGCATTCGTTCCAGTAGGTCCAGCATGACAATCTAATCGCACAACATTCTTTTTAAACAAAAGGAACAGATCCTGGCTGACAGGCCAGGTGTAAATATTTGGACTAATTGATGAATAATAACAGCTGTTAGACTGGAAATAAATTCAAGATGCCAGGCAGACCCATGCAAACGCACTGGAATGGTGGCACATGACAAATGAGGTGCCAACTGTACAAATCCCTAGGGAAACGCTTACCTAACCCTGGTGTAAAATCCAGCTATGACCAGCATGAAATACCAGCTACCAGCTGTTTCATTACATTAATGGTATTTGTAAGCCGTTTCAAAACCTAGCTTGAGCTGGTGAAACCATGTTGAGTATGGAGCTGGTCTAATTGGTCTACCAGCTGCTTCAAAACCTAGCTTGAGCTGCCCCTAGCATAGCGTCATATGTACAGATGCACTGTTGCACCACATATGGACAACACTGCTCTCAAGCCTGGTCATTCTCCATAATAAGCATTATAATAAGCCCATTTGGATCATGTGTTGAGTTCAGGAGTTCCTGAGTGCTTAAACCCCCCATATTAAAGTGGATAAAAGCCCAAGGCAGTGAGATCCACTTTATTTCTTCTCCAAGTTTGGGGCCAGTACTGCTACATGGCAGCCATCCAGTCCAGCTCCTCTGCAGATCAACACCTCACAGCCGAGTGCCACGTTCGCAACTCCATAAATATTTGTGTCAGACTGTCCTGGTTTGGCCGCGGTTCCCAGCGGGTGAGCAGATGTTGACTCAGATCCCACCCCGTCACTGGTTCAAACCCCCATCATCTCCTTTTCTTGGGATGGAACATACTGAATTGTGGGTAATGTAGTTTTCCCCACCCAAACTCACCTGCACACGTTGCACCAGCAGCAGGGACTGCGTGTCGTTCTGGTCGGCCTCCAGGATGAGGTCCGTCAGCTTGTGGATGATGACGTCCAGGGGCCCCTGCTCTTCCAGCGGCTGGCTGAGATCCAGCTAGGGAGAGGGGCAGAGAGGGGCAGCATAGCGGTCAGTCCCAACGGAGACCAAAACCCCAAAACCACAGCTCACTAAGATAACATTTAAGATATAATTTATTGAACCCTAATGTGTCCTCGGCATTTAACCCACCCTAGACACTTGGGCATAGTGGCAAATGGTGGTAGATTCTGCATTCAGCTGCACGGAACTACAACACAACATGAGTATTTCAACACGCGGGGGGAGTTAAGACCAGAGCCAGCAAACGCTACAACAGCAAGTTCAGTCTGATTCCATCAATAAGCTTCAGCCAGATGATCTGATGCCCTTTGATTTCACCTACAAAGGAGACACACTTTAGTGACCTACATGCCTCCTTCACATGGGTTTACTTTTACTAAAAAAATCCCGAGACCAAAGAGTGGTCAAGGGCATTAGTAAAGGGCATTAGTAGGAGTATAGCTAATCTGACATCTAGGAGGAGGAAACCGGAGTACCCAGAGAAAGCCCCTGTAAACATGGGGAGAACATGCAAACTCCAGAATTTCCTTCTTGTGAGTCAACAGTGCTAACCATAACCAGCACTTCACAAATCAACTCCAACTGGCAAAGCTACAAACGGAACGAGGGAAATGAGAGAAATATCAGAACAAATTACACTCGGTGGATTTCCGCACAACAAATAACAGGCCGTGATGTTTGCGGCAGGCAGATGGTGGATTATGAGGTCTGTCGGGCCGGTTGTTCGGGAGAGACAGGGAGGAAAGTGGGTCAGGATCGCTGTCTTCCAGGCTCTGTGGAGGACTGTGTCCCTGGCACAATGACTGCTGTTCTGCTGGGGACAGGGTGAGGGGCCACACAGCCACTGAGTCTCTATTGTGACCTGGTCTGAATGGGCCCACTGTCCCACAAAAACACAGGAAGGGTCTAAATACGGGTCCAACTGTCTCTCCCGCTCTCTCTGTGTCTATGAGTGTGTGCCTGTGCACCTCTCTCTCTCAGTAGGGGTACGAACATATGGGTTTGGGTAAGTGTGTGTATGTATGCGTGCGTGTGTGTGTGTGTGTGTGTATGTGAGAGAGCTAGCGAGCGAGAGAGAGAGACTGCTGCTGCAATTCCTGACTGAAATGGGCATGTCGATAATGAAGTGCTATTTCCAGATGACAAATGACAACAAACCGGGGGGAAGGATTCTCAGCAAAAATGTAGATTCAAGCATTCAGCTGCGCAGAACTACAGCACAACATGAGAGCATTTCAACATGCAGAGGAACACTCAATTTATCCCTGTGCTTTACTGTACATTCAATGCTCATTTACAATCTTATCAGCAGCAGTTAAGACCAGAGTTGACAAACGCTACAACAGAAAGTTCAGTCAGACTCCATCAATAAACTTCAGCGAGGAGACACACCTTAGTGACCTACACACCTCCTTCATGTGGGTTTACCTTTACTAACTAATCATGAGACCAAAGAGTAGCTCCAAGTTAAAGAATACAGAACATTTCTCTTACTGTTCCTCTGACAGAGAAAGCCAGATATTATAAGGACACAGTCATCCTGTCAGTGGCTTTGTCATTACCTGCAACAATGAGTAACTGATTAACCTGCCCAAGGCCTGCTCCTTCAGTTCAACTGCTCCACTGCAAACCAAAAAATTAAATAAAAAATACGTACCCCAAACGTGGGGCTACACCCTGATGGAGTAATACATCACTGTAGTACAGCCCAATGTCAATATTGTTTAAGGGGGCAAATCCTTTTCAGAGCCGTTTAAAAGATGACAGTTAATCTGATTAGTCTCTCTTCCTGTGTGTGCTTAGGTGCCGTAAAGATGAACCGTATCTGTGACTGTACACTTAGGCGGGGACCTTAATACGTGAGAATATGACGCAGGACCCAATCTGACAAGGCAGCAGCATGCGTGCACTCTCTCTCTCTCTCACACACACACACATTCCTGGTGGAGCCTCTCGGGAGCTCATTAGCTCACACACATAATTACATTCCAGCCTACTGTACGTCTCCCTGGCCTGCTCTCCCCATCAGAGAGGTGGGCTGCACGGTCTCGCCCTCTCGGCCTGTCCGGCCTACGCCTGAAGCTCGCTGCCTTTCTAACAATCCACCCCCTTTCACCCCCACAAGAACACGCAATCTTCCCAGCAAACACTTCAGAAAGGTGTTGATAATTACTCGAACAGAGCATTACTGGGGGATTAAACTGTCAAATAAAGGCCTATTTAAAGAATTCCACCATCCGTAATAGGCGCGATTGCCCTGTCTACACTATTCCACAGTGACCACAATTGGTATCCGTCATACTCGGTGATAAATGTGCAAGTTCTGTGGCATTACTCGGGTTTCGCATTGTGCAGGCACAGAGTCCTCCTGGAGCGATCACCCCTGACCAATCCAAACGCCCACGCGCTATAAACACGGGCTCCGTCACGCGCCCCTCCCACTCCACCTTCTTTCCACAGAACATAAGGGCTGCTGGCTGTTTATTAGAAACCTCTCTTCCGGCCAGGCTCTGGTCAGCCTCACGCGACTGTGAGCAGGGTACACAACGGAACACACAAAGACACGTACACAGGGCTCTGAGAATCGCAGGCTCCAAATCTGCCTGCTTATTATTGATGAACCGAACATCCAAACAGGAAGTTAAATAAAAACGAGAACCGGGAATAATACTGTAGCAGCTCTCTAGTGCTCAGAGACTCAGTAAAGACACGCGTGAAGCCTTCAGCTTTATGCAAGGTGTATTAAAAATGCAACATATTCCACAAGAATAAGGAGGAAGTTGGTCTTGTCCCACCAGGAGATATGAGAATGTCTATGGTAGACATCCAAGTGTGAAGCCCAGTGGTTACTTGGTCATATCTCGGATTTGGAAATTTAGAAGCTGAAGGAACATCCCTCAGCCCCATCGTGCTGTTTCAGGCCACTGACCCGAACTCCTCCCGGCACTGACCCCAGCTCCTTCTGGTACTGACCCCAGCTCCTCCTGGTACAGACCCCAGCTCCTTCTGGTAAACGATGTGGGTTCACCCTCTGGCCAAGCAACATTACAGATACCTCAGGATGCAGCTGGTGACAAACTAAAAGGGAATACAGGTCTAACCAAGGCCACGTCGCTTTGATCTGCTGCTGACACCAAACAGAGGGCCTGCCTCCAGCACATTAGGAGACACTTCAGGCAGATATGGAAGCGTAAGTGAATGCCATCCCCTCCTCCCTTCCTCCTTTCACTGCGACTCTATCTGCATGATTATATCTGAGTGTCGAAGCGCTGCAGTGCTCCGCTCCAGCACTCAAATACAATAAACACTGAACCGCTGATGATGTACAGCGCTGAATGCATAATTAGCCAACGCTGTCTCACCAGATTGCATACACCCCCCACCCCCACCCTTTTCTGGCCTTCCTCTGTTTTTAGATCTAACACAGCCCCATAGCATCTGTTCTAGCAAAATCGCGACAAGTACACTGCAGTCTTGATGAACACAAGTCCGCGCTGTTTGACTAAGGTATTGGGAGACCAGTGGAGGAACACAGGGGCAAACTGGACCAAAAGGACAAGCTCCAGTGTTTGCATGAAAACCCTCCAGGGCTTTCGCGTCCAGCCCAGCCGCCTGCCGTTGGATTTTCACACAGAATCAGGTTACAGCCAATGGTTTCTTGAACAGAGGTGCTCCAAAGGTGCTCTACAAACCTCCACAATGCTGACAATGGGCAAAGACAGCAGCCTAGGAGTCAACTGTGGAGGTCTGAGTGGACAAAGTAAGATCCTATACAGGGTTTAACATTTCACATCTTTCACACTTGCTCAATTCATCATCAATTATGCATTAAATTTTAGAATCGGATACTACAAACAATAAACACTGCCAACTATTTACGTAAACAGTGCCGACAGATACTGACAGTGATGACAGTGACTGCACGGCTGATTGCCGGAGGCACACAAACTGCAATATCAACAAGGGTGCTTTGCCATTACAACGTTTGCGAAACTGACTGGGAACAGTGCATCTAGTCGTTTTATTTCACATCCAGTTATGTTACTGATGCAATTTATATTACTGGGACAGCGCACAGTGCACAACAAACATTATAGCAGTTTCCACATTCATACTAATGTATTGAACTGCATTCTTTCTGTAGGCTCTTGGCAGGTTAAAAAACTACTACTAGTTAATGTTACCATGCACTAGCATGCTAGCTAGCTAAACATCTAGCAAAATATTCCTTTTTTTATTCAAGGACACTATTAAACATGATGAGGACAGCCCAGTTAATGGTGTGAGTCAATAAAGACAGTGTCAAATGTTAACTTGCTTTACTTGCGTCAGCCAAGTGCGCAAGCATTGCCATATTAATGGGACGTCCAGTATTCTCTAATTGAATTGTGTGGAGATGTATATATCCTGGTCGATGTGCGCAACAAGGCATATACAGCTAGCTGGAGTTGAAGCAGTGCATACCAGAACTCCATACAAAAAATATTCATATGGAGATCATTTGTGCAGGCCCTACTTCAAATCGAATGCCCAGTATGCTTGTCACGAAAGAGGAAGTTGCCGTTTTTGAGAGATGCTCCCACAATGCTACACACGAGCGGATCGCAATCACAGCAACAAAGGAGCAGCATGGAAGTCCACGTGACGTAACCTCAGGACCGCGGCTCTTCAGCTCAGAAAGGGTACCAAATATAGGATCACAGACTGACCCTCCGACCCACAGCGTCGTGGGACAAGGGGGCCGATGCCGGCCTCCTTCTTCACAGGGCCCTGATTCGCCCCGAGAGAGAGGCCACGGCTACAGCCGCGGGGAGGGGACAGAAATGAACAACCTTGGTACACGGACTTCGCCTCAATTGGAGCGTGTCGAGAGGAACAAGCCGATGTGGGGCTCGCGCATGTTTCGCAAGCACTCTGAAGACTTCCTGTGTGTGAAGTAGCTCATCTCAAGGAGAAAGAAAAGGCTAATTCAGTTTGCAGGCTCAACAATGTGACTTGTCCATACAGCTGCTTCACTCCCGAGTATTTCCTGTATCACTTGAATGAGTGTGTAAAAGCGATTTACTAGTCGCTTTTATTAGGATGACGCGCTTCAAGCGCTAAATCAATTGTCGGATGATTCGTGGTTATAACAAAAATATTTATTGTAGCTTGAAGATGAAATGGATTTATGGTACCTTGAGTTCAGATGGTCCGGGCAACATGGAGGTGCAAATAGTTGTATGATGATCCTATTCCAAAACGTAGCGCTTGCCGTAGTCAAAAAACCTTTTAGCTGCATGTCTTGCTAACTAGCCTGATCAACAAGGGAACGAGACTGCTTTTAATTAGTTGTAGCAGTTCAGGTGCTGCAGTCACCTGTCTGAGAGGGCGGGTCCCAATGCACTTTTGCACCTCCAAATTGCTCCGCAATACACAAAGAAATCCATCCATCCATCCATCCATTATCTGAACCCGTTTATCCTGAACAGGGTCGCAGGGGGGCTGGAGCCTATCCCAGCATACATTGGGCGAAAGGCAGGAATACACCCTGGACAGGTCGCCAGTCCATCGCAGGGCACACACACCATTCACTCACACACTCATACCTATGGGCAATTTAAGACTCTCCAATCGGCCTAACCTGCATGTCTTTGGACTGTGGGAGGAAACCGGAGTACCCGGAGGAAACCCACGCAGACACGGGGAGAACATGCAAACTCCACACAGAGAGGCCCCGGCCGACGGGGATTCGAACCCAGGACCTCCTTGCTGTGAGGCGGCAGTGCTACCCACTGCACCATCCGTGCCGCCTCAAAGAAATCCAGAAAATCAAAAATATTATTAAATTAAATAATGATGAATGCAAACCCTAAATTACATATTTCATCCTCATATTTCATTACTATAAAAAATAACAATAACCATAACCCATTCTGGCTCCAACAGAGTGTCCCCTTCATTCATGTTCTCCCTGCTGCAAAACGTGAACGTGGACACCTATTGAAATGATTTATTGATGAGGAGCTAAAAAGCGCTTGGGAGTGGATATACCCCAGGTCCTGCTGGGGACGGCCTGGAGCGGCTCCACTTGGCAGGTGAAGGCAATGCATTAACACAGGAAGCTTCGGCTATATCAGCAAAGCCTACCACGTTGGGATAATTAGCAGCTAATTTAACCAGCTTCGGGCCACGAAATCCCCCAGGATCTTCCTGACGGTAATTATTCCATGGCCGCCCCCCTTTGCAGCCTGCACGTTGCTCATCTCTGGTCATTGCTGATGATGCAGAGAGGAGGCAGGGACTGTCTGTCTGTCCACATCATGGCTCTTCACAGCAGCACCGGACCACGCACTACGCTTGGCTTGCGCAGCTGTGTGGAATGTGAAATGCTTATAACAATCTGCCTTGGCACGCCAGAACCACCGCAATCTTTAATGTGTTGACCCCCCCCCCCCCCCCCCATCTCTCTACATTTCCCATTATGCCGTTATGTCTTTATGACCTTTATACAGGAAGGCCAAAACTGATTCTCATTCAGATGAAAGATTTACTCTACCATTTCATCTACTAGAGTACACTATATCCGTGTTGTTAATTCTGTTCATACCGTTTAGTTCATGAGAAGCTTAAATCCATTGCACTGCACACACAACCCATCAGTTCAACTCAAACGGTCTTTGTGCCCTGGCATACTGTATCTCACCGTTGTGTAGATGATGTATGTTAATAGAGCGTCATTTGCAACCCACTGGAGGATCCAATAACCCTGCCGGAATAGCACAAATGGGTTCTTTTGTAATCAATTGTCTTTTTATTGATTCTTCTTGACCACTCCTTGTGCAAACAAGCAACACACAAGCACATCAGTCATTGACCCTCATCCATTCAGAGTTATAAAGCACTCTGTCCATTTATACATGCAGCAGAGACAAAGACACAATAAAAAAGCCCTGAACAAAGTGCACTCATGAACATTGAGAAGAAAGCAGAGACTGGGAGATATTAGTGGATAGGTGCCAGTCTATGGCAGGGAGAATTTATAACCCAACATTTTTACTTCTGTGATATCTATATGTTTCTCTGTGGATTCAATTATATAAAAAGTGTATTTGTATTCATAATCATGTACCACCCATTGAAAGAAACTACCATAGGCAACAGTGCCACAGGTAAGGGAGTACATTGGTTGTTGAGAGACAGCAGTAGTTGTGCCACATCCATCTATATTAATTAATCTGGGTAAAATGCATCACAATCATTTGACAGTCAACATCCATACAAACATAGCAAAATGGATTGATATACAGTATATGTATAGATTAGATTTTACCTTTTTATGTAGCCTAGCTCTTATTAATCTACAGTAGTATGACCTTGGGCCTTAGGAGCTAAACTGACAAGTGAAAGTTTGATTTGTTAAGTTATGTTAGGTTTTCACTCATATCATATCCACTGCATAATGGTGCAGTCAACTTAAACTGTTCACTATGACAGAACAGTGAACCAAGAACAGTCAAGGCTCTCAACAATTCTCTGGAGCAGGGACTACTTTACTTATCTCAACAAAAACAGTCGATATTATGTTTCCTCTTATTTTATTATGTTACCTTCAATATTATAAGACCTTCTATCTCAATACTCAAAACTGCAATTGTACACTTACTTACTCTTGACCTAAAAAAAATAAAAAAAATCTACTTTGCCCATGAATGTGCAGTCTGAATTTGTGCTAGAATGTAAAATGGAGATTTCAGGATTAGCCAATAGGGCCAGTCAAATATTGGTTATCGAGAAAGGCTAAATTGGGCACCCAGGCATTGTGTGCAAGCAATGTAGCCCTGGACAGCAGCTCCAGAGTGTGTAGAAGTTGTGTTGCATGTGATGAAGTTGTGACACAGTGACAGAGCACTGTGGTTCATTATAGGAATATTTGTAGTTATACACGATTTCTAGGGACTCATAACGAATGTTGGGGGAAGACATAGCCTACCTGCCATCCCAGTATATTTAACTGGATAATAAAAGCAAACCCAAGTATTAATAAATGTGTTATTTGCGCAAGCACCTCCATTGACTTTGCGCTGCATGAGATCACATGTTGAACAACCTCTAAGCCTGGGTCTTTGACGTGCTGTTTAGGGAAAGATTAGAGTAACAACAGTTCATCTTCAAACACAAACATTCACTAACCTCCGGTGAAATCCCATTCCACACATACAGTGGTTTAGGCTCTCATTCCAGGACTTAGATATTTCTTTTATCATAATCTAGGCAAAGGCTTTTTGGTCCAGAGATTTTACAGCAGTTGTTGGTTTCCAGACAGAGGTTTGGCTTCGAGAACTTGTCGGGAAGTTGTGCTATCATTACCGTGGCAGTAATAAATCACCAGAAACCAAAGCACACTTTTCATGAAATCAAAATGTGCAGCTTTTCCATCAACTCGGAGTATACTTCACCGGGCAGCTTTAAAATAAATCACTACAGACCGCCATGCTAAAATAAATACCATTTGACCTCTTCTACAGTCCCAGGGGTAAATATTTCTCATTAAAAAGAATACATAAAAAGTAATCCCGACTCTCAGGCAGAAATTGTCTGTGCGAGATCACAATGCTGGGCAAGTGTGTCTGAAGGTACTAGAATGCTTTTGAAGTACGCTGTGGCGCTTGGTTACCCCAAATTCACACACAAAACCTGCCTTGGTGCTTCTACTGTGTCACTGTGTCTCCAATTAGTCCAAAATGCCAATCAAATTCGAGTGGCAGGTGGCTGCCAACTTCAACTACTTTTATTTACAGCATTTTACTGGTATTTTAAATTTATCATAAAATTATGCTTGTTTCTGTAAAGCTCTTTGTACCTTCTGTTGGGAAAAGTGCTTTATAAACAAAGATCTATCTATCTATCTATCTATCCATCTTCTATCTACCTGTTCATTGTTGAGAGAATGTTTACTTCAGCTAGACATTTCTGCAAAGAATGATCAACTATGCCGCACATTTCATTTTTCCACTGTGACAAAGCAACTGAAAACCTAAAAAAGAAACCAGCTCTTCTGTCAGACAAATGGAGCGGGGACTGAGCATTGGCTATTCTCAGAAAAGAGAAAGCCTGCGGCTAATGGTGACAGGACTTACTTTCCTAGTTAAGAGACAGAGGTTAAACAATGAGGAAATAACTAATGAAAGAAATGCTTGTTAAAAAGGGACCCGAGAACCAAAACATCAACCTCAACTCACCTGTCTAAGCTCTCAAAGCTATTTATACAGACAGAGGCCTCTTGATAGGGGCTCCATTCGGGGAGGCTTGTTCTCCGACATGTAAATGTCAAATAAGGAAGAACGCCAGAGGCTTACGACCAAGCAAATGGGTATCAAGGTCACACCAAACCGTGATCTAGATGGACTATGTCCTTGATAAAGAAGCGTTCCTTGCAGCCCCTGTCAGAAGAGGCCTTGGGGTTGAGTTGTGTTAAACCTCTCGGCAGCACACGACTCGGATCTCTGCAGAGCGGTCTCTATCTCAATGTCAAAGAAACAGCCAGCAAGGCTGGGACACGCCATCAGTCCAACCACATGATAATATCAAGGGCTTCCTGCAGGGAGATCTGCTCTATGTATCCTCCCTGTAGCTTTGCTTTCCCAAGCAGACATCTACAGAACTATCATCAGACTCATGCATCTATAGTAAATCCATGTAAATAGAAAATTCCTCTAATTCTCTAAACTCAGATACCCAGTCTTGCACCCCAAAGGAGGCTCTCTACTACAAATGGGCTACTCACCAAGATAAACCCCTGATGAGAACAGACACATACACAGCCCACACTAGATATAAAGTTCAGACCGCTTTCAGACCAAGCCTCAGTGATGATTCAGGGGGAATAATTCACTCAACGAGGGTCGGGCTGTACCTGCGATCACAGAGGGTGAATGCCAAAACAAACACAGAGGCTTAGAGAAAGCAGCTGAAGGACAAAAGGTGAAATGGAGAAAATAAATGCGGCTCTTCTCCTTTTTCACCAAAAAAGTATGGGCCATTTCCTCCCCACCCGTCCCACAGAAAAGTTCCAGGAAGACACTATAAATTCTCACGTCAAGGTTTAACACACACCGTTTACCGAGAGCATCTGCAAGGCGTCTCATGACCGGCAGAGTCCCCCATTCATCAACCGCACCACAAAAAACCTCATATTCAGCAACTTGTGTCGCTAGTCCTTCAAAGTGACTAGTGAGTTTTCAAGGACAGCACAATGTGATTAAAAAGATATCCTCTGCTCTAATGCGAAAACTTCATTTTTATTTCATCACCTTCTGCATTAAAAATAATATACTGTATTCCAAAGATAAAATGATAAAATAGATCAGAAAACATATATAGGTTTAGAGCATGCCACGCCTGAAATGACATCACAATTAATTTCCCTGCTTCATTAATTATTCACAAGAATTCTGTCATCAATTATGCATGTGGAAAACCAGTACAAAACTCTCTGTAGGCTTTGTTGAGTGAAGCCAATGGTATGTCCACATAGAACAGACTCAAGCTACACAATCTATCAGCGTTTGGTCATTTGTATTACTAGTCACATTCAACCTTCAAAGTCACGATTGCGAATCGGAATTTCAGCCACAGTTGGTCGCTGAAGGAGGTAAACTAAGGTCGTTCCATTTAGTACTTCCATGCAGCATATGTTCTTAACTTGCTCAACAGATGTTGATTACCCTCACCCACATCTGCAGCAAACTGCACTGCGGGCTTGAAAGGGCGAAGGCACCACAGAGACAAGTTAACTCTAATCGCAGAAGAATAAAGAATGCCTTAAACTTCACGCTTATCTCTCTCTGAAGGCTCAATAAAGCCATAATCTGTTAGTGGGTAACAGCTGGGAATTGAGCACAAGAAGCAAGTGCAGACTCCTTTCGAAAGCACACAAAAGGGTTGTGATTGGTTCCTGGAAATCAAGGAAACGAACGATGATGGGCGCTTTGCTCTGGTTTCCCATTACGAGTTAGCTACGACTTCTCATCTATGCTTGTCGAGCAAACTGTACATTGTCATCACTCTGTAATCTAAACCCTGATAAATGGGCTACAAGATCATTTTCCACACAAGGCAGAGAGAAAACAGCTCAGCAGTGATGAAGCAGAGGGAACAGTGTTGAGAATTATGAAAAAGAGCAGACAGAGAGCGGGAGACACAGAGTGAAGGATAAGGGTAAGGGGAGAGATGCAATTTCCAAACAAAGATTTACTGTGGAAAGGCTATTAATAAACAGATGGGCTTCAGAATGCATTATTGTGAGTTCTGCTCTTCTCTTGGCCTCTCACAATCTGAGAGACATTTTATTTTATTCCCAGACCACAATGAAAAATGAAACCGAAAACGGCTAACAGCTCCCATTTGAGAAAAGTTGACAAAATGAGTGCCCTGCCAGCAGAGGTTGTGAACCATACTATTCCTGTCCAATACAAAGATTATTATCTACAAACACTCAGCAAACAGACCATAAATAAGCAAGCAAAAAGACAAAGTTCATGATTAGGAATTAAAATTCACTCAGTGAGCACTTTATTATGTATTACGTGTACAGGTGTTCCTAATAAAGCGCTCGGTGAGGGTAGCTGCGTACACACCGTTACATAATGCCCTGTTGTAAAATCTTAACTGTACACAGAGCATACACATTCACAGATAAGGCTGTTAAATTATTTACAAGTGATTTACAGCCTTACGACAGAACGGTCATTTAAACCACTGGGTGGCCAAAACAGTTTCACATGCAGTCTCCTCGAAGTGCAACTGCTTCACACTCCACAGGGCCAAACACCACTTTTCCTCTCATAACCTTTCAAACATAAGTTCCCCTGCACTTCACCTCTTCTGTCCGCAGTTAGCAGCACGCTATTCCGCTCCACTGAGCTGCCAGGAGGCAGGGCGAGCAGGAGTCCACACTCCTGACGTATTTTTTCATTTAATTCAGATGGGGTGGGGGGGGGGTAAAGCAGAGATGTCTACAGACAGATATGGGGAGAAGGTACAGAAAATGCCATAGCTAGGAATTACACTCCAAGCCATTTGGAGGATTCTTATATGGGCTAAGGGTTGGTGGTTCTGTGGACTGCATCACAGTCTTTCCTGTCTGAGTGTACCGTGTGAGTGCCAGAGCCCTCTTGGAACTGTTCTCCAGGGGTTTATCATTTGGGCTCATCTGGGAGAGAGTTGGGGGCGGGGGAATGAAGGCTGTAAGCAAAGGCCTCCCCAGGTGAAGCTTGTTTGGGAGCGAAGACCAGTAACGTAGCTCACCTTGAACCAGGCCCAGCCTCTGCCCACAGCACAGCAGGCCCAGACAATGGAGCCCCACATCTGGAAAGCAGAGCCAGGCTTACCACCCAAATTCGCTTCACAGCTCATGTTTCCACTTCTTAATATTTGGAGTTTGGAGTTAGAGGCTAGTCCTCCAATGGCAGTCTAGGACTGTACGCAGTTTCCTAAAAGAATGCATTAATTACTTGAATTACTTTTAGCTCTTGCCTCTAGGCATCTGTACACAGATCTACCATCTTCGTTTTCCCTGAATCACAGAACAAGGCTACTAGAAAACCAGAGAGACACAATGCACTGAATAACTGAGCCCAACACAACTGAAAAAGCAATACAATGACCACGTCATATACACAAACTTAATTGTTTTTTTTTTTTTTTGTTTAATTGAATTATGCATAGAGCGGGGATGACCTGCACATAACTTAGTTCAATATTATAAATAATGCCATTCGATTTTGCTCCTCTACTTTCCCTTCCTCTATTCATCACTTCCTGTCAATCATATCTTCCTCCCTTCATCTACCCCTCCCCCCAGCCCACCACCACCACAGCACTGCACCGGAATTATAACAGGAGACACAGCTTTACATGTGAACTTGCGTAACCAAGTAAGGACACAAAATGCCTCCCACTTCTTCTCTCACGCAGCCATGGCAGAGCAGCCAGACTGGCACCAGCGCACCTTTGTTAGCGCCGCCGCCAAACACGAAACTATGCACGTCTGCATTGTGGGCTCTTTAATTGAGGACGACAGCACCGCACGGCAAAAAATAGACCAGAAGCATCTTTGAACATGCGCGCAATGGAGCCCCTTGACCCAGAGGGGTAATCCTACTGTGACAGGGGTCAGCCGGGGGAAAATCCTTCCAAACCTGACGGGAGGACCACTGCAGATGGGGGCACTGCAAACCCACCCGCGGTAGGAAGCGTAGTCCAATATCTGCAGGGGACGGGGCCAACCGCATGAGAGCCGAAGCAAGCTGCGGGCGTCTCTTGGGGACCGACGTGTAGAATTAGAAACAATGCGTCTGCTTACTTTGGGACCATTCCCAGGACATCGTCCCATCTGGGTGTACTGGGGACACTAGTCACTCAAAGAGTAACAGAGCTTAAAGAGTAAATAAGAGTCCCTCCTTTTTACTTCCTTAAAAGAAGTGAACAACATGCTGAAAATCACTCAGACTGCAGTGAGAATGACGTTTTTCTGCACTGTCCTCAATGTAACCTGTAGGCATCACCCGCACACCCACCCAACATTCACAGACACAAGGGTACACAAGAAGGCCAACCCACACACACCCACTACACTAAAATCAAAGGATAAGTCCATAGACTGTAAAACATATGGACAGAAAATGTGATTGTGAGATCACTCATTTTTCCAGGGGCTTGCAAAAAGCGTTGTGAAGCTGTAGAAGTGTGCCGCCATGTTGTACTAATTTGAGCCAGAGACTAGACAGTAGGGAAAAGGGGGGACCTTATATGGTCATGAAGTCCAGGTCGGGTCCAGGACGACCACAGAGCACATCAGATACTGCTTTTCCCAGTGACATGCAGTGACTAGGCAGTGATGCAAACTGTCCCCAACTGGTGCACAAAATATAAAAATATTGTCCAAATGACAATAACATAAAAATCGGCACAGGGAGACATTAAACAAAGAAAAAAAAGACCTATCATGACTCCATGTTCTTGTGGAAAGAAATTATTGACTGGTGCTAGAGAGCATAACCAGGAACTGAGTTTCAAAAATGGTCTTGGTTCCCCTTGGATAATCCCAGAGCCCAATATAAAGACCCACATACATGTAATTAGTGAACATGTCACTGCATGAAACAGTCTCTGACACTTGAGAAAGGACTGAGACACCACCTTGCCACAGCCAAGCCGGCAAAGTCTCTTGTGAACCCACCACTTCCCTATACCCGAAGACGACCTCCCCCAGTATTAACTAACAGGAAGCACTGTAGATATCACTAAACAAGAGACCATTGCACAAGAGGCACTCTTGCCATGCAAACTGGTTGTAGGCGGAATAAAGATGCACCCACCCTCAGACGTCATTGTCATGAACGGTGGGCCAGGGGCACTTGGAACCAGCCATGGAACCAAGTGAGACAAGGCTGCCAAGAGTCTACTTTCACAAGAACAACATGGAGTCCAAGTAATTATAACCTCAACTGTAGACCCAGTAAGGACAGCCATCTATGAGGGGGCAGTAACAGTATGCTAAACCACAGATGCTTAAAGCAGAATAAGGGAGGGAATGGTCTCAGCTTAAACTCCACATGACCCCTCTTTAGACTCCAAATTTTCTGGCGATGAAGCGCCTAAGCTACGGACAGCGAGGGAACTGGAGAGGGAAACGCTGCAGTATTTCTTTCAGCGCGGGTCTGCTGTTTCTCGTGGAAGCCTCCGTGTCCACACAGTTTGACAGTCCACCGGAATGGATGGGGAGAGTGTCCGACTGGCCTGTTTTTGGCCTCCCCGTCCTCACGCTGTCCGGGTTGGGAAGCGATCCAGGCCCTCGTCTGCTTTTCTGGATCTACAGGCAATTCTTCTTCTGACTTCCTATGGCCTATGAACCTGGCTTTCAGAAAGGTGCAACAGTTTCTGTAAAAATCTAACGCAGATATAAATTCTAGGCCAACACCAGACCCTCCAGTAGACGGTGATTAAGCATGGAACTTAAACAAAACACGTCACAGTGCGCTACACATTCACCAGCTGTCCCTGTAAATCATTGGATCCCCATGCACCTTGATCCGTCCATTCGCACACAATAAACGTTTCCGGATTAGGACAAGTGTGATGACACTGTGCCTAGAGAAATGCCTGACCATATTGCATACAATTACAGTTATTCACAGTTCAAGGAACACAGGCCTTTTTAGCTGTATATCATCATAACTTCATTGCGAAATAAGAAGAAGTAGGCCTAGCTAGAGTTCAGACTAAATGACCCACAGTTACATCTCTAAAAACAGAAAGATGGATGAATGTTTTCAAGAGTTCCTTATGTGATGCAAAACAATATTAGCATTGCTGCAATACATGTGGGACAACTCTGATGTGGCAGCAATGCCAGTATTTAAACTGTGCTTGCAGTGCATAAAAACTGTAGCTTTTCCCTCCCTGTTTGGACAGAAGAATATACGTAAGTGTCCAGTGCTGAGATAACAATATGTTCTTTCTACAAAGTCTCATCCTCAAAAAGAGGAAAACGATGCAAACATAGGTTCAGCCTCAGGTTGATATGTTCTTCTGAGCAATGGGCTTTATGGATTTATTGAACATCTCATCACATGCCTTTCCAATAGTTCCAACAGACTTTCCAAAGGCCAGTGTCAACACTTTAGGGGTGAAGTCTTAGTCGAATCTTAGAGAAGATACTACATTAATAGACAGTGTTAATTTCTCACTTTCTTTCAGAAGACTGCAACACACTGTGGTTTCCCACATCAGCTTCTATGACTTTTGCAACACACAGTATTGCAATATACTGAACATGCAGTGTTCCCCTAAAGGCACCTGAATTTCAAGGGAAATGCGACTCTTCCGTGACTGAGACCACTGGCAAGAAGCAATAACCACCAAGATGTTAACAACAACAGAGTAAATTATGTCTGGAAAAAATGTGTAAGTACTTTTACTTGGATGGAAAAACCAACTGCACCTCTTTTAAATCCTTTATATGGGGAAGTGCATTGTCAACACTACCATTAACCCAGTAGATCCATTGACATGGAGTTATCCTGGCCCTGGGAGAATAATGAACATGCCCATAAAAGACCTATTGCGTTAGACGATCCTGCAAGGTTTGCGTGAATGTGACCAATTGTCACTTAGCCTGAAGGTCTCTGTGAATAGAAAGTGTATTGGGTTGTGTTTTGTGCTGATGCAAAGATGAACTAATCTTACAGGTACAATGGTATAAATGGAAACTTACCTGGACCACCTCTATGCCTCTTTTCCTGTGGAGAGAGGAAAAAGGAAAGAATAGATTACTGGCCGTTCAGCTCAGATTAGCATGTACAGATCAGGTACAATGTGCTCCTGTGAGATGGCGGTGGAGAGGGACAACTTGAGAAATTCTTCCATTTTGAAAAATCAATATATATATATTTTTTTATCTAAAGAACTCAACATTAACGATACAAATTAACGTGTGGACCTGGATGCGGATAGAAAGAGACTGCTTTGTATCCTATTATGACTCACAGATGTGTGTAAGCAACGGCACGCCAATCAACACCCAATCGCAAGGGGAATCTTGCACACCCCCATAAAAGGGGCCTGGCTATCTTCAAGGGCAAAGAAATGTCAGCAAGGGCACAGAGCACCAGTCAAATCGTTTAAAGACGACCCGGTGTGTTCCTGCAGCCAGGCCTATGCAGGGTGTCTGAAACAATTCTGCAAAAATATACAACTTTCCTACAAATATAAACTGTAAATGAAAGGATTGACTACATATTGGTTATGTAACAAAATCACGGAGATCATGTAGGCCTATTCTTTACTCTTTGTACGCCGTTGACGCCTTCCCATTCACATGCTCGTCACATCAAAAGTAGAAGATCTTGTTCTGTTGCCGGGACACACAGTTACGAGGAAAATAGGATCCTTTTCTTTCGAACAGTTCTGGTATTGGGGAGGGACACACAAAAAACTGCTGTGGGCCATGCTGATGCACAGCTATTCAACTGAAAACCAGTAGTTATTCTATCGCACCCAAACCACTCACAATACAGGCACATTGTAGAACCTAACAATAACATGAAAAATATGAACTAAATTTTCAAACAGAGGGTATGTAATTTGAAGAGAACAAAAAACAGATATTATTTTTATAGCTTTTCCAGTTTTATGGCCAAACTGCCAGTAATTACAGAATGAAGACTCTTTATACATGCGCAAAAAGACAAGGCTGATAAGCAACAGACACTTATGGATATGGGTCTCCTGCACTCGCTGGAATCCACAGCTTTTGAGAGGCCAGAAAAATCCTAAGCTTTTGGTAAAAATCGGTTGCTTAGCAACCCACAAACCCTCCTCAAATAGAAGCCCTATTTGGCTGTTGTGTAAGAGACTTTCAGCTGCCACACAGAAAGAGGACGTTTCTTTTACACCAATCAAAAAGAAGAAATGCCATGTTCCATTTTGCTGCAGTCCATTCAGGTCCAAATGAAAGACAATGTGAAATAGTAAAAGTAAAAAAGTTTCCTATTCCTTTCTTATGGGTTTAAAGAGAAAACACTGGTCTGTATCATGTCCAGTGGTGAGCATCAAAATAGGCTATTCATAATGACAAGAAGAGGCCATTTAGCCCAGGAATGCTCGCCTTTTCCTAGCACTAAAGCATACCTACTGCTTAGTTTGTCTAAAAGCTAAATAGTATCTAGCACCGTATCGAGCCATATGAAACCCCCCCCCCCCCCGGTGTTTCTGCCTCCACTACATGTCCTGGCAAGCAATTCCACACAGTGACCACTCTCTGTGCGAAAAACACATCCTAATGCAATTTATCCTTTGCTCATTTCCATTTATACCCCCTCATTCTGCTAACCGAACCCACCCTGAAGAATCAATTCCACTGCTTGTTTTCATTACCCATATTTAAAAACCTTTCTGAAGGGTAGGGGATGGCGCTTCCTATGAGGCGTTTCATGAGAAGATTAAAAACGCTCCTGGAAATCTCCACAAGTGTGGGCGATGTGAAGGTGTAAACTCTTATTTGAAATTGCTGCCTGGCTCAACAAGCCTCCCCTTTTGGAGAAAGCTAGGGGAGACATTTTCTACCACCTTGTGTGTGTGTATGCGTGTGTGAGAGACTCTCTGGCTGGTACTATAAAAGTGTATGTGTGCAGACAGTACATTGCACACTAAAGCAGCAACAAAAATGTTTTTATGCATGTGTGTGGAATGAGTACTCATGGCTGTCACTGTGTGTGCCTTTGTCTTCTTCCATTTCAGAGTCAAACTAATCATGGTTAGCACCACACTGCCAGAAGAACAGCCCTCCGTCCTTTAGAAATGAGCCACGTCTATACCTGAGAGCAAGAGGAACTAGGGCGAGCTCATTATACAGACCTGGCACTGGAAACAATACCCATCCATTTGAACACCCTTTCTTTGAGGCTTACCACAATGCGGATATTTAATACTGTAGCCTGGCCTTACAATGCTTCATGAATGAAGCCTTTAGTTTCAGCTGAGATGTGGAGATTGGTGCCCACACACTTCAGATGCATATTGAAAGGAAATTAAGACAAAACCGAGTGCTGTGCACAAGCCAAGCCAGACATTATTTGGGTTAGACGTTTGAATGAATAAACTATGAGTGCACAACATAGGAGAGTAAAATGCACATAAACACAAATGGATAAACGCACATAAAAGGAATACAGGCTAGATACAGGCTCAGACAGACACACTGAAAACACAAATAAATACGAAACGTAAAACAAACAGGAAACATAAACTGAGGTCAGCTTGCTGACACAATCACTGGGCTTTGCAAAGAAGCCTTGGATTTTCAGCTTCTAGCCAAAAGTGTGTCCCTTCAGAGAGGAGCCAGACACAACATCAGTGTGTGACAGTGGTACTGTTTTACCCGGAAGGCCTGCTTGGAGTCCATAACAAAATTAATTTGATGAATAATGCATCGTTCCCAAAACTAATTGCACATAATGTTCCGAGCCAACCCCTCGATGGGTACACGGCACAGCCCCACGACGGCCGGGCCTGCAGAGCCTGATCTGGAACCAGCGGGGATGGCCCAGGAGCCAGCTGCCCCAGACAGGCCCCCACAGAGTCCCCTCCTCATGGAGCACGTCCGTCTCCAGACGGGCCAGATGCCGAGGAGCTGGCCAAGACTGCTCTCCACGGGTTACATCTTCACTGACGGCCCGGAGCGGACGGATGGATGGCCTATCGATGGTGCAAAGCCCCTCTCTTCACTCATTCAGAGTCACACAGACAGAGACGCAGGGACAGGCTCACGCACACACACACAAACGCAGGGACAGGCTCTCTCTTACACACACACACACACACACATACACGCAAGGACAGGTTCTCACACACACACACACACACACACACAAACACAAAAGGTCCTGACATTGCTGGGATTCCACAACACACCAGAGTGTGATGCAATTCTGCATTTGGTAAAAACAGAACAAAGTTGGGGGTAAGCTCTGTGCTGATTCCAGTGGAGGAATGAAAAAAAAAAAATAGCAATGAAGCAATAGGCGAGCAGCAAAAACAGCTTGTCATTGGGAGGGGGGCAGGGGGAGTGAGTCATACCGGCCCCTTCCATCTGAAAATGCCCCTCCGCTGTGGCGGGGCCGTACCTCCCATTGCTGGATCGCTCCGGTATTGTGCTGAACGCTCGGGCCTTCCTCGACCACACCGTTGCCATGGCTACAAAACTCGACAGGCAAACAGCTGCTGTAAACGGGCCCGTTTGGAGCACAAAGCTCAGAGACAGTGCCCGGTCCATTCAGCGTGCTCGACACAATTCAGGCACGGCTAGCCTGCCGCTTTCTTCGCATGTCACCAGGGATTAGGCTCTTTCATGGCCTGTGCACCAGGCAGACTTAGAGGACAACCGATGACCCATTTTGGCTGGCTCTTTCAGTATGGTGCAAAAACTACTGATCCTCCTGTTAAAAACGGATGACAAAACAACAAAGGTTGTCCAAAAGAAGATTCGGGCCAAAAAAATGGATGTGGGTATTATTTATCAGCCAAGGCATCGTTAGATCTCCTTTCAGGAGTTTTGTGGGATATCTAATCTGATCTTTGTGGAATTCAGTCAGATCAGTCAAAGTTACTTTTCCATTAACTCTTCATGCCATTCCAAAGCTGGCTTGTTGAAGTACAGTTTAGTGTCGTAACATTTTTTCCATTGTTCCTGCGCCTATGTGTGGCTGGGCAAGCACAGGCTGGTTCTGTATGGAGAACGGGGCACTGTTGTGAGTTAAGATATTTAAGTCATACAGAACCATCCACTACACAGTATCTGTAAACCTAGCATCCAGCTGGTGCAAAAGCCCTCGATCTGCTTCCGTTGAACACATTCTGAATCACTGTTGGCCATGGTGATATTCACCCACTCCAGATCCTCAACTAGAAATATTAAATTCCTGTTAGACAGATAGCCAACATGCAGACTCAGGGCAGCGATGTGCAGTGAGGGGACAAAAGGTCTTTCAGAAGGGGACATGGTCAAGAGCTCAGTTTGGGTGCAGGTAGACCTCCTGGTGGAAAGGCTGAACTTAGCTTAGCTTAGCCTAGTCTTTGCTGAGAGAGCCTCCAACTGTACATCCCTGGTCGCTTCTCCATTCATAAAGTCTAAAACTCCCTCTAAAGCAAGGTCAGGTAGGCAAGCAGTAGATCTAACGAGGACTGGGATGCAATGGTTAACGGTCCTGTAATTGCTAGAGGGAAAAGGCAGCTTTCCAGTGGGATGTGCGTGCCCTGGCCTTAACGAGCAGAGAAACAACAAAGGGCAGTTTGGCCTCACACAGTCTGCCTTATGCAGCACGACCGCGTGACAATAACCTGTGACATTTTACAGGTAAGCAGCGTTCCAGGTGAAGGAGCACAGCATTGCTGAAACCCTAAGGGGGTCATAAATGCAAGCTCTCTGACTTCATCAGGTGACTGCTTTTTGACCAATCAGCAGTTGCGGTATGACAATAACCAACATAAGACATAAGCCTCATAAGCTCCTAAGTCCCAGGAAGTCCTAACACATGCACTTCGTATTGCACACATATTCTCAGCCTCTGCCACACTCAGACTCAAACGAGTAACATTAAGGCTTGATACACACGGCAACACTTGGGCCAAACTATGCTACCGTTTTAACTAACCACACAGGCCACTGCTGTGTTGGTACACACTCATGTGTCTTTTCAATTTGAGGAACAGGCAGCCCTGTAATATTAAGCAGGCCTATATTACCATTTGAATTTTGTCATGACAAGACTCGGAGAAACTTAAGATTCTCTCATACTCACTTGGGTACTGACTTTAAGGGCTATGAAAGTGTTCTTTCACCGAGGTCAAACACTAGAGCGGACTTGTACTCCATATCACATTTCAGGTATATCAGGTAAGACTGCAGACACACCTACGGTTACCACAGGTTAAAAAAGCGCAACGTCACCATACTGCTGGACAGAAGAGCACTGAAATCAAAATACTTGCAAACAGGGAAATTAAGTGTGTAAAGTATGTAAACAATTCCTTCCTTGGCAGGAATATCTTGTCTGAAGGTGTGCTCCATTGTACAATGTGCCCAATGCATGAGAATGGAAGCGTAACTTGGCAGGAACATTGCATTGCTATTCCTTACATCACATTAGCCTAGCCTAGATTCCCCGAACAGTCCAACCATGACAGTACCTCCTCTGGAGCTCCCCTCAGCAAGCTCCCACTGCAGAGAGATATTCTGTAGGAGGGTTATGGAGGATTACCATTTAATCCACAAAACATTTTTAATCTGCACCGGAGCAATCATGTTGCTTTGCGAATCCACAGCTTTTGGCCAAGTGAAAATCCCTCAGTATTGCTCTCTGCTGGAAAAAAAAAAAACCCTGTTGAAAATCATTGAGTTGGACATCTGGGATTTGGATTTGAACTCCATCCCATTTACTTCCCTACATAGAGGGACCTTGATCTAATCATCACGCTGTATGAATCTCATTTAAAATCCAGGTCACAACATCCAAATATCAGACGCATGCAGATGAATCCGCCTGCAGGCAGCAAACTCCTTGAGAGTGACCCCCACCCACCTCCGGCCCTCTGCGTGCATTAGAAACAATCCAAATCCCTGTGAACACCACAAGAACTAACTGAGGATTAGGAAAATCAGCTTGTGTTTGTTGATATACAATAGAGTGTTCTTTGTTCAGCGGCCTGTCTGCTAAAGAACGGAAATACAATCCACGCCCCAATTCATAGCCCATCACACAGTCAACTCTGGCAACTGAACCCTATGAGCTCAAGGTAGCCACTGTCATCAAAGGAACACAGGCAGATGAACAGATACACCTCACTGATGATGGCCAAACCATATAATGATACTAGCGTTTTACAAACATGTGTTTTACTAAATATAGGGTGGTTCTGTCCTTTTTTGGTTAATTTGATCAGAGGAACACAATATGCCACTCTGCGGTATATTCTCCATGCTTAAGAAACTCAGCCAGGCTCACTTTTCTTTGGCATCATTACAGATAATCTGTGGATCATGCCACACACTGACACTATTTTCACAGATAAAACTAGTCGCACACAGTGATGAGATGTTCCCACACCACAGAGGAGAAAGAACACAGGCCTAATTAACTCCACAGTCGAGTGAAATCAAATGTCACAGAAGCAGGAGAGGCAACCAAACCTCTGAGTCTCTGAAATGAGCATTTAAGAAACACATAAAAAATATTATTGCGCACAGTCATTATTACAATTCAGTTCCTGAGTCTTTGCTGTGCTTTTTAATAAATGCAACAGAATTTAATAGAAAACTACATTTAAAGTGTCCTTTTTTTCATTAAAGTACAATTGTGTTTTATTGATCAGCCTTACAGTTGCAAAGTCTGGGTAAATTCAGGCTAAGTAAAATTCCTTTTTGAAATTGGTTTGAAATTATTTTAGTTTAAAATATGACATTATTGACACCCCTCCTCAATGACTTTATCCAGTCCCCTCTAATTTAATAACAGGTCCCACCAACAACACAATGCCCAGACACAGCCTCATAGCTTGACCAACAAGAGAATTCAGAATAAGGAGCACTGTTTTTCTGCCATTTTCCACTGCATGTGGAAGAAGCAGAGTGCTTTAAGCAAGGAAATAGTTTTCTCTATTTTGGTCCATCTCCCCATTACCAACACCATCGCAAGATTACTTCCAATCCCGTGAGGTTCCATCCCTATGGATCTAGAAGAAATAAAACTATTGGTTTTTGATCGCCCATTACGTGTATTTTCACTCCGAGCACATTCAGCGTTCCATTATTATAAAAATGGCTTTGGCCAAACAAACAACGTAACACAGGCTTTTCTGCTCCATCACAGTATCCATCGTGGTCTTGACTCAAACTTGGTCTTTCAAATATGTAGCAACTAATTCGTTCAAATAAATGAAGACTGTTCACATTGATCAATCAAATTGACCACTCTCGTTCAGCATTCATTCGGTATCACGTTAATGAACAGTCATTATATTCATATTTTATATCGTAAGTCAAGGAGTCACAAGTGTTGATTGCGATGTAGCTCAGCAACACAACTACATAAACGTCAATTCAGAGAAATTAGCTGAATATGAATATGGAATGGGGCTGTGCAAGAAGGATGCTAGTCTATGGCGCCTAACGTTACTCCCTGCAACAGGTTAACCAATTAATGGGCAGATATCTTCATCATGCACGTTTCCAGAGCAAATTTGCTGATGTACAAAGTGACAGGAAAATCGCACGCTTCAATACGAAAAATAATGCTTCAGGATACGGAAGTGTTCGTTTGCACGCGAATTATGAATGCAGCTAACGTTACCTACCTGCACAAGTCAGCGAAGGCCAGGAAATTCAGCTTCTTCATCTTCTTCTCACTGAGCCAGTAGCCCACTCTCCTGCCTTTGAGAAAAGTCTGCATCGCCAGCTCTCGTCTTATTTCGATCCAGATGTGACAAATTACTCTAACTGGAATCCCAGTAAAAACAGGAAACTGTCTTCCCGCACAAACCTAAAGACGAGAGAGCATCGGTGAGCTGTGTGGTATTAATAAAATGCAACAAAAAAGTACGTTGGCCAAACAAGTTTAAGGATGACAACAGCTAAAAACAACTAATCAATTCCAAACCACAGAAGCTAAACGTTCATTTAGAGGCACTGTTCGTACAGTCCGTTGCCCGTAGCTACTCGCAGCAGCGTTAGCTGGGAAGCTGCCCACGAAATAGGCAGTCTATTTCCTTAGTTTTACCATTTCTTGAAGATTTGACCTAGTAACAAAATATATGTTTAATCTGCAAATGAACTCTCCTCAGATTAAGAGTTTTTTTTCAATCGATATGTGCCGTCAAACATACACAGCAGAATAGCTAGCTGGTTAGCTAACATTGGTTAGCTAGCTAGCTGTAGTCCATAGGGTTTTCTGAGCACGAAATTCATGTTCATCATCAATATGCAATTGATAATTCCTAGCTAATTTAACAGTACTAGCTAAGAATAACAAAAAACAACTGTACGTTTATCATAGCTATATTTACCCGCTAATGCATTTCCCAATGGTTTTTCCCGATCTTCGTTCAGCTAGCAATTTAGCTAGCTGGCTAGCTGTCCATTCTCCGTGCCCTGGTTTTGATATCCAGATGCAGAATCTCTTTACGCTTCGGAAAAATGCGCGATGATCTTATTTTCGTGAAGACTGGTTGAAAACGCGTCCTGACACGATGGACACACCCTCCGAAGTCTTCTTGTGCTCATTTATTGGGTACAGCAACGTGCACCTTCAGCAGCCATGGCACATACCTTCTATGTGTGTGTGTGTGTGTGTGTGTGTGTGTGTGTGTGTGCCCGCACCAAGGCGCTTAAGAATCCAGCCCTCTCATGCTTCAGCTAACTTGCAGCGTTAGCTTCGGAACAGCTCCCCGAGGTGGCAGCAGTAGAATATTGTTTGCCTAAAGGGATACGTTGATTTTCGTCTGTACTCAAAAATGCGTAAATGTGTAATTTCTGCTATGAATGACGATTTCAGCGAATATGGATTTTGTTCAGCAATTCTTGCTGTATGGTCTGGGTGTATACAACATTAAAATTGATTTTAAAAGAAATGTACAATTAAGTGGCTAGAACACCAGTATACGGTATGTTAGTGCTTGGGTTTTATTAAACAATGTTCCTCTTCGATAGCTGTACAAGGCCCACTAAACAAAACAAAAGTGCCTATTAAAATGGTAATGTATGAATTTACCTTTTTTATCCTGTCAATAGGGCTCTATCAAGAGGTGTCCATAACAGGCCCTTCTGCAAACGGAGAAGGGAGGAGAACATATAATTTCTGTGTACAAATATTACTGAGAATATAATTAAACAATGTAACTAGTAAGTAAGGTAAGTAACTAGTAACTCTATGAAAAATATGTTCTTCATTTATGGGGCAGTAAATCATTTCTGTAGTTTAAATTATTTTGTTGTGTGTGCAGTGCCCTCCCACAGTAAGACACTGTACACAGTAGCGTAAAGGTAAAAAAAGTGCAATTTGTTATTTTGTACTGAAGGCACTGAGATTTGAGATTGGATTTTATATAATGTATATGTATACAGTGGGCTCCAGAATTATTGGTGCCCTTGATAAAAATGAAGACAGTATGTATTAAACAACACAGATAATAATATAAACATAATAATTAATTCATCAAATTATTGGCACCTCTGGTTTAATGCTTTGTGCAAACACCCCTGGCTAAATTGACAGCCATCAGTATTTTCCTATAATTTGGGTAGAGAACAATTTTTGACTACGTCTCTGGGTTTGCACCTATGTACCCCCCTCTTCAATTTCAGACACACAGGTGCACAGGGACACTTCAACACTCCCCCTGAACTAATGTTGACCCAACCTACGACCAAGTCTCAGCTTCCTAGCAGAGACTACCAGATTTCCTGGTACTTTGTTGAATTTATTGTACCAGTTATCTGAAATAGTGCCCCTGGACCACTAGCTGCAAAACACCTCCAAAATACCAATGACCCACCTCCATATTCGGCAGTAGGTATGAGGTGCCTCTCCTTGTATGCATTCCTCTTTTGCCGCCAAACATGTTCATGGTGTGTATGACCAAAATGGTCCATTTTGGTCTCATCTGACCATACCACTCTCTTCCAGTCACAATTTCAATGAGGCAAAATCCAGATTGTATTTATTGTGCTCAGTAAGGGCTGTCTTGATGCCACCCTTCCAAAGAGTTTATTGGTATGGAGGCACCATTTTATGGTTCTTTCTGGGACTTGGTGATCCCAAGATGCAAGTAATCTCTGTGATTCTTAAACTGTGATGCTTGGGTAATTTATGGCCTCCCTTACCATCTTCCTTGTGTAACCATTCCATAATGTTTGTGGTATGTTTAACTGTTTATGTATTTTTTTGTACCATTACCAGTCAATTACCATCCGCCTCTTCTGATGTGAGAATTCTTCAGCTTTTCCCATGCTGATGCATGACAAAGGGGTCTTGCATGCTTGTTACCTCATCTTTATTCTCTATAGTGAAACAGGAAGTGGCAGAATGACAGAATATAGTTTCTTTAGACTGAGATTAACTAAATCAAGTAAAATTGTATTGCCAATTTCACATTTTAAAATTTTTATTTACAATAATCTGATGTTTATTAGAAGAAAAAACATTTGTTATAGGCAGCCTTTTTTCTTCATCTTTATTTCATATATACACAGCATATAAGGGTTCTAATAATTGCAGTGTAGTCCATAATGATTTGGACAGTGGTACAATTTTGGCTCTGTATTCCAGCACATTGAAATGAAGCATTGCATAATTCTCAACTTTCTGATTAGTTCTTCCAGGGATTACCAGATATTGGTGGAAATACCCTAAAATTAAAGGTGACAGTCTGCACTTTAACCTCATTATTCATGGCTTCATTTCAAATCCAATGTGCTGGAGTACAGAGCCAAAATAACCAAAAATGTACCACAGTCAAAATACTTACGGACTGCACTATATATGCAAAAGAATAAAGAACTGGGACACCGACACAATTTTTGTTGTTTTTGGCTCAGTACTAAGCACATTATATACTCAATGGTGTTGAACATTCTAAATTCAAATTGTGCGACCTTGAGGACAAAACGTAACATTAAGCACCCCCTACAAATGTTACGCAAGGCTTACTTTAATCATAAGAATTATGACAGCACTATGATGTCAAAAGCAAGATTTTTCCTGTCAAGGTCTTGCTTTCATGGAGTCGTCTGGCAGTCGGAGGGTTGCTGGTTCGATCCCCCGCCCGGGCTGTGTCGTAGTGTCCCTGAGTAAGACACCTAACCCCCAGTTGCTCCTGGTGGTCGGCGCCTTGCATGGCAGCCGGTTGCCGTCGGTGTGTGTGTGTATGAACGGGTGAATGAATCGCCATCGGTGTGAGTGTGTGTATGAATGTTTAAAAAAAATAAAAAAATAAAAATTATTGCTTTCATGGTCTGACGCACAAAAAGTTTTCGAGCTATTCGTTTCGCCAATTGATATGAGGTCGCCCCCTAGTGATACCTATATTTTCGCTCAAAAAGCCTATTTTCCATTGGACTCCATTCACATTCGTCAGCAAATAAAAAAAATATACTGATGTTCAATCTATGCTACACATTTTTTTTTCTTTTCTCCCGAGGTCAGATTTTTCTCTTGCACACTGAAAAAGATTTCCCAGAACTTGCTCTGACGTAAAATCTTTGCGCCCCCGTTTGGCAACTGCCCAAGCCTTTTTCATTGGTTCATCCGCCGAGAACGTAATTTACTCGGCGTTTTCTTCGTATGAGGAAATTTTCACATTGGTTTCAATTGGTGTCGCTGTCTCTATATATTATATACTCTAAGGTCGGAGGTCAGTCAGTGAGCTACTAACTTCCCAAGAAGCCAAACGATATTTCCTGTTTTACGCTTCCGTTTTTGTAATTACAGACTTCCAAAATAAAAGTTGCTCTCGCTATGGCGTTCGAAAAGCAAGTACAACTAAACAGGTGCTAAATTTATTCATTTATACAAAGCATTTCAGTAATGTTATACTGCAAATGTAGCTGCGAAATAAAATGAGCTAATAGTTGTAGTGTTTCATCAATTTAATTGTGCTTCATAACTATGAATATATATGCTCTATTAATTTTTGATTTAAATAATGAATAAAATCCCATGCACACTAATGTAGTAGTAATAGACAAATCAAATATCAGTGATACCATTGCACCAAGCAAGGAAATTATCTTTATTAAAGATAATTTAGAATAATCAGTTTCTCTTCACTAATTGTGGGTGAAGTAATTTGTGCTGTGCTTAAAAGTCTGGCTGCTGAATTTTGGATTAGCTGCAGACAAACATTGGACAAACTTTTTTTACCTGTTGGTCCAGATTTAGATTAGATTAGATTAGATTAGATAGAAAAATAACCAAGATTTCTACAGACTCGTTTTACATTTGAAGTGAGGGAACCAAGTTTTTCACAGATTAGTTTTGTGACATCGAGCATTTAGTGTCAGCGAGACAACTTTGCAATGAGGATAATTTATTACGATCTCTAGGGCTGACTGCTGTAGGTATGTCCAACATATAAATAAATACAGAATTTCAACTAAAGTTCGGCTTTAATTTGGTTTTTCTTATGCCTTGGTGGCGACCGGAACGAGTTTTGTTGATTTTTTTCTACATTCTATGGTAGATCCTGATCTGATGTCAACAAAGGCTTGGGGAACAGGCGGCAATGAACGGGAGAAAGAAACCTGTGAAGGACATGGTCACCAAATGAAAATAGTTAGGGCACTAGGATATAGCTAGTGAGCGGTGAGTATAGTTTTATAGCAGAATAAAGGTTTTAAGAAATGCATATCGCCTATCTTGCACTGTCTCGATTTCTGTCGGGTGTGTTACAGCTTGCTCACAGCTAGCTAGAGCCATTAGCTAAGTTATCTAGCTAGTCTAGTGCCACAACCGAAGTGTCTACTGTTTGTATTATTTTTGCAGGTAGCCGGTGTTTATATCTAATTGGTTAACTTGCTTGCCATCTGTGTACATTGCAAACATGTATGTACTTTGACAATTAATTATTTAGCTAGCTTAGCTGGCACGTAATTTGCTATTGTTAGCTTGCTCACAATGTAGTATGCAGTTGCAATGTTGCGAGAAATGTTTGGTAACGTGCTTTGGAAGTGGTCTGGATGGTTTGCTGTTCGATTAAAAAACGCAATGCGTACGTTAGGCCAACAAGGTGTTGTGTTTACTGAGCTTGTGCGAAGTTAGCTCGCTCGCTACCGAGAAGAAATAGCTAGCTAGCTTGCTAACGTAACGAAGTAATGTTAGCTTGCCGCTCAGAAGCAAAATGTGTACTTTTTTTTTTTTTTTCAGTAGTCTGCAAAATGGCATTCACGTGTTTATAGCAAGCTAAGGTTAAATAGCCAAGTTATATAACTACTAGCTGTTATAGCTAGCTATCTATTGCTGACTGGACAGTTCGGGTAGGGAGTAAATTAACATGTTTTTTTTTTTAAACGTGGACTCACCATGTTCCGAACACCAAGTTAGCTGACCATGTTCCAAACAGTGCAACTTTCATGAAGAATAGCAGCAACAAAAAAATACTGCCAGCTCATCTCTGGTTTGTGTGTGTAAATTATAATTCCTATTACGAACCGGGCAGGCGGTGTTCGGACCATCGTGAGCTAACACGGTCTTCCGAATACAGGGATGTTGTGCAGTTATTCTCTATAAGTAGAGGTCCAACTTACATCAATGTGTTTTTGTGGCTGAGATAGCCACTACGCAACTATAATTATAAACCACATTCCTACAATTGAAAGGACGTTAACTTCTGGTGGAAGCGGCCGCTTCCCAGTGTTCTGTTCGGAACACGCATTACTTATGTAACATACTAGGCTTCTCATTTTTTTGTACAGAGGTAAAGTGATTTATTTAAGCCCTCAGTTGTTGACAGGTCTGGCCTTTCCTTTTTCAGGGAGGAGTATGGAGAATGATGAACTTCCGTCAGCGGATGGGATGGATTGGTGTGGGTCTGTACCTTCTGGCTAGCGTGGCAGCCTTCTACTATGTGTTTGAGATTAACCAGAAGTACAATAGACTGACACTGGAGCATGTTGAGCAGGCTGAAAAGGTCCAGGAAGCCCCATTACTTGGGGAGCCAGTCTCTTCATCTAGCTCACCCTCTTCATGGATGCACAGTTTGAAAATGCGGCTTCTCTCTTTCCCCTTTTGGTTGTGGGGCACCATCTTCCTCATCCCTTACCTCCAAGTGTTCCTCTTCCTCTATTCCTGTACCCGTGCTGACCCAAAGACCATGGGCTATTGTATCTTACCCATCTGCCTGGCAGTGCTCTGCAACCGTCACCAGACCTTTGCCAAAGCATCCAATCAGATTAGCCAGTTGCAGCTGATTGACACTTAAAAGTGGCGAAGGAAAGAAGATGCACACTGTCAAATAGAGGGAAAGAGGAGGAAACACTCCCTGCTCATTTAATTTTGGATTCTGCCAAGATTGGTCAGCACTCCACAGACATCCTTTATGTAAATTGATAGGAAGCTGGAACAATTTGTCAGTTTAATGGCTTTGATAAGGGAATCAATATCAATATCTTGCACTTGATAGACCGGTTTACTTTTGTTTCCTCTGTTGTATTTTACAGCTCATTGTGGTGTAAAGTCAGTCTGCTCTGAGGGAAATAAGATACCTGGAAGATTGTGACACTATATAAAAAAAAAAAAAACATTTGGCAAGTGTGAAAACACAAGTGAATGAGTATTGTGGAAAACCACATGTAGTTTGACACTCCCTTCTTCGGAGTACGTCTTTTTGAGTGGAATGTATTGTAAAATGATTTGGAGCATTGCTTTTAAAAATTTGTTGTATGTATAAAATTTCAGCAGTGGATTCCATAAATGTTGTGAAATCTCTTGCCTCGTGCTGTAGACAAGTCACAAAGTAAAGCAGATTCCAAACAGTGTTGACAGTACCAGCCATTGGGAAAATAAATACGTTATTTAAAAGTGAAATTTGTGTTCAGTCTCAAAACTGTAGTGTACCGACAGGCTGCTTACCCGACTGCCATTTTAAGAGAAACAGCCTTGGGTAAAGAGTACATTTGAAATGTAAAAAGTTATACCTGTCAAAAGAATATGGCCATGAGGGACAAGGTAATGCAATTATAATTATACCTTTAATTTGTGAATATTTATTTCATGGATCTGCCATATTGTGCCCTGTCATATCTGTCAAGACATGACATGGTGGAACAAGTGAATGCTATAACATAAAATGGCTTCCTTGTTACTGACTAAGAACACAGTGAACTATTAACACCTGCAGGTATACATTTATGAAATATATTCTAGCTACAGTTCTTTATTTGTTGCACAGATTATTTCCTTAAAGCACAACACTTTTTACAGAAAAAAATGGAAAACTTCCTGATTCTTTTGTTTTGTGAAATAATTTTATCATTCGTCACAAAATACATTAATTCACACATTTATTTTAAAATGTGCTATTGCCTATAAAATGCTGGGTAGAGTGATTAATGTACATTTTATATTTATCTCTATAAGGGCATCTCTAGTCATAGGAAGACATTCTTTTTTTTAATTTTTTTTATTTGATTGTGTGTTAAATTTCTTCTATTTAGAACCGGGGAAAAGGTTTTGCCAAAATTCTTTAGCTTATTTAGCCTTCCTTTCAAAGACAATGCTTCTCATTTATAAACCATAAAGTATGTGAGTAATCACCTTTGCTCTGGCCACATTTTGAATGTATGACAGGTTTATCCATATAAACCTAAATGGTGTTGTAGAAGAATTTCATCAAAGACTGCTGAAGAAATACTGTTACTATCACTGCCTCAAGGTAGCCTAACATTGTGTTGCCTGACCAGGTTATTTCTAATCCGCATCATGACCGTGTTTATCTTTGTACTGTGGAGACAGAGAGAGGCCTTGGCCTGAAGTTAAACTGCCATGCTCATTGTTTTTGTGTCTAAATATTCCTCAACTTGTTTGAAAGTTTCTTTCTATATTCATCTCAAAGGGCTTGTTGGTACTTGTCAATTTGAGGGTATTTATATTGGGGTACTGTTTTGCCTTTTAAAAAAATTGCACTGTGATTTGATTGACTTAAAAACAAATAAAACCTGTTTGAAGATAATTTTTCCTCCTAAAAATGGTCTAAAAAGGAACTTAATTGCAAATATTGTTGTTTCATTGGTGGTAAACTGCTTTTCACATGGAAAATGTATGTCATATATCATCTTGAAAATAATTTATAATAAAATATTTTGTGTATCCCTTTGTTTTTACTAGATGATTTAAGCATAGAACGTTAAACACATGTGGAGCAGTTATGCATTTTAAAGTTTTAAGACCAATTCAGGAACATTATTAGCTTGTACATCAAACAGTGAAATTATCTTTCAAACTGGATATATCATTTCATTCCCCACAGTAATGCATTTATGTGAGTTGAATTGTACTGAAGCTATAGTAAAGAAATGTGTACTATTTAATGTAGTTTGGCTAATGGTAATTATCACTATACAGAAAAGCAAATGGGGGGGACCTCATCAGCAAGTGCTTCTTACAAAAAAGCTTGTGAGTGGCACAGGCACAGGCAGTTGGTTTTTAAGATGTTATTCAAAGGAGAAAGTCTGCATGTTGTAGTTCAGTGGCCAGTCGCCAGTATCGGGATTCCGGGGCTTCAGTCGAATCTTTTCGAGTGTTCTCGCTGTGTGCAGACTTGTTTGATAACAGTGAATGGTGTATTTCCATGGTTTCACGTGTTTTTTTAAAATTAAATATATATATATTTTACATATATATATATATAAATAACATTTGTGCAGAGAAGATAGCTTTCAGAAATCATTTGCCCTAACCAGCTAACTAATATCAGTTTGCACGCAGGCATTGCTATATGACAGTGCTTTATTTTCACGTCATGCAGGAATAAATACTTTGCATTGTCTTTTAGTTGATGGTTTACCATTTGCCTCCATGGGTGCTGCTATGGCACTGATGGTGCAGTGGGTAGCACTGCCGTCTCACAGCAAGGAGGTCCTGGGTTTGAATCCCTGTCAGCCGGGGCCCCTCTGTTTGCATGTTCTCCCCGTGTCTGCGTGGGTTTCCTCTGGGTACTCTGGTTTCCTCCCACAGTCCAAAGACATGCAGGTTAGGCTGATTGGAGAGTCTAAATTGCCCGTAGGTATGAGTGTGTGAGTGAATGGTGTGTGTGCCCTGCAATGGACTGGTGACCTGTCCAGGGTGTATTCCTGCCTTTCGCCCAATGTATGCTGGGATAGGCTCCAGCCCCCCTGCAACCATGTTCAGGATAAGCGGGTTCAAATAATGGATGGATGGATGGATGGATGGGTGCTGCCATTGTGGTGTGACGTCAGACAACTGCCTCTGGTGAAGCCGGGGTCGATGGATTTGCCCAGCATTAGCAGTATTACCTATGTTATTGTGATCTTGACGTTAGGTATGTACTGTATTTAACTATGTAAGGTAAAAAAAATAAATGGGGACCCTTCTGAACTACTGCTGTGGATTGTGCAAGCACTAAATAGCAATATGCACTTAACAACTAAAAGTAGATATGTCTAAATTAGTTTGATGGTCAATATATGATATTGTTTGAGATTATATAGCCTACATTTTATGGTTGTTAAAACATTTGGTTAAGAAAAATATCTTAAATGGGTTTGTGTCCACCTACTAGGTGGCTGTGTATGCACCCATTGCATTATCCAGACTTCCCTAAGTATTTGCCCTACTTAAAATGTTCATCTGGCAAAAACAAAGCCATTGTTCTATAACTTATATTCCAGTCTTACAAACAACACAATTTATAACATTGTTTCATGATTATGAGAAAAGTGTAAAAGGAATTATTACCTATTTTATGTATGCATAGATGACGAGTTATATGGATATATGATAGGATATATGATACTTTGGGAGTTGGTAACATAATTTGGAGAAAAGTGAGATGAACAAAATACCTACTGCTTAAATGGTTATACAAGTAAGTATTTAAATCCAATCTACTGTCATCAGGCTCCTTGTTTATTATATTCCTACATACAGACTAATAAACATTACAGGGATTTAATCTGTAAAGTTAGAATGCATGGAACGCCCCTACCCAGCTCAGCCCCAAACGTTGGTGACGGCCCTGTTGTAGACCATCGGAGAACCAGAACTTAAGGCAATAAGTACATGAATATTGAACCAGAAGCGAATATTGCTAGTAACAGGTTGTTAACGTTATTCAATCAGACAAGGTAACTGAAAATGGCAAACATTCCACGTAAAGGAAAGCAAACATTTTTGGCAAAAATATTTTCAGGTTTGTGTTTTCGTGAGAATGTTTTATACATGTATATATAAAAAACACTTGGGCGTTACTTAATTATTCCAAAAACATGATTTAAATTTGAACAAAGGAGCTAGTGTGCGTGCGTCGTATGTAGGTAGGCTGTCGTGGACATAAAATTCGAATTCGGCGTTTTACATCTCTCGATTGACTGTAGTATGACGAAAACGCGCCTTTGGCGGTACGCAGCCGCAGTGGCATGCGGATACGGAAGGGAATGACATTCTAATGATGGCGGTAAATGAGAAAGATGAACCTACTGTTTCTCTGATGGAAGTATTGGAGGAAGACGAAGAATTAGAAGCAGCTGCCGTTTTGAGTGGAAGCGATCCTGAGAATTGCTCATATCCCCAGGTATTCCTTTTTACACCTGTATTCTGACTGCAGAGCAAACTATTTAGCTGTTTATCCGAATGTAAATTACCTTTCGAAAGGTCCATCTTAAGTTTCCGAATGATTTGCATCTAGCTAGCTAATGTATTGTAATAGCTAGCTAACGGGTTAAAAAAAATAGAATCCAACTTCGTTTGCTAGTTCTGTGGGTCCTGCGTGGTTGCTAGAGATGGGCTATTTAAGCGTTATGTTACAACAACCCGTGGTATATCCTGGCTATTTACATTACACGCCCTAGCTATGCAAATATCCACAATATACCACGGGTTCGAGCTACATAACGCTTTTATACAACGGTTACCATAATTATGTTTAAACATTTTATAAAAGAAAGACAAGGCAAACTTTAAATTAATATTTTAATGGAACTAGCTATGTTTTATGGTAAACGTACTGTTCCGCTGAACAGTTGTTTATTGGTTGCTAAGCAACGGTATTGCCAACATTAGCTAGCCATAATGTATCCCCGCTGCACTAGCTAAGCAACAATGTTTCCCCACTGCACTAACCTTAGCTAGCTAGCTTGCTAATGTACGTTACACCTGACGACACTGACACAAGTATTACTAATAGCTCTGGATAGAGCTCTCCGACCTGTGGCAGTGGCCACTGACCGATATGCCCCGAGAATGTCAAAGGATAATTCAATAATTAAGAGTTGCCACAAAATCCCGAAACAGATCGGCCGTTGCTGTGCACCGCTGCTTTAAAATCACTCATTTTGTTTTACTTTGCTAGGCTACTACTAGCGGCGAGATGATGATAAAGTTACACTAATTTCGGTTACAAAGCAGATAAGGCGATATACAAAAGCGGAGTAATATTAAAAGATTCATTCAATTTAGCCGTGCATATATCCTGGATATTGGCACTGCTGGAACGCAAACTGACCAATAGAGACAATGGACCGGACCCATCCGTTGTATAATAGTTGGATCAATCCAAAGCAATGCTCTCTCAGCCAGCAGGTGACAAGGTATTGGTTGCATAGCTCAGCGTAGACCAAAAACACTTGGCTAGCGATCACAATATTGGTGCACATTTATCTTTTCTTGATGTGTGGGGATTGTTCTGCTGAAATCATTACGTTTCAAATGTGAAGCTTGAGTGCCTTTAATGATCTCGTGCGAATTTTATGGAACAGTGTAACCTATTAGATAGTTAGTTGATACAGTAGCTTACTTTGCTTGCAGTCACTAACTTAGCTAACACTACATCTGTTTCCAATTTGCACCACAGGGGTATGTGAAGAGACAGGCGCTCTACGCATGCAACACTTGCACACCAAGTGGTACAGAGCCGGCCGGGATATGCCTTGGTTGTTCCTACAAATGTCACGATGGACATGATCTCTTTGAGCTCTACACTAAACGGTAGGTAGGGTGATATAGTGTACTGCCGTGCAATCTACTTTTCCTTGTTACAAAGGAAGAAATACAGCATTGTCGATTTGCATTGCATTGCTTCCAGCAGTAGATGATCATCGAATACTAGTTTGTTATCGGTATCAACAAGCAAATTAGCTTAGCTTCCCGAATTTACCAATATCCACTACCGATAGCAAACTGGTATTGTTTTATAACTAGATATGTACTCTTCGCTTGGATAATAAGCAATAATATACAGAGTTTAAGTGATAGCTAGTCTGGAGTGCAATTTGGGCAACTACGCCATTCGCTGTGGCAATTGGAACCAATTTTCAACCAATGAACTTTAATTATTGTACAGTTGTACAATGTTTTGATAGAGTGACGGCCGTCAAGAGTATTTTGAAACCTGATTTAAGGACTATAAAAACAGGCAGAGGGTGAGTCCACATGTCAGTTAGCATTTTTGTATTGGATATGAACCCCCTGATTCATTTGGACATAAATACAGAAACACAAGTGTACATGCTACTATTAAACATGATGGTGAACTACAGACATGAAAACAAAATAAACCGCAGCCTTTGTACCACGGAATGTCAGGAATAAACTATTAAAGTCCCAATAAACTTTTCACTGAAAAAGCAATGCACAGATTTGCAGAATAGGTTTCCATGTAGCTACGGATGGCTTTTGAGCCAATATGTGTTTTTCACAGGACACAATATCGCCCTCTGCTGTTCAATAGAAGATAATACAGTGGAGGCTGCATTATGTACTGCTTTTTACAGTAACACTAATGCAATGTTTCTTTTGCAGGAATTTTCGCTGCGATTGTGGAAATGAAAAATTCGGAGAGTTCAAGTGCAAGTTATATCCGGTAAGTTGTCATTTTACACCAATATTAGCATTTATTTCTGAATATTTCATGAGCATTTAGCATTCATTTCTGAATGTACAGTGCCCTCCATAATGCTTGGGACGAAGACCGATCATTTATTTGCCCGATTTGCCGAAAATGGTCAGATTTTAATAAACGGCATTTGTATACATTTTGGTTTCACATGTTTGTGACACAGCAATGTTACGTAAGTGAAAGTAGTCATGTTTTGTTGCATATCCTTTACAAGCAATGACTGCTTGAAGTCTGCGATTCATGGACATCACCAGTTGCTGGGTGTCTTCTCTGGTAATGCTCTGCCAGGCCTGTGTTGCAGCCATCTTTAGATCATGCTTGTTTTGGGTGCTAGTCCCCTGAAGTTCTCTTCAGATTATGAAAGGCATGCTCAATTGGGTTCAGATCTAGTGATTGACCAATTTGAGCTGGTATGATTGGCCACAGATGGTGGTACGCTTTGGATCTTGTGCAGTTCCTTCTCTCCTCCATGCTTTGCTCTTGCCATCACTCTGGTATAAGTTCATCTTCGTCTCGTTTGTCCACAAAACCTTTTATTATGGCTAACCAGTGGTTTGCATCTTGCAGTGAAGCCTCTGTATTTCTGTTCAAGAAGTCTTCTGCAGAGAAAGGTCATTGTAAATTCCACACCCGATTCTTGAATAGTGTTTCTGATCAGTTTAGTAAGCTCAGCAGCTTTCTTAGTTATGTTCCAAACTGTTGATTTTGGTAAGCCTGAGGTTTGGCCGATGTCTCAAGCCATTTTATTCCTGGTTCTCAGTCTCATAATGGCTTCTTTTGACTTTCATTGGCAGAACTTTGGTCATAATGTTGATAAACAGCAATAATAGTTTCCAAAGGTGATCAAAAGAGCAGAGGAAAAGACCAGGTGCTGAGAGCGCTCTTATACCTGCATTAAGGAGGCAATTAAACACCTGAGCAATTACAAACACCCGTGAAGCCATGCGTCCCAAACCTTATGGTGCCCTGAAATAGGGGGACCATGTATAAACACAGCTGTAATTTCAACATGGTGAAACCAAAATGTATAAAAATACCCAATAATACAGTCTGAGAATGTAACCACATGTTAATTGTGATTCCAAATCTAAAATTGTGACAAATCAGAGGCAAATCAGGACATAATGGGTCGTTGTCCCAAATGTTATGGAGGGCACTTTATATTTGAAGTGTTTTACTATACCTGATGACTTTGCTTCTCAAGGGAAAAGATGGACTGAACACCAACAACAAATACAACCACAACTTCTATGGTTTGTATTGCACCTGTAAAAGACCATACCCTGACTCTGAGGACCAGGTGAGGACCAATGTTATGTTCATGCATTGAAAGTTTCTTGCATAGTCAGAGGATGAAGATTTTTGTAAATAAGACATGTTTATAATAGACCTGGCCAAGTCTGTTCGATGGCAGCTCTCCAAAAGTAAAATAAGACCAGAGACAGGCATTTTTTTTGTCCAAGAAGAATGTGTGTTTTGCAATGTGGTCACTTATGCAAAGAAAAATAAATATACAGTTACATTAAAAGAGGAAAAGGTTATGAGATTGTTCAGAAAGCAATAAATTAAATGTACCACAACAACTTGCTGTAGACACACTGGCCTTTTCTGTCTCTGGAGGTTTGCAAGTGCATGTGGATAACATTTTACAGTATAAATTAACTTCCTGATCCATTTTCTCCCCATAGATTTTAGATGAGATGATTCAGTGCATTGTCTGTGAGGACTGGCTCCATTCCAAGGTATGCACTGGTGGTATTCTTGGACTGGAACAAACTTAAATTGATGGGAGTTACAGACCAGGGGATGAGAGATCAGATACCACCATCTCTTCAATGCAACATAAACAATGAGAAGACAAAAATGCAGTTACTTAAACTACAGTCTCTGCTCAGAATGGTCCGCTCTTCCCAACAGTGTCTGATTCTCCAGTGTTGTCTGGCCAAAAAGAGGCAATGTTTTCCAGCATTAGTTGTTTCTTCTCTACTTTATTTATAGGTGTGACTAGCATTCCCATGCCAAGGACAAATTTAACACAGAGCATGCTGTTGATATAAAAATATTTAAAAAGTACACCGCTATCGGTAGTGTGGGGAGCTAGTGTACCCATGTAAAGGTGCCAGAACAGAAGTTCTAACTCTGCTCTTATTTGGCAGCACCTGGGCTGTGCCGAGGAGGAATGCGTGGAGCTGCAGGAAATGGTGTGTGAATCATGCATGAACAAGGCACCTTTCTTATGGACCTACGCCTCCCATCTAGCAGGTACACCCCTCAGTGACACGCACGCACCTGGGATTTGGGGATGGGAGCAATCCCTGACACAAGGGTAGTGGGGGCGTGGGTCGATGGAGGCCATCCCTTAAAATACTGCTGTGAATGAGCAACAGTTCAAAAGGTTTTTGTTTGACAAAAGTATTTTTATATGTAGCAAGCCGAGAAGCTCAAAGCATTAAGAACGAACATGAACGCGTCCCCTTTCAGCCCCTCCGGTGACCAAACTGAGCCCCTGTGAGGGGGAGGTGGAGGTTAACGTGGAGGAGAACACGGAGGAGAACGGCCCGAAGAAAGAGGAGGAGAAACCAAAGGACCTCTGCAAGAATGGAGAAGAGCCTTCTGCAAGCCTGAGCTCTCCAGAAGACAAGGTACTGGGATGTGTGCTACAAATAAACAGATTCATAGTTGTGTAAATCATACATGTGGAGGCAGTTAATGCACATGTAGATCTCTCGCACTAAACTACATCAAGCTGGCGAGTGTGCAGAGGCCCTCCGCCAGCAGATGGCGACGTGCTGCAGTTATTTGGCGTCCGCAGACGAGCCTCTCTCAGCTTGTGCCACGCTGCTCCTTCCTGTGGGTAATTAGCGGATAAATGATCCGTGTGAAATACAGATTCCTCAACTCCAGGGACCAGCTTGGCAGGGCTTCACAGTGCTGCTTACAGTAAACAAGAATGATTTTGTTAGTCAACCTTCAGACGTGCCGCAAACACCACGTCTGTCTGAATTCGAATGCGGGATACGACCGCCCGCTTTTTCCGGGCGCGTCGGTGTGGGGTTGAACGCTTTTCCCGTATTCCTGGCTGTGAAACTGACGGGGATTTTAACCGCAGGCCGCCGCAGACGGACAGAGGAGCGGGAAACGGACGCTCAGCGAGATGGAGGGATCCGTCTCGGAGTGCAGGCTGCGGGAGATGGAGGGGAGGGGGCCCGCCAGGGCCAGGGAGGGGGCCGTGTTCTGGTCCTACTTCTGGCGCAGCAAGCTGTGCACCTGCACCAGCTGCAAGGTAAACGCTCACACTCTTCTGCTGCTCCCACGCGTGGCGGTTAGACAAGCCCGCCGCTCGAGATGCCGTACCGTTTTCATAACCGCTGTGATAACATCCTGACCGTCTACCCCCATGAAGATTCTAGACACGCTTTGCTCGCCTCACACCCTGTATCACCAGGGACAGATCTTGTGTGATGGCTGAAGTTGTGCTGGCCTCAGTGGGGAGGCTGTATTTATGTCTAAGTAGTGGGAATTGACAGAGCTTTAAAAGAGAAGGCCTGATTTCATATTTTTCTTATTGTCAACATACACTGTGAAAAGACCACAAGCTACAATGCTTCTTTAGCACTCAACCAGAAAGTCATTCTGAGCTAAAGTCCATCCATTATGAGATAAAATATTTAGATGCAGTGCAGCTCATTTTCAGAAAATGCAACCTATAGTATAGCCTTGGAAAACAGGGGTGGTGTAGCTTTTTACATTTTGGGAAATATTTTATGATGGTGCTGCACACGGTGTATAAATTAGATACTATCCACATATCAAAAAAAGCAATGGCTGCCACTTCATAAAGTGGTTCCAGTAAAAAGAAAAAATCCAGTTTCATTGTAATGATGAATTGTGCCGATCAAAGCTGATTATCAGGATATTGGCTATATCTGCCATCAACTAGATGGACAATCCTTTAAAGGCCCATACACATACATATATACATGTATAGTTTTGCATAATTATCGGATGACGTTGCTAAATGTTAACACAGAGCTGACCACAGAGAGGGGAATTTGGCTCTGGGGTCAGGGTTAGGAACTCTAACGAACCTACATCACTGCTCTTTGCAAACATTTTGTTGCCGTTTTGGAGAATAAATCCAGGAAAAAATGGTGATGTGGGCCTTTAATCTGTATCTGACCCCCCTCTGAAAGTGACCTCACTTCCTGTCTGCAGAGAGCCTACGTGGGAGCGGGCGTGCCCTTCCTGCTGGACGAGTCGGACACGGTCCTGGCCTACGAGAACAGGGGCAAGGCGCAGGAGGAGGAGGAAGACCTCCTGAGGTCAGCTCTGAACAGACTGGACCATGTTCAGCAGCTGGAGGTCATATACGGTGAGGGAGAGGAGGGATGTCAACAAAACGTCCCGTCTTTAGAGTTCCCTTTCGTGAAACGATGGTTGTGTCTAACCTGGCTGCTCCTCTCTCCAGAATACAATGACATGAAGACTGAACTGAAGGATTACCTGCAAAGATTTGCACAGGAAGGGAAGGTAAGAAACCTCTGGTGGTGCATTAGAGAAAAGTATTTATAGCTCATGGCTGAACCCAATGCATGTGTTGAAGCAAGCTTGTGACCTGCAGTCCAGCATTGCTTCGTGCGTGATCAGCTGCGTACCCTCTCTTGCCCCTCTGCCAGGCAGTGACCTCTGAAGACATCAAGAGCTTCTTTGAAGAGCTACGGGTGAAGAAGAGGAGGAGGATGGACGCAGGGCAGTACTACTGCAGCTGAGAAGCCAACAGAGCCCCACGCAGCTGCTTTTAGCGTATGACGACATGCATTGCCATACAGTACCAGTCAAACGACTGGACACACCACGCCACTCTGCCTTTTCCCATTAAGGTTTTATTTTCTTGGTTTGTAATCAATTCATATGTGGTCAAAGTGCAGATTCTAGCTTTTATTAAAGGGTATTCTTGTACATATTGGTTTCACAGCATGTAGTAATTACAGTACTTTTTTTATACACAGCCGTATAAAATATTCCTACGTATAAAAAGTGCTGTAATTACGGCATGATGAAACCAAAATGTATAAAAACGTGGTTTAATAAAAGCTGGCACTTTGACCACATATGAATGGCTTGATTACAAACGGTGGAGACAACATTAATCCAAAAAGCCAGAAAGGGGCAAGGTGTCCACCGGACACAGTCTGTACTGTACTTCAGCCTCAGTGGTTTAATTTCTCTCCTCTAGGCTCAGGATGGCCGTGCTCTATGCTGCAGTGTCTCCCATTCAGAGTCGGTGCTTTTCAGTAAATACTTAATGCGGTGTCTCCGGGTTGTAAGGCCAGCGTTGAGCTTCTTAAAACTTAATGTTTCCTTTAACACCTTGGCACCGTCACGCCCGCGGTGTCTGCGGTGAAAGAGGAAGGGACAAAGGTTTAGCGCTGAAGGCGGGCTGTTTTACGGTCGGGAAACGGTCGAGGCAGCGCGGGCTGTTCAGGAAGGTGCGGGGAGGCAGAGAGCCACCTGTACGTTCCAGCCACGGACCGTTGGCTTCTCGTCCATCTGTCACACCGGCCCTCCAGCAAAAACGCGGCCTCGGCTGTGATGAGGTGGAAAACGCAGGCGAGGGGCGACAGCCGTTCAGTCAACAGTGACCGGTAACCCCACCCCCTGGAAGCCTGGTGTCCTTAATTGATTTTGTTTCCGAGTCTGAATGTGACATTTAAGCTGAGCGTTTGGTACAAGGTTGTCTTCGTCCTGTTGGAATTTGTATGAACGCCACACTGATGCTGTGATTATTGCTTCCTCTCACTTATTGTTCCTTTGGAGTTGCCTGTTCTGACTCCCATAGTGCTGGATCACTTTGCTGCTACAATGCTGCCCTGACAGGCCGGTAATGAGTTTTTAAAGCATTTCCCCAAGTTTTCCCAGTTTGTGTTGATGCTTGTAGGTTAGGACTTTTTTCCTTCACGAATAAAATTGAATAATGTGACTGCGGCATTTTGTGAGTTGTTCACCATCCAAATTTTGTCCCAAAGCCCTTGGAGTCTCTTATCCCAATATACTTTTTTATGCAATGTTTGCATACAAATTGGTTCATTTTAACATGTGGATATAAAATAACAAAAATGAACAAAAAGTACTTCAGCTCGAGATTGATTTTTACTGCTTTGCATTCTGCCATTGGACCGTTATAAATGGTAATGAAAAATACTGACACTAGAATTACCATGGAAGCAGTTTATTTTGAAGATGCCACCTAGTTGCAAATTTAAGTTCATCACTGTTACACTCCCCCCCCCCCCCCCCACCCTCTGAGATGACAGTAGAAAAATAGAACCAGTGAAACTTTGTACAACTTGTTATGGGAATCTACAAGAAAGTTTATATATATACAACAAATACAACCCACCTTTGTTTTATATATATAAAATGTATATTTACCAAACCACAAATTTCCAGAAGTTTCTGTTCAAATGTACCTAAAAATTAAAAAATACTATTTCTCAAAAACACTATATACATGAAGCATTACTAGTTTTACAAAGGACTGGTTTATGCAGGTTTGTAGAAAACGCTTGCATAGGACAAAAGTTCACTTCTCAAGAAAATGCCCAGCCATTGGCAGGGAAGGCACTAACTTGTCTCTATACAAAGGAAAACACACGGAGGATCTCCAAGAAAAAGGCAGAAAATCATCCCAGAAAACCAAGCTATCCATTAAAAAGAAAAGAAAAAACATGGCAGTCTGCATTTTTTCCCCATGAAGCAAACCGGATGGAAAAATGGAAAAAGATGGTCTTGCTCAGAAGTCACTTCACTGCAACAAAAGTGGCGTGGAGAATAAATGTAAAACACGTTTCTGTTGACCTTCTCAAAGTTCTTGTGCTGCTTTAAAGTCTCTGGGACTTCAGACACATCGCTTGAACACACACGGAGATCAAATCATCGTTTCGGTCTTTCAAAGCAAAGAAGCATAATACTCAACTACACATTACTTCTTTTTTTTTTTTTTTTTTTTTAACCGTCGAGACTGAGTTAAATGTACCAGATCATATGGCATCTGATAATACTGAGTGCAAGCTACGCCAGGAAACATTGAGCTAATAAAGATGTAATGAATAAGAAAAGTGTCCATCTGGGATGGAAGAGAATGGGATGTGGATGGGTGATTCAACATAACCTCTTAGCAAATACAGATGAACAAGTAAATTAAGACGCCCGTTGTAGTGCAGTGGCAAGTCCTGTACATTTGAGGTGCAAAGAAATACATACAGCAATACAGCTCATTTACAACAAACTGTCATATTAGCTCCTTATTACTTACAATCAGCTACTCAAGTGAGATATACACTGATTGACTTCAGGGGAAACGCTACTGAACAAAACACTGATTGCCTCTGATGGCCATTGTTGTGATTCATGAATCGGTTGTCAGACCTGACATGTTATGTAAATATAAATGACACCTCAAATCGCAGGAGACGGCTAATGGAAATCGCAAATCAGACGGAATCGGTCTCGCCACATTTCAAACCGCGTACACAACACACTCCAGCCCCATCTTCTGTAGTTTTGCTTTCCTGTGAAAACTTCATTTTAAAGACCTGTTGTTGGGCTGAGCAAAGTTTCCCTGGTGGTCAGTCTTAAAACGTGTTGGAGAAGAAGAATAAGTCTGCATTTTGCAGCATACTTCCATAACTCAAAAACAAAAGCAAAAAGGAAAGAAATAGCTTATATCTCATCTGCCTCTCTGAGGAACTAGGTCAGGAGGAAGTTTCCGTTGAAACAAGTCATACTGGCGCTTATTAAAGGGTTCACATCTGAATTTCCAAACAAATTCCTGTTCTCTGAATCTGTACGGTGAACCATTCATTTGAACATCCACTGACAGTAATTACTCTGCCAAACCCCCATTTTCTCTACTTCAAGCACCTCACAACATAGTAACAGTCCCTCTTTTCCATGCACACTATTTATGGACTACAAATATATATAATACCAAGTTCCCTTTTCTCTTTCAGAGCAAGGAGGGTCCAGCTTCATCAAACCAATTACATTGGTTTTCAGTATGGCCATACACATGGGTCACGATGCTACAACAGTAACCTCTCCAGAGATCACACTATTTCTACAATCCCTTCATTCTCAACAAAGAGATTTGCAACCTGTAGACATACAAATAAACGTGAGCACATAACACCAGTGATGAGGGAGGATGGATGGGGCCAGTCTGTGATTAACAATCTTTATGACACGTAAAGGGGACAGTACTGGAGGAATGGCCAAGATTAAACACTGCCACAACCAAGTCCCCATCACATCTGGTTCACCTGCTAAGCCCAAATTCTGCTGCTGTATTACTGGTGGCTCAAAGTGTAGGTCGAACTGTAGATCATTTAATTCAGATTGAGCAAGTTGATGCAGTATGCCGTTATCCTTAAATGAAAAGCCGTGATAGTATCAGACATCAACAAATGTGCAATGCTGCCGAATCGGATGACTCCGTGCCTACGGCTGGGTCAGCCAGCTATTTTGGTCTCCTTCTCCTGAGCTTGGTTGAGCAGGGCCATCATGACATTTCCACTCAGGGTCAGACAGAGATTTCAAGACCGAGACGTTTCAGGAACAGAATGTCTCCAGGAGCTGTTAGCATGACCTGGGACTGGAACTGGAACATAGGGGTGGGGGGTGGGGTATGGAGAGATTGTCAAAGCTTAACGATTGTCATAAACTACACCAAATCAAGGCAACAATGCAAAAGATGTACACTGTACACCCGCCCTCCAAGTCAAGTAGTCCTGAAGCCAAAAACCACTGATGGAAAAAAAACACAAATGAAAAAAGGTTGAATACAACTACATCTCTCACTACCTCTCCTGACAGACCAGGAAGCAGTTTCTCAAACCGCTTCTCACCCTTTTCCCAAGTCCATGCCTGAGGACTCACTCCTGAGAGTTCATGACACTTTAATGCCGGTGTCTTTGATTTAAGGACAGTAACGTTCAACGTAGTAACAAATGAATTGTTCATGCAACTCCATCTCAGACCCTGTCCTTCTGGTAAACCAGAGGAATTTAACTGTCCCTCGGTTGAACAGCGGTGAGTTTCACAAAGCATGTCGTAGCGGTAATAATGTCTTAAAGTAGCATTACTCATTTAACAAGCGTTTTCCAAAACATGTAGCTACTCTAGTATGTGAAATTGGTATTTTTTCCACAACATCCTGGGGCTAGTCGCGAGATTCAAAGTATTGCGTCTGCCCCGTTAATCCCTTTCAGCCTTCATTGACAGAGGACAGATTAATGATACATCTAAATATATGTAAGACTATGTCCCCTACCCTATACCATGTGTGTGTTTTTCAGACATGAGCTGTTTTGGCGTGATCTTATGTTGTAATGCTTCTGCAAGTTTTATTTTTGTTGATAAAAAGGCAGATTAAAAAGGCTATTCAAACGGCCTCAAAGTTCAAATGAGCCTGTCCCTCTGGTGAACAGTATGGAGGCAGAGGAGATGAGCCTGTCCCTCTGGTGAACAGTATGGAGGCAGAGGAGCTGAGCCAGTCCCTCTGGTGAACAGTATGGAGGCAGAGGAGCTGAGCCAGTCCCTCTGGTGAACAGTATGGAGGCAGAGGAGCTGAGCCAGTCCCTCTGGTGAACAGTATGGAGGCAGAGGAGCTGAGCCAGTCCCTCTGGTGAACAGTATGGAGGCAGAGGAGCTGAGCCAGTCCCTCTGGTGAACAGTATGGAGGCAGAGGAGCTGAGCCAGTCCCTCTGGTGAACAGTATGGAGGCAGAGGAGCTGAGCCAGTCCCTCTGGTGAACAGTATGGAGGCAGAGGAGCTGAGCTTGTCCCTCTGGTGAACAGTATGGAGGCAGAGTTAAGCTGAGCCTGTCCCTCTGGTGAACAGTATGGAGGCAAAAGAGTTAAGCTGAGCCAGTCCCTCTGGTGAACAGTATGGAGGCAGAAGAGTTATGTTGAGCCTGTCCCTCTGGTGAACAGTATGGAGGCAGAAGAGTTAAGCTGAGCCTGTCCCTCTGGTGAACAGTATGGAGGCAGAAGAGTTAAGCTGAGCCTGTCCCTCTGGTGAACAGTACGGAGGCAGAGTTAAGCTGAGCCAGTCCCTCTGGTGAACAGTATGGAGGCAGAGGAGTTAAGCTGAGCCAGTCCCTCTGGTGAACAGTATGGAGGCAGAGGAGTTAAGCTGAGCCAGTCCCTCTGGTGAACAGTATGGAGGCAGAGGAGTTGAACTGAGCCTTTAAAGGGACCAGAGGGACCCTCTCCAACACCTGCAGAAACTCACTAATATTTAAGGTGCCAGCCAGTAATTTCAGTCTTCTTGCCAATGAAAATGAGGATGATGATTATGATGATGGATAAATGTGAAAACATAACTACATACTCTGTAAATACTGGAGGATTGCATATAAGAGAATACCTGGTTAAAAGCAGTTATGGCAGCAGGTGTATGGAATACAAAAATAAATTATTAATCATGAGAACAATAAACCGCATACAGTTATTTTAGGGGATTTGGGGGAAGTTACACTGATGGACAGAGGTAGAAAACCATTGTACAGGACAGTGGAAAAGCAATTGACTGCCTCCCACATTCTAAATCAGTCCAGGAGATGGTGCTGTGGAGATTATGAGAATCGAGCTGGGGGGAGGGGAAGAGGGGAAATTTGGGTTTCAGGGGAACGGTTCAAACGCGGTTCAAGTATAGTGTTGCAGAGAAGACCGTTGGCAGCGGACAACCACCACGATGAAAAGAACACAGACAGCACCTTTAAGGAGGGATCCACTGAACTGGAGTGCAAAGAAAAAGTCAAAATGTTAAGGCTTTTTATATTGCATTTGCTGCCACTGAAAGAAATGGGTAAAAAAAAAAAAAAAAAGAAAACCTACTGCCTAACTGAACTGTAGTCTGTGGCTTCTGATTGCACACAGCTTGATGGACTTAGACAGGTTGTTTTGTTGCCAGTATGCAATTACAGGCTTGATTAAAAAGAGCACGTGGAATAACCGCTGAGCACTGCCCACTCTCACGGGTGTACGGACCAACTACACCCTTACAGCCAGGCTGAATGCAAACCTGTCACAGAACCAATGACATGTTAGCATTAGCGTTAACCCTTTGCCTGCCGAGTGTACGCGTGTGTTGGGCATGTCCGTAACAGATTCCCTCCTCCACCCCCCCCCTTCTCTCACAGAGAGAACACGCTTCTGAGACGAGACGCTCCCCCTGAAGACAGTCTGCGCAAAGGCCAGTCCTCGGCTGGGTGTGTTCCAGGGGAAGGAAGCCTCGGCACTGCTGCCTGCCTGTTTCCTGGGCGGACCCCTAACAGAACCGTGGTGCAGCTCTGGCCTGTTTGAATGGCAAACCCCAGTGAGAGAGAACCAAAAGACAGTAGAGGTAAACGGCAATATGATGAGGAATACATAAGTGCTGCAGGTGGGGGAGGGTGAAAAGAAGGGGGTTTGGGGGGTAGGGGCTTGGGAGAGGTCAGATCGTTCCTCTGTTATGATTATGCTGGCCATGATACAGGTGTGCTGGTTTATAATGGAACCCTTTGTGTGTGTTTAACAGTTGTAACCGTTCGAGTCCCCAGAAGAGGGATCAGCCCTTGCCTGGTTAACAGGCAGCGTTGGACATCATTATAATCGTTATCATTTCTCCGGACCGCACAGCTGCGAGGTTCGGCACGGAGTCCGGAGACAGCGCAGGGCACCGGGCATCAACGTGGGAGCAGAACGCATGGCGGGGGTTGGCTTGGTCGAGAGCGCTGGAACCGCACCTCAGAGTTTCTGAGCTCAGGCTTCGAGAGGAGGTGGTTGGCGGGGGGGGGGGGACAGGTGAACGGCACATGGCTATAGCGGAGACCCCGCAGCGAGACGGCGGTCCTGCGGCGATACTAAAAGCGTGTTCGTCAGCCTCGCCGGACTTCATCAGAACGCGTGGCAGGAAGCCACCAGGGCGAAACGCGGGGTCTACCGGCGCTCGCAGCAGAAGAACGGCACCCTGGGTAAAATAAGTGATTCCAGCGGTCCCACTACGCAGGAACAAGCCCGCCAGCCCCACCGGTGTGCTCATTTCCTTCCACAACACGACGGCTCTAATTCTTTTTCATAGCAATGGCCACAATAAGCTGTCGGGCAGGAGGAGAATTTTCCTTTCTTTTTCTTTTTTTAAATAATTATTTTATTTCAGCTCTTCAGGGTACCCCTTTTCAAACCTTGAATTATTTGCAAACGTAAGCCACCTAGCGCCCAACGCTATTACTTGCTTCCCAGGGGAGACCATTCATTGCAGGCCGAATACGGCACAATGCCAGGACAATAACCTGCAAATCCTATTCATTACCTAGCTAAGGGAAACGTGGACAAACACAAAAAAACCTGCACAAATTATCAGCCCCGGTATCTAGAAATAACTGTAATGAAAATATTATGCGGCAGTTGTGCATTGTTGAAAGTCTAGCCTTTTGTTACCTTCTTATTATTTAGTCGTTAGCCTGGGAAGCAATTATGCTACTGGAAGAAAGGAAATAATGACTGGAAGCCAGGGCTATGGGAGGGAGGATCATGGGAAGGCGGGTAACGCCAAGGGCGTCGAGAGGATCAACAAGCCAATCAGAGGGGCTGGGAGGGGTCATGGCCTTGCTCTGCGGGGCTGGAGGGATAAAATAAGTAAGACAGAAAAGCGGCTACTCTCCCGTTAAAGTGCTCTCTGCGACCGGGCTCACTTATGGCCGGAAAGGCTGTGCTGAGGTTAGTGTGGGCGCGCGACACGCAGAACCGTGAGCCCGCGGAGGCTCCTCGAGCCAAACCAACCCTCCTGTGACGCCGCGTGGTGAAGCCGGGGACGCGGCCCCGGGCCCCGTCCAGGGTCACCCTGTGCTTAGTGCCTTACACCCGGAGTCCTCTGAGGTGTGTGCGCACCGGTCAGAGCTCCACCGTCTGCAGAGGGAAGGAGCGGAGTCACCTCCGCCCTCCCTGTCATCTCGCTCCTCTCCTCCCGTTAAAGTGCAGATTTCTTGTAAGGGTACTCGGGCTTGTTGGGCGACCTGCGGTCCCTGCTGCCGACGGCCTCCTCGCTGGCACTGTTCCTGTGGGGCAGCAAGCCCCCCACCGGAGGCTCTCCCCCGCCCCCCATGCCCTCGGGCGGGGGTCTCCGGGCGGGGGGCCGGTCCTCGTAGGCGTCCGCGCTGGCGCTGGGGGAGCGGGAGGGCCCCAGGCCGCAGGTGAGGTCCGACTCGTTCCGGGAGCGGCCCCTGGGGACGTGGCCCCCGCAGCCCTGGGGCCCGCCCTGCGAGGCCAGGGCCAGGTCGAGGCGCTGGGGCGGCTGCTCCAGCATGTCCAGCCGCAGGGCCTCGCCCGGGCGGGCGGGGGGAGCGTGGGCGGGGGGGTGCATGTCGGGCATGTAGGACGGGGGGTGGGGGCCGGAGGGCGGCCGGCTGTGGCTGTAGAGGTCGGGCCCGGCGTAGGAGCCCTGCAGCTGGGCGGAGGGGTGGTGGGTGGAGAAGTCGTACAGGTCGGGGAACTCCGGCCGGGGCTCGGGCTTGGCTTCGGCCCCGTGCTTCTTGCAGGACGGGTGGCCGTGTCTGACGGAGGGGCAGGGCCCCGTCGGGTAGAGGGGCAGGGGGGGCGTCGTCATGGCGAGGGAGTGGGGGTCGCGGCCTTCGCCGTCACTCGTCACCTCAGGCATCCGCCGCTCCTTCAGGCTCATGGCCGACACCCCCATGGCGATGTCCGGCATGAACTCGTTGATGACCGGCTCCATGTTCTGTTGGGTGCAACAGGAGGACGCAACATTAACTCATAAAACCTACAACAAAATAACTTGCCCCTGAAATCCCATTCAGCTGCTAACAATGACATTTTTTATGCGGTTTGATCTTTCAGGAAGCCTTCCCATCGGTAAAACCTACATATGAAGTCTAAAAAAAACACCCAAAACTTCATGGCTCCACAAAACCTCCCTGTCCACCCACACAAACCGGGGACCCCTACTCACCCCCTGCTTGTCGGGGTGCAGGGTCCGGCCCCCGCCCTGGGGGTTGGTGCAGTCGGGCGGGTAGGCGGGGCTGCTGTGCTTGGAGGAGGGGTGGCGCTGGAGCAGGGTGTGGTTGCAGGGGTAGGAGAAGGAGCGGGGCGGGGGCTGGCTGGGGGCCCGGGGTCTCCAGCCCGCCTTCAGCTGGGCGTGGCTGGGCGTGGCGGGCGGGTGGTAGGGCGGAGGCGGCGGGGGCAGGGGCGGGTGGAAGCTGGTCAGGGCGTCCACGTCGGAGAACATGCTCTCCACAGCCGGGGTGCTGTTGACCCGGCACCGGCCCACCTGCCGCAGGCCCAGGACCGGGCTCTCGTCCCCGAAACGCTCCTCCGGGAAGAACTTGTGCGGGTTCTGAGAAAGAGAGAGAAGAACGTCGGACCGAGTATGCTACCGAGCACAGTCTTATGGTAGGGCGTCTGGGCTGTTAAAGAGCTCAGAAAAGTAGACCTATCATGAGGACAGCGGAGGAACTGAATGATGAAAGTTTAAGTCAGCCCCGGCTGACTCACCGCTCAGCGGATTAGCACCAATTTAGACCAAAAGCGCCTCATGACTAGCAGCCAGGATCCTGAGAAACAAGGACAGAAATCTGAGGGCGAGCTTCACTGACAGAAAACCAAACCTAAGCACACATGCATGAGACCTAGAAATCTATCTTTCACGTTCCAACAAGTTTATCATTTTACAAGGATGCAGCTCTGTTAGCCTATTGTGACTTAAATCCATACGACTTCCAGGCTAATATATATAAACCTTGATTTGACTAGGAAGTCACATTGAGATTAAAACCACCTTTACAAATAAGACCTAGCCATCTCACACACAGTACCCTGTAGGACCATCATACCCCCAACATCTCAGACAGTACGCTGGAGGACTAACTCAGTACCCTAATACCCTTTCCGATGGGTCCCTCCGTACGACAGAAGTGGAGCCACGGTGAGCATATGTTGCCAAACGTCAGCGCTGTGAATTAAACGGCCTGTGAAAAGCAGGACAACATTGGCTTTCGCCCGTCATTATGGCACAGACTGTAAAGTCCGAGGCGCTGAATTGCTCTTTCCGATCGATAAAGCGTGACCTTTGGCGGAGAGCGTCGCGGGTTGCGCTTTGCGACACGGCTCCTGCTCTCCGCCACGGAGCGATGCCCTTTTTCAGCGAGCATGAGCGCTTAGCATGGCTGCGCAGAGCGAGTAACAGAGCCGCTGAACTTTCCATCCATCCCGGCTACAGCCATCAATTACGTTTTCCATTATCTTGCCCACTGGCTCTGAAACCCCTCTGCAAAAAAAAACAAAAAAACACAAAACAAAAGAAGAAAAAAATACTGACATTCTGTGAGTGTAAGCGCCCTAGGGTAACACGCTATAGTCCTATCTCCCCTGCAGCGATTTAGAAACCTGCTATTTTCTGTGTGCGGTTGCCACGGTGACGCTGAGCGGTTGGAGGTAGCGGGTTTAAGAGGCAGCCGCACTGAGTGGTCGGAGGTAGCGGGTTTAAGAGCCGGGCGCTGAGCAGTCAGAGGTAGCAGGGTTAAGAGCTGGCCGCTGAGCGGTTGGAGGTAGCGGTGTAAGAGGTAGCCGGGCGGAACGGTCGGAGGTCGGCCGGCTCACCTGCAGCAGCTCAGCGGCGCCGTCTGGCAGGCCGAACTCCCGGAGCACGCGGATCTGGAGCTCGTAGCTGACCGTGGCGCCCTCGCCACAGTTGAGGGCGTACGCCCGCTGGACCTGGTCTGTGTGTCGCAGCTCCTGCAGCCTCCGGATCATCTCCCTCACCACTGGCAGCTTGGGCACTGAGGGAGGGAGAGAGACCATCACACCCCCTCCTGCACATAGAGCGTCCTGGAGGACCATCACACCTCCATTATCTCACACAGTACCCTGGAGGACCATCACACCTTCATTATCTCACACAGTACCCTGGAGGACCAACACACCCCCATCATCTCACACAGTACCCAGGAGGATCATCACACCCCCTTCAGCTCAGAGTCCTGGAGGACCATCACACCTCCATCATCTCACACAGTACCCTGGAGGACCATCACACCTCCATTATTTCACACAGTACCCTGGAGGACCATCACACCCCCATCACCTCACATAGTACCCTGGAGGACCAACACACCTTCATTATCTCACACAGTACCCTGGAGGACCAACACACCCCCATCATCTCACACAGTACCCAGGAGGATCATCACACCCCCTTCAGCTCAGAGTCCTGGAGGACCATCACACCTCCATCATCTCACACAGTACCCTGGAGGACCATCACACCTCCATTATTTCACACAGTACCCTGGAGGACCATCACACCCCCATCACCTCACATAGTACCCTGGAGGACCAACACACCCCCATCATCTCACATAGTACCCAGGAGGACCATCACACCCCCTTCAGCTCATATAGCATCCCACGATTCCTCCCCAGTAGACACTCAGAAACGCCTCATGTTAACAAGAGCTGCCATGCCAAGCGTGACAACCGTCGTTGCTCTGTGCAATGGCAGGGCCCCACGGACTCTGTCATTCACTCATCTCAAATGTGGTGCTGTGTGTGTGTGCATGTCTGTGTGTGTGCGTCTGTCTGTCTGTGTGTGTGTGTGTGTGTGTGCGCGAGTGTGTGTGTGTGTGTGCGTGTGTGCGTGTGTGTGTGTGCGCAGACATGGGGGTATTGAAGTCCGTGGGGATTAATGACATGAAAATGCTGCAGTCTGCATTCCTTCCCGCACTGAGCAACACGTGTAATATCAGTCTCTGCTGCAGACAGAGTCACTCAGGCCTGGAGCGATGCACACAAAGAGGCTCCTCCCTCCCAAGTGACACACGTCCGCTACTGTGGAGGAGTGTGGAGTGCATGCCTACACAACACCAAATGAGCTGGAATACTAATTTATCAAGAAATGTTAATATTTTCCCTCCGGCAAAAAGCAACCTCGAGACAAATATAGAAAGGCTTCAGCAGTATCGTACACAAGCGCCTGTGCGTTTGTGTCCAGGAACAAGCTACTTTTTTGCCCTGCATTTTCAGCATCTCATTCAGCAACTCGAACAGCTTACCTGGTATTTCGTTGGCCACAACAGATGGTGGGACAGCCTGGCTGCCTGTGATTTGCTGGTGGTTGATCATGTGACAGCACTGCGGGACAGCGTTGTTGACCATGTAGAGGGTGTCGGGCACGTTGGACATGCGCACCATGCGCAGTCGCACCAGGTCTGTCTGCTCCACCATCATCTCGTCCAGGACAGACTGACAGACGGGACCAGGCGTACACAGACACACAGACACACAGACACACAGACACACAGACACACAGACACACAGACACACAGACACACAGACACACAGGGTCAGGGGCACTGCACTTCACAATCCCCATATAGACAAACTAAAAACACTGCAAGATGTCACTTGACATTCACAGCATAGATTGTCTAGAATGAACAGCAGAATAGAGAATACTTGTCCAATAAACTATATTTACAGCAGTTCAGTGACACCATTCCACCGATCCTTTGGCTCATTTCTTAATTTGCACTCAATGATGCTGTCGTTTCCATGCCGATAGTTTGAAAAGGAGCTTGTGTGCATTAACCCCTTCAGTCCCAAGACTCCCATAAGGCACTCTCGACCTTCTATCTTTTTAACCAATCGAAATAACGACGATACTATTGTTTTGACCCCAATTAAAACCCTACTAAATTCTCAACTCTCAATTTTCTCAACCAAAGCCAAAACCCCTTGGGATTTGGGAAGAGCCACTTCATACTGGGCTTGGGACTGAAAGGGTTAAGAATGCACACACACAGTAACCCCCTCCCTCCTCCTAAACAGAGACCGAGACAGAGACACACCACAGGACTCCCAGCTCCCACACCACCTCCTCCTACCTTGGCCTCCTCCACGTAGGGTGAGAAGAGTCGGGGTCGCACGTAGATGCCCGCGCTCTTCTGCCTCAGCCAGGCGTTGGCCTTGCCCCCCTCCGCCGTGGGCAGCATGTCCGAGGGAGGGGTGCTGATCAGGCCCCTCTTCATCTGAGAGGGTGTGGGGGGGAGACAAAGAGAAAGAGCCCCGGGGGGGGTCACTCAGTCACCTGGCGCCACCGGAGGGGGTTCACAACCGGGCGCCCGACTCACAAACACGCTGGCGGAGAGCGGCGGAGACATGGCAGGCTAATTCCAGACTCGGGGAAAAGGAGAAGATGCAGCCGTCAAAAGCGAGCCCTGTGATAATTGGTACTCAATTTATTCCTGTGAATAGATAATTAATTGAGTGGATCCGGAGAGGCCACGCAGCCTTTTCTTATTTCCCAGATACGGCGCGCGGAGACGCGTAAACGCGGATGAGTGATGCCGACGGGTATTAACCCAGATGGAAACACAATTCAGAGTCATCACCGCGGTCCCGCACTCATAAAGTGAGTCAATTCCCAATAAATCCGACGCAGAGAGCGCAGGGCGAAAGCAAACAGCCTGGCAGCGCATAAACAGCTTTATTAACGCGGTAAACATGTGTACAGTACGATAGCCCGGCCCGGCGCCTGACACCCCAGCAGGGAGCAGGATAACGACGGGGGTAACAGAACCAGAACAGGGCAGATTTATGACTGCGAGGCTTTCCCCCCCCCTTTTCAAAATTAACATCCTTGATGTTGTTTTTTTTTTTTTCATGGAATCCGAGCGGGCTTCGTTGGAGTGACCAGACACCCTGAAGGTAAACCTTATCAGCGGCGTCCAGGATTGCCCTCCCGGTGTTTGTGTTTTAATCTCCCGTCGCTCAACACTAAAGCGCATTAACACACAGGGCAAGAAACGAGGCCAGCCCCTCCCGAAAACACTCCAAACAGTCGCCGTTCATGAGCGCAGAACCCTTTAACGCATTCCTAACTCACGCCGCTGTCAATTAATCGACGTGCAGGGTCGAGGACGGACGCCATCTTTAAAGGAAACGTACGGCGGGGATTACCGGACTGCTTCCACCGCCCGAGGCGTATTTATTCAGAAGCTCCGCAGCAGCCAGGCAAGCAGGTTGTGTTCGGTGCGGAGAGAGAGGAAATGGCTTGTGACAGGGTGGACGGTTTCTCTGGGCAGCGAGGTGGCGGAGGAGAATTGAATAAATTTGAACTAATTTGTAAACGCCACCTTCTGCTGCCCCCCCTCCCCCCACACCTCCCTCGTATCGGGTGCAGCAGAAGGGGCAGGTGGGACAGGGCCCCCGTGACCGGTGCGGCCATGTCGAATCATCGCCACGCATGGCTACACCTGATCCCTCCTCACCTTTTACACTCGGCGAGCCAGCCCGTACGCGAGTGCGGGACCTGCCTTTCCCTGCCAGGGCCTGACCTTGGGGAGAAATACGCCAGCAGCACGCGGTGAAAAAGTTTCAAAACACGGGGTGAGGTGAGAAAAACGAACAGCGCGTGGGCGGTCACGGTGATTCCGGCCTGTCCCTCATTAAACTCATCTTGTGCAAAAACACAGACAGAGAATGTGGCCATTTTCCACAGTGTACACATAGTGAAAGCCATTTGCATTTTACGATCCTTTTATTGAAGTGCTTATAAGCCATTATAGGCTGCTGCCACCATTTTTTATTTATTACACGTCTCTAAGATGAGAAGCAGTTTGTGTTGTGCCATATGGAGGCCCGTAAGCCCGGGCTGAAGCTCACCGTGTCGGAGAGGACCTCGCTGTGGGTGGGCAGGATGTGCTCGATGCGGACGCAGGGCAGCAGGGGGGACAGGATCTCCTTCAGCTCCTCCAGGTCCAGGTCCCGGCGCTTCACCCCCCGCTTGTTCACACTGTGGGCCGTGCCGCTCAGGAGGTTGGGCTCTGTGGGAATGGATCAGACCGTTTAGACCGTGCGGTCAGCACCGACAGGCTCTGTGGGAGCGAGCAAACCGTTTAGACCGTATGCTCGGCACTGACAAGTGGGCTCTGTGGGCGCCGTCAGACCGCTCAAACCGCGCGCTCAGCACTGACCGAGAAAGCAGGCTGAACTCTGTGGGCACGGTCAGACCGTTTAGACCGCGCGCTCAGCACACAGGTTGGGCTCTGCGGGCGCAGTCAGTCACTCAGACCATGTACTCAGAGCTCAAAGGTCAGCGCTGATACATACAGTACGCCCCGTCAGTGCCAAACCACACGGCCCTGACAGACCGCATCACTCACTGCTGACCCACACTGCGACCTTCACTCAACACTGTTACAGAACCCGCGTGGAGAGCGACGGACACAAAATCAATCAGCTGTGACGCCCTGGACTAGGCACGGGAATCACCAGGGACAATGCCATACATGGGTCACAATACAAGACCGCTGCTGTTCTCTGCGATACGCCTAGCATTGCGATTCAATGCTGCCATATTGATATTTTTATTCATCGCTCATTTGTCTGCAGTACACCGCTGAAATCATATTGCCTAAGGAGAAAAATATGCCAAAACCCATAAAAAGCCTTGCATCAATTAATTTCACTTAAAACTTGCTTACTGATGCGAATGAATACAATGAAGACATGGCGGAGTAAGAAAATAAAACATTCAGAACATGGGGGGGGGGGGGGGGGGGGGGGGGCCTTCAAGCAGCTTGAATTAATTTCAATAAATAAATGATTAAGAGGATTTCAATTAAGGGGAATAAACAGAAATAAAGGATGAGAACGGTGAGGCTCATCCAAACGCAGCACTAAAATGTCAGCCGTTCTACTGCGGTAGCGGTTGTAGACCATCTGCAGTTTCAGACGCCGTATAACATTCAACAACACTAGTTTCGCACTGAATATCTTAGTCACGTCAACATTGAGCTTGCTAAGCAGTTTGGTGCAAATACGTGCCATATTTATTCAATTTAGAAAAGTGTCATCACAGAGGCACTCAATTGAATCAATCCAGTTTTTTGCTATGGTTTTGTCATAATAGTATAGCCGCAGTTTGAAGCAAATGGAGTAGATTGCTAGCTAGCTATCTATATACTACTTCTTTTTCCACAGCCCTACTTGTGACGCCTTCATAATCAATGACAAAACCAAAAAAACATAAATCACACTTTTGTGGACAAACACAATACAAGGAAACGCCACTCCTCACAAACAGAAATCATCATGCAGCTACAGCATGACCATGCCACCGCTCAGCAGTCACACAGAACACATGACCATGACATCTGAGTGCGCACAAATACACATACACATACACGTACACAAACAATACACAGACACACACACACACACACACACACACACAGAGAGCACTTAAACATCAGTAATGAATCCAGAACTCCACAGTAATGAGCGTTGGATCTGCAGAAGCCATTGATTGAAGCCCACACTCCTAGACCTGGCATTCATATTCCACGGGGACCCATTCCAGTCAGGTTGTACATCTCAGCGTAAAACGCTGTGCTACTTATACACACCAGAGGCTCGTCATTATATTATGGGAAGCTGGGTGAATAAATCATTGACTCTGAGTGGTTCTGGGGGGGGAGAGAGGTTGTTTGGACTGCATCTCTTACCTCGGTCCGCCATTCTCTTAATGAGCTGGTGTTCTCCCCACTTGACAACGTACTTCAGAATATCCTGTTCACTGGCCTGCGGAAGAGAGGGGGGTGGGAGATAATTAAGATTGGAGCGCGAGGCTCGGATGTTTCCCTGGCCTTCCGGATGGCCAGGGAATACCGCGGAAGGGAGTGAAATGTGAATAAACACGCTGAACTACAGGATAAATAAATATCCCTGGTTTTTCGACGGCGCGAGTCGTGTGTCAGGCTCGATTACAGCGTTTCGCCGTCGTCAGGGGCGCCGAGCTCTCGACGGAGCGGAGGAGAGCTCGCCTCCAATTAGAGCGCGCTCAGACGCGCCTTCTCTCCGGGACCGGACTCAAGCCTACGCGCGCGCTGTCGTGCTTTACTCACTCCTCTCACGCGTGGCCGCTGACGCGTCACTGCACATTCACTACAATAATAACACTCATGCAACACAACACTGCATAATGCGTTTTACAGAACCAAAACAGACATAAACCTTACTTAAATTAAAGCAGCCCTATCATTGTGTGTGTGTGTGTGTGTGTGTGTGTGTGTGTGTGAGTGAGAGTATACGTGAGTGTGTGTAACAAATTGTCAAAAAAAGAAATTTATAAAACACATTAACAGCGCAGTATCTTTGTATTGCAAATTGCAGGGAATAGAGCAATTTGATGAGGACAGATTGGCAGAGGTTGGAGGGTCTGTCACAAAGCAGGTCTGTGATTCTGGACAGGCTCCCGATAGCAGACAGCCACTTGCCTGTTCAGAGCCCTCTCCCTATCCCTCTCCCCCCGCCTCCTGGAAGAGGTGATGTAATCAACTCTTCACTGACTTTGCAGGTCGGGAGCAGAAACAGTGCACCGAACACCTACGTTTCTGCACAGAAAGGACCTGCTGTTATTTCAGCCAGTGTGCAAACACTCTGCTTAGTCATCGACAGAAGAATTAAGCTTTAACCGTTCAGACAGCCCCAATACCCGGTGGTGCCCTTTGGATGTCAATCCGTATTAAATTGCAGAGTAATTATAGAGATTACCACAATTATTACAACAACCTGCAGTCTTTATGGTAATAAATGGTGACATTTTTCTGTGGTTAAAATGACAGAAACCGGCAGTCTCCATAAGGTATAAATAAGTGAAAATGAAGGGATGCTGGGTGGCTCATCCTGTTAAAACTGTGGAGGTGCATGGAAGGGCCCCGTGGTCTGGTATCAAATCTACACCAGTACAGACATCAACATTTACACAGACATTGACGCTTCTAATCCAAAGCGACTTACAAGCGCATAGGTTCTTCCACAAGTTAAAAGCATCAAATCCATAACTAGCAGAGCACACATGAAGAGCTGTTCTAAACAAAAAGACAATCGTCATCGACGGAGAGACAACAGTCGCACCGCGGCGAACAGCCGCACCGCGGCGAACAGCCGCACCGCGCCGAGCAGCCGCACCGCGTCGAGCAGCCGCACCGCGCCGAACAGCCGCACCGCGTCGAGCAGCCGCACCGCGGTGAGGCTTCAGCATCGCCGGGAGCAGGAGGGCTTCAGGCCTCGTCTCACACCAGCGGTTCCCCGGGTTTGTCTGAGGTAAAGTCGTCCTCGGACTCGCGCCCGCGTGAGTCAGACCTGCGAACCGCGCCGTGATGAGCGGCGGCAGCTGACATGGCTCACGTGCTCGCACGCGTTCTCCCCCAAACCGCCGACGGAGGTCGTGACGCGCCCTGCAGCACGAGCGCGTCCGCGAATCCAGGAGGAAAAAAGCCTTTAAAAAAAAAAAGACTGAATAAAAGAGCTGAAGAAGGCAGCACTTAAGGAGCGTTTGCGAGTATAATTAAAACCGGTGGCGGCGGAAAGAAAACGTGTCAAATTAAAATTTTAATGTTAAGCGATTATCAAATTCCCATTGTTTAAATTTAAATGGTTCAATAGCTTAAAAAAACGTGTACTACCAGAAATGTAATACCTTAATGCAATGTCAATTTTGCCAGGGTGCCTAAGCCAATATACAGGAATAGTAAATCTGCTATAACGTGAAGCTCTCCAACTGCACCATGGAAAAAGTATCATCATAACATTTAACAGTGAGGCCGGCCAATGGCACGAACACTGGAACACAATGTAGTTATTTTTGACACCAGCCTCCCTCACTGTGCCCTCAAACATCTGGCAAACAGTTTAAAAACGCTAGGAGGCCGAATGCAGGTCCAAGTCACTGAGGTATCCGTTATGGAAACTTGGGTCACTCCAGTCGCTGCAATGGAGTGCCAGGGACAAGAATCCAACCTCCTCTCACGCCCCAAAATAAATACCTCAAAAGCTTGAAAGCAAACTGAAAACATGCAGCTCCAGTTGAATCATTTTGGTTTCAAAGCAAAGTGATGCAACTACTTTCAGATGTAGCCTAGCTTCAGTACAATATGTCATCTGTGGCTTCTCGTTCCCAGTGCCTGGCCTTATTTATATAATTGGGTATTTCTGCAGAAACATAAATACACACAGAAAACATGACAAAACTGTATTCGTCAAAGAGGTGATTACACAATTACCATTATTTGGTTGGAATACAAAAAGGAAACCATCAACCCGAGCAGGAGGAAGCTCTACTTCAGTGGTCTCATTTATGCTGAATTCTGTGTCATTCAAGCAGAAAATTGCAATGAAATGCAGAAAAATAAATCCCTTGTGATTGTCAAATGCAGACTCTCCTAACCAGTTTTCCCTCAGTCATTAACTGTTGAATTATTAGAGGTAAGCTGTGCGAAACTTCTTGGTTTACAACGCGTTCCTCTCTGCACCTTTGGCAGGAGAACTTGGCCCACAGCCGAACAGAGACATTAGTTGATTTGATCATTTAAATCTGTAAGATATGTTTAAGGAGCAGGAACATCTTGAAATCTGTAAACGGATATCTAATTGTTTAGGGGAACGACACAGAATAACAAGTTATCTGTATGGATACGAAGTACTGTAATATTGTGTCATTATCTTTCCATCTCAATAATGTGTAAATCCATTGCAAGCCTCCCAACAGTTTGCTTACACTGCCTCTCCAACTTTCGTAACTCGTCTGGTAAGCAGATAATATTACCTGCACACCTGCCTTTTTCCAGGTCACTGTGAAAAACACCATTTATATCGTGTTTGCAGAGATATCCATGTCGGCAGAAATCCATCACAGGCAGGATAATGAATTATGCTAATGCTAAGGTTGACTTGCGCAATTCTTGCTACACTGGTACTGGTTCTGCAAGTGTTCCTATCCTTTTCTGTAGCTTCCTTGGTTCTCTTTCCACCCAAACATAATTTTCCACCATAGATCTGATAATCGGCCTCATGAATGGAATGTAATCAAAATCATGTCCGCAAATCCGTAGGCAAATAATTCAGAAGTGGAATAGTATTAACAGTGACCTGACCAGTGACTTCTGGCTAATTTACAAGGGACAGCGGAGAGAAAGCTAATATATTCCAAAGGTGAGTTTGGAAATGACACAGGCAGACAAAAGGATATAGTGGTAAAGATCCCTGCTTTGGAAGGTAAAAGGAAGGAAGGAAGAGGAAACTGAGGTAGGAGGTTCAACATGCTCAGAGAGCACTAGAACATATAGGTGTGGCTGGTCAGATGCAGAAAGGTAGGGTGGGGTTGGGATCAGGTGATGCGTGGAATTCATGGGCTCAAGCTTGTGTCACAGATGACAGATGGTATTTAGTAACATTCGGTAGCAGGAAGAAGCAGACGGGTGCATGAAGGCTACTTCTCAAGCAAAGCAGGATGAGCTGGGAGAGTGTAAAAAGGATTAGCTGGCATGACTTGTGGGCTGTGGAAGTTTATGAAATTTATTATTGGAGCCACCTACGACGTCCTTCAGACTCAGCAGAACCTTAGGCAATGGGTAGGTGAAGATGATAGTTGTAAATTGTGCAATGGAAGTGCTACGTTGAGGCAAATTTTGTCAGGCTGTAACATTAGATTGGCGCAGTGTCACTACACCAGGCATCGCAGTTGAGTTCTTAAATGAGCCTGCGTATTTGAAAGCAAACGGGTTGAGGTCAACTCGCTTCTTGTTTATAGTGGAAATAGTTTGATTGGTTTTAGTGCGAGAGAGGCAGAGTAGCGGCGTTCAGGCACAGGTAAATAATATCGGTAGATATAATTAGGGCAAGGGACTGGAAATTAGTAACAGATATTGGTAGGAAGCTCCAAGTTCCGCAGATTATTGTTGAACCTCCTTGAGACCTGATAAGGGCCAGTGGGGTGATCACAACCTTAGTCACCGGGGAGGTCCGTGTGGTACTGGCAGGCATGGTGTGTACTATAGTTGGGTGGATATGGTGGATCAGTGCAGTGGCGGTACGGATAATTTGCGTATTAGCAGCGTATTGTTCTGGTTCTAGGGCGGCCTCTAGCGTAGTGGTTAAGGTAAATGACTGGGAGACGCAAGGTCGGTGGTTCTAATTCCGGTGTAGCCACAATAAGATCTGCATAGCCGTTGGGCCCTTGAGCAAGGCCCTTAATCCTGCATTGCTCCAGGGGATGATTGTCTCCTTAGTCTAATGAACTGTACATTGCTCTGGATAAGACCAAATGCCAATAATGTAATGTAATGTAGATGGTTGGCAGGTAACGCAAGTGGTCATTTAGAAATCCACACGGGACCAATGGCACCGAGTAGGCCTTAAGGGTGCCAGTAGGGTCACAACCTCAGTCGGCGGGGAGGTCCATGTTCTACAGGCGTTCTGTGCAGGGGACACAACTAGTGGTAAATGAATGGAATCTGTGAGTATGGGACGCCTCACCTGCAGGTAGTCGGACTGGATGGCGGTGAGCAGGTGCTCCTTGCTGAGCTCGTACAGGACATCGGAGGTCACCACATGGCTGAACTCCTCACACAGGAAGTGAAGAGCCTGCCGGTGGACCCACTTGGAGCCGTAGGGCTGCGAGCTCCATTTGAGGATGGTGATGACCGAGTCTAGGGAGATGCTCTCCACCACGATGTCCTCGCAACCTGGAGGGACGGAGCAGAGGGAGACGGTCAGACTGGCACGAGCAGGCAGCGGGGTGACCTCTGAACACAGCTACAGGGCAGGATCGATCGGCACAGCCCCAGTCTCTGGAACTCAGTTTGGAAACATCCAAGAGGAAAAGCAGAGGTTATTAACACCTCATTCCCACAGGGGCTTATGGGAATTTATCTTAATCTGTCTGTGTGTTTATTTTTTTACTGTGACCACAGGGGGCTAAGCTGGCTGAGCAGCACCGAGGGCCTCCCAAGCCATGGCCTTCACACCCACAAACAAAATATACCAACTTAACTTCTTATTGCCTCCAATGCTACAAATGCCCAGGGGGCTACCAAACACAGTTAGGTGTGTGTTGTTCTAACAGATAATGTCTCCGAGTGAACTTTCTGATCGATAAAATAAGCCTCCACTTTTACAAACACTTCCCGTTTAATAAGTCTGTCACACTTGTCAAAAGTGAGAGGATTAAATAGAAAGTTAATTAACCACATGGCTTGGTGTCATTTCGTGACATGTGTCTGTTCCTTCTAAATTCCCAAGGAATCTCTCAATTAAACCTGAAGCACTTCATTACTCCGCTGCCCCCTCCAGTCCCCTTGTCTGGGGGGGCCCCCCCTCTCCCTCCTTTCACAGTGACCCCTGTACCCTGCAGCCAGGAGCGAATCTAACAGGGGCACCTCGCATTCACAGGAAAGGGCTGGATGCTTCTAGAACATGCCAGAGACATGCTCCTCCTCCAACAGGAGAGCGTGCACTGCTCTGGGCAGAGTTAGAACACAACGCGTCAGCCCAGGCAGAGAAGACCAATGTAACCCACGCAGAAGCCAGACCTGCAGCGCGCTGGGGAGACAAACCAGCGAGGCTAGGCTGCCGCCCTTTTTCACGAGGGTCCCCTGCACTCTGACACGTACGTCCGCGCGGTCAGGAGCACGCTCGCAGCTATTTCCATGGGCAGAATACGCTCAGATAAAATTAAACCGTGTTGAAAAGCGCTCTCATAATATAAAAATAAATAAATATATTTAAAATGTGAGGCGGCTCCTAAAAGCTGCAGCAGAGCACACCCAATAGCTCCAGACAGCCCACAGCAGCATACGTACATATAGATTTCTATGTGCACGCTAAGTGGTCGGCTCCACGCAAATGGCAAGAATATAAGCTAAATGATAGCTCTTTGCAAATAATGCAGCATGCAAGCCAAGAGGTAGCTCCATGCAAATGGTGCTGAAGGTAAGCCAAAACGTTCCTGAGGAAATGGCCCTGTACACCAGCTAACAGCTAGCTCCATGCAAACGGTCCTGTCCACAAGCTAAAAGCTAGCTCCATGCAAACGGCCCTGTACACAGGCTAAAAGCTAGCTCCATGCAAACGGCCCTGTACACGGGCTAAAGTCTAGCTCCATGCATTTAGAGCCGTTCCAGCACAGGGGGCGCACGAACGCGACACAGCGGACTGCCGAGCAGCCAGAGTAATGATGGATGACCTTCAACAGAAAATATCATCCCAGATGCCAATCACACGCCGAGCGGCCCCAGAGCCAGCCGCCGTCACATGCCTGCAGTCTGGGCAGTGGCCTCGGATTTCTGTTTCAGAAAAAACAGCCTGGGAGCGTACCAGAACAGCAAGCGTCGTTTAGGCTCCCTTCCCCACAAAAATGCCTTTGAAAGCCGTGCTCGCACCGGCCCCCAGCCCCCCTTCTACCCCTGCATCCTAAACACAGGACACATGAGAACGGGAGATAACACCGTATAGCAAGGCATTAATCTGAAGGTAATTAAATGTCGCGGTGGGCGCTGACAAATTACACACCTAATTACGCGCCGTGCTCTGCAAGAGCCGTGTGGTGGGGAGCAGTGCTGGTTGTGTTGCGGGATTCACCCTCCAAATGCCTCCACACCTTTTCTACCCTACCCCCATCCATCCTGCTCTCCCTCCCATGTCCCCCCTCTCTGCCTGGGCTACAGCAGCGGTGTGCCACTGCTGTGGTCTCGCACTTTTTCCTGCTGGACACAGGCAGCAGGTAGTGGTCGCTGCGGGTCAAGGGGCACCCAGCAATAGCCACCCCCCCCCCCCCCCCCCCACGTCTCAACTACCGAGGGGGGAGAAGTTTAACAGATAATTCTTATTTATCGCTTGTTCGCACTCGATTCGGCGGGTGCTTTTTAAAACACAAAGCCGCGTGTGACGGCAGACGGGGGTCCCTTCAAAGCGATCTTCGGGACGGCCGGAGGCGAGTGAGTTGTGTGCCGGGGGTTTGTAGGTGCTGGGGTGTCGGGCTCTGGGTAATGAATGAGGGAGGGAGCGCACCCCTGCAGACAGGGGAGATTTAAGAGCAGGGTGGAATAAAAGGTGCAGACGCAGGAGCCAGTCCCCCCCGGCCCAGACGTACCGCACCGTTTTTTTAAATGTCAGCTCTGCTTAAGATGGAGCTGGCTCTCAAACCGCCTCTCTGTGCCCCGTGCCGACGCAGCCCGGGCCAGGGGTCCCCGTCCCCTCACATTTCATCGGCGCTCTCGATAATGCCTCCAGTGTGCCTTTGAACGCGGACTCCACTAACTTCTGTATGTTGTCTTTGCTCCCCTCCCCATCCTCCTCCTCCTCCCCAGTCACTTTCAAGTCTTTTATTTTTTTGGGTTATCAAAGTTAAGCAAATACACCTCACGGTGCCTTAAACGCATGACTGAAATCCAGGTCATTAAAAAAAAGTAAGGAGAAAAAAAGAAAAGAAAAGAAAAACACTAGCGTGAGGGCTAATAAATTGAATGGCGGAAACAGTCATTTTGGGTTATCTCCCGTAAACAGGCTGGTGCACTGAATGGATTCCAGCAGTCTCGGACGAGCAGGGGCAGTCTGAAAGAAGCCCTCCCGTCAGAGTGTTTGCACAAGACCGACGGCACATGAAAGCTGAGGGATCTGCACCCCGGTACCTCATTAGCATTCGCAGTAGCCGGCGTCTCTGAGCGCTGCGTTATATAAGCGCGACTAGAACCGGAGCGCCATTCAAACCGGAGCGGTCTCTCCCATCTGGTGACTGTCCATATTAATTACAGACTATCTGACATTCGAGACATGCAGCAATAACTGCTTATTTTAGACTACGATAAGGCCGCACGCCAGAGCTGAAGACTGAAGGCTTCTACCGTTTAATGGGCTTTTTCTTGGTCACTATTCATAGGCTTTGCCGCTTTTATTTTCTTGGAAATGTCCGTATTCCTGTAGAGACTGCTTTGGACTACAACTCTGGGAACCTAAATGTAAACCTGATTTTCGGCATGCGGCACGGGAAGTCCCATTCAATACAACTGGGAATGACATAAAAAGTAAATCATGAAAATGAGCCATTTCAGGGGGCTGGAAATGCGGTCTGTTTCCAAGGCAAGAGATAACCAGCTCAGAGAACAATGGAGGTCCAACTTCCACACTGGCTCCCTGGCAAACGGCTCTTTCCCCCCACCCCCAGCTTATGCGGTAGAAATTTCAGCCTGTTAACCGCCAGAACTCCCGCTGCTCAACTCCCATCAAAACTCAAACGGATACCATCTTCAAGATGCCAGGACAGCACCGACCGATTTACGAGAGCTCCTTCAAGACCCCGAAACACTGAAACAATCAATTAGCTCTACTAATTGAATAAAGGTGAAGAGAAAACGGGAACGATAACAAAACTGTTAGTCTCGCAAAAAAAAAGAAAGCCTTAAGGGCCATCGGATGCACGACAGAGCGTGATTTTAATCACATTTTCCCCCACTCCAAAGACCTCAGCGGCATCCAAGAACATGAATAACCAAATATTGATTCTATTCTTATTTAGCTCTTTTTCTTCTCCTAGACCATTTTATTTGTCCAACCTAAGCATTCCTCCTTAAAGCTTCTGCAGCGAGAACGCCTGCAAAGCAGGAGTCATATCGCCTACGCAACGTGCATAGGATTATTAATGCAGTGGGCTGTATGAGAAAGGTGTGCGTAGGGGAGTTGTGGAAACACACTACCATTAAATGCAGATGGAGGAAAAACCCACCATCTTAGGAGATGTCATATGCGAGCATTAAACAGAAAGGCTGATGGTTCATCCGCAGCAGAGCGCCAGCGCATGAATAACGGCCACGATGGGACACTCTCCCGTCGAGCCGTTACGTGCCAGAAGGAAGACTCTGGGTGCTCCGCCGATTTGTTATCTTTCCGCAAGACTACAAAAATGATAAGGTTTTTAATAATGGCTGCAGTGCGCGTTACTCCGGTTGTACCACTGCAGGCCAATTAGCCGGTGATGACTGCTGCCCTCTGCAGCCAATGCCAGCTTCAGTCACCATACAGTCTCTGCAGGCACCCTGTTATCCAGCTATACCAAGTGTAATTCCCATTTAAGCTATTTACCAGCCAAAGGGACTGGAGACAACACACAGAGAATGGCCACATAGGCCGGTTAAGGGTAAAAACCGTGACAGGAAGAAATAAAGATCGTGTGACCAGCTTGTGACACATCAGACCAAGCAAAGAGTCTTGGTGAAATGATATGTGTAATGTATGCTGTGGAATAAATGGCTTAGTATAAATTCATCATCAACATAGACCAATTTTTCAAATCCAATCCCCAACGGCTGAGAACTGCTGGTTTACCACCCTCCCTTTCAGTTAATTACCCAGGGGAAAAGAAAAACCAGGGGTGGATTTGGATTTGAAGGGCCAGATTTCGGTATCCCTAACGTACACTATGATGTATAGATTTGCCAGAGTTGGTATTAGCAGATTTAAAAAGCCATCAAAGATGATTGGTTAAGTATGCAATTACGAAAAAGCCTGGCTTAATGCCAACACAGTAAAACGGTATAATTTATAAATTTCTCATTTTGACTACAGGACGGTTATTAAAAATTATAATTACAGATTCATTGTGATAAATGAAAAATTGTATATTTGTAAGAACTGCTAAATGAATCATTTCCCAAGATGATCAAAACCCACAATAAAAGCCAGAGACTTGCAACACAAATTACCCTTTAGCTAGGCACTATGAGGTTTCTTCAGTTTCCGTTTGTCCTCCCAGAGTCAAAGAGAGGGTAAAACTTGGCACATTTCCTCTCACTACCACTTGCAAATCATCTGGCGGAATTGCGGAGCTCCGTCTCATTCGCAAAACCTAAACTGGACCCTGCCTCAGACAGTATCAGTTTTTTTACTCTATTTTACAGGCCATTAATTACATAGCATTTACTGGGTAAATACCTAATAAGTACACGTGTAGCTGGTAACTATTTTGATTTCAGTGGCAAGAACTATAAAACGGGCTGTAAAACGTCTATTTTCACAGTACTTAACACGTTTGCTTAATGCTACTTACTGACTATTCATAGTACTTGCCTCTGAAATCAAAATAGTTACCTAATAAAGAAGCTGGTAGTTACCCAGTAAATACTTGGTAATTAATGGCCTGTAAAACAAAGTGTATCCAGTTTTTCTTCCAGAAAATTGACCGTAAGCTGAGATGGGCAGAATAGTCTATTCTTGCGCTCTTCTGAAAAAGCACCGGCTCTAAGAATACTGTGCTGAGGAAGAAAAAGGACCCAGTTTGGCTTTAACACAGCAAAGCAGAGCATGAAGTAATATGAATACCTGCGATATGGTAGTAAACAAGGCCATAACACTCACACCAGTTATGCAATAGGATATTTATTTATAGGATATTTATTAACTTAAAACAGCCTTCTGAATCCATCCAAAAAGGCAGTCGCTTGTGAGGTGGGTGGGAACTGATTTTTGTATATTGTATTTTTTCTGTCTTCCAAAGCAAAATGAGAACCAGAGACATCGGGTAATAAGGCATGGGTTAAAGGTCATCAGTGATGAATGGCGTCACTCAAGCAGTTGCTGTACCTAGCTAGGGCTATTTCTAGTGGCACTGGCATTGGTTTACGGCTATTGGATACAGGCAAGTCTGCTGTTTATTCCATTAGGTCAGCCAAGCGTATTAGCCCCCCAATACAGCTGACGCAAGCTCGCTGCTGAAGATGAGTTTATGCAGCACAGAGCACCGACCCCACGTCTCAGGTCAAGAGGACAGAGGTTTCATGGGGATAGCTTGCTACTCTGCCCATAGAGTAATACAGTAAGAAGGTGTCGGGCTATTTTTGAAGGGGCTTTGTTTCTGGAAGCAAAAACTCTAGTGTTGAACAATTTTAGAAGACGCATAAACTACCAGTCCCGTACAGCAGTGCATTAGGAATCATCCAATCACGGAGGTTGAATTTTAAGGAGGCCCCCGATTTTGAGGTTCATGGTCTATGGTCCAGTCGTCAAGTTGTTCCAAATAATTGAAGCTCCACAAAATAACCACACCCACATTCCCAACAAGCTCCATAACACCAAGCACGGGCCGATGCCATCATCATAGTAGCAGATGCTGAGGCTCATGAGTATTGTAGTATTTGTAATAAGAAACTAACAAAAAACTAACAAGACTTCTCCTAAATGAAGTTGAACCATTCCTAATGGAGAGCCAACGTGTCATAATCCAGAAAACTCCCGGGATTCTCGGGTGTGTGGGTACTGCTTAAATTAAAATCTACGGTCTGAAGAACCTGCATTGAAAAACGCTTAGCCCAGTCTACATTTCCACCCCATACTTCATCCCACGGTGACACTCCCTGGTCCGTTATCAGGAGACACCAGATTAGCGAGAGGGGGTTGATGTGTAGGTCAAAAAGCCTGTTCTTACAGAATGGCATATGGGCTGACCCAAGACAATTGGATTCCATTTGCGCTTGGCAATGTGAACAGCCTTCTGTTACAGCTTCCCATCATCTTGTCCTGCACAGATTGTAGGTCCACTGATTATGAAGTGGAGCAATTTGCCATTTCCCTCTCAGCTGGGCCCGGGCCAATGCATGTTCTCTGCCTCTCTGCCTCTCTGCCTCTCTGCCTCTCTGCCTCTCTGCCTCTCTGCCTCTCTGCCTCTCTGCCTCTCTGCCTCTCTGCCTCTCTGCCTCTCTGCCTCTCCCAAACCGAAGCAGTCAGGAGACCTCCAGAGGAGGCTGATCCATGGAGCCGGAGCCATAGCCACCAATAGACACCTGGCACATATAGACCATTCTCTGGGGGAGGGCTGCCCCTTCTGTGGGGAGGGGAATCTGTGAGCCATGTGTTTGTAGAATGTAATGGCTCGTCAGCATCGCTCACTTTGTTGAAAGACCTGTGTGGGAGGCATGAGCTGGCTTTTGAGAAGGGGGGCTTTATTCTGGGTCCAGGGTACAGCGCTAATTACAGGTATAAACTGTCCTTGGTAAATTTGTGTATTTGGACAAGCTAAGCTAGCAATTTGGATAACAAGAATGAATAGAACATAGGGCGGCCAGGTAACGGATCCAGCGCTGTTTTTTTTAGTAGGAAGGTTTCAGAATGAATTTGCATAGAATGTCTATTTTAGTTTGCTGAATAACATAAGAATGTTTCTGGAGATATGGTGTGCAAATGAGGCTATTTGTGTTCTGGATGATAACGGAGCCTACAGGATGTGTTTTTCACCGAAATAACGTAGGGAGACTGCTTCTTTTACTGTGGTTGTATTGTGCTTTTACTTATTAATTTTATTTATTGGGATTAGTATCGTCTTACTGGAGGTCCATATTTGATGTTTTATAGCTATTGATTGGTTTTATTGTGGTTGTTTTGTTGAAATAATTAGATTTAAAAGTATTCTTAGTTTTTGTCCCTTTTTAGCTTCTTTAGAAACATGGCTATGAATTGAAGGGTTTGTATCTTTCTGTGTCTTTTCTTTTGCAAGGTTTAATAATAATAAATAATGAATGGGACTTAATAAAAAAAATCCTGGTCTCTCACTCTCTCCATCTCTCTGATCTGCTCTGCACAGGCTGTACTAGAAGTAATTAAGCTTCCCTTCACTCTCTGCCTTGAGACAAAGCACAGATTATACATTTAAAAAAGGTACACTACCTGTTCAGGCAGATAAAACTGCAAAAAAAAAAAAAGCAAAAAAAAAAAAAAAAAAAGCTAACAATCTCCACAGAGACTTCCTGTGGCCTGTGACATCCCCAGCCTCAACACCACCAGATCAGCCCCTCTCCTGGGGGGCAACCAACACCCCATCAAAGAACAGGAGGACTGGGGCCAACTCCAGGAAACAGGGAGCCTGACTCAGGGCCTTGCAGATTGCACATTTCAGTGTGTATCTGGGCATCATTCCCATATTCCTGGAGGTCTAAGAGAGAACAGCGTTAGTGAGGAGGAGTGCGACTACACACATGTATGAATGTGTGTGCGCGCGTGTGTGTGTGTGTGTGTTTGTCCACCTGTGCGTAGGATGCTATGTACTTTTCAATGCACTTAAGACTACAGAACTAAGTATTAACTTGTCAAGTTCAGACAGACGTTTAGAAATCTTGCTTCAAACAAAATGAGTTATATTCGTAGATTCCCAATCAGTCACCATGAACTCCCTGAACCCACTTTGATGTGAAAACGTCTGAACAAAAAATAAACAGGCTGGGGGAGAATCCAAAACAGTCTCTGCCTCCACGGCTAGGTCACCTAGACTGGCAGCAGCAAGGTCATGGCATGTAAAATACAAGCTGGATGGTCTTGGTTAATTTTACACTTGAATACACATGTTCTTGGTGACGTGTGGATGGGAAGGAGAGGCTATCTGCGAAGGGCAGTACCAAGCTGCACAGCCTACTGATAAATACCCCAGAACAAGCCATCACAGCCGTCTGATTAAATACCCCAGCCGAACACCGGGAGGGAATGAAGGAGGGGGAGATGGTGGAGCGGCAGTAACAACAGAAAGAGAGAGGGGAGGGGGAGAGAGAGGGAGAGAGGGAGAGCAGGGTAGGGGGCTGAGAGGAAGCCAGGGAAGCAGAGAGGGAGAGAGAGCAGGGGAGGGGGCACAGAGCGACAGATGGAGAAAACAAGGACAGGCAGTCACAAAGGGGTCACAGACAGTTATCTCAGATGAGAGATTCAAGGGAACTCTTAATGCCGATAGGTTCCGGTGGGGGATGGGCACACGGCAGAGCCCGGCTTTATGATCCGCGCCGCAACCCACGGCAACGCTCACGCCACAGCCTGCCTCCGGTTCTAATCCGGGCGGATGTGGGGGTGGGCGCGGAGGTGGGGATTAATCACACACGCGAGATGGCGAAGAGCAGGACAGACGCTCGGTGTGGTACCGCGTACGACCATCAGAATGCCCAGATACAACTCCGCCGCTTTTTCCCCTCCGTCTGTGTGGCGCGAGACTCTTGGATGGCGGTTCCCTCGCTTATTAAATTCGGCTCAGTACCGGTACCTCTACTGCTGCACGTGAAAAAACGGAAGAAGCAGAAAGAGAGTGAGAAAGGGGGAGGGCAGAGAGAGAGAGGGAGAGATAGAGCGCCCAGGGGGCTACGCCACACAAAAAAGAGAATAAATCAGGGCGCATAAACTGAAACGCATAATGTGAAATGCTAAACCTTCTGAGGGGTACCTGTCTGGGGCTGCTGTGAGGCCCCCTCCCCCTCACGCTGTGAAATGTATTTTTAAAGATGCTGAAGATGGAAAAAGCCCCTCCGTGGCGATGTGACTGTGTTACCCACCTCTCCACCTCATTCGCACGTCTGAACGGCACGCTCTCTCCGCGAGGGGCGTCGATTACAATTGCCCTCACGCAGACGACACTGCGGCACCCAGGCTCGAGGGAGGGGGGCTTCATTTATTAATTTTCTGCCCCCCCCCCCCCTCCTTCTTAAAAGGGCAGACCCCCTTCCGTCTTGTCTGCGGGGCTCAAGGCACCTGTTCCAGGAGGCCCCCCACACATCCCTCGTAGCAGCGCCTCCCAAGCCCTTCTCCTGGCGGGATCCATTTCAGCCGGCGGGCAGGGGAGGGCCGTTGGGCGCCGAGCGAGCCAGATAAGCACCGCGGCGCCTGGAGCTGGTGGTTTATCCGGCAGGCAGATCGGCGCGCAGGGCTGGTTGACCTTTATTTACCACGGGGTCGTTTGCACGGCTCAAACGGGCGGCCGCCTTAAGAGAGCGCCTGACATTTGGGAGTCTGGTAATAAATAAACGGAATAATAAAGCCCTGACGGGCGAAGTGAATTTTCGGCTCGGCGGGCCCCGCGTATCAATAAGTCTGTCAGCCGAGGCATTAATAATGCCTGCCCATCTACCTGTTAGCGCGTCAGACGCGCCGCGCATGCTAACTAGCCAGGGTGCCGCCGTTTGAGCGAGGTCGCTGCCAAAAACCGCTCCGCGCTTTTACGGTTCTGAGGACAACAGGGGGAGGGGGTGACTGACAAACCGAGTACACAGTCCGAGCCGGCTTTCGAGAGAGGAACGAGAAAAGGGAGCGCAAACACTCAATAACTATAATAGCGCTAACGACGTCGTTAGCGGGCGACGATGACGAGCCTAATAACAGCATTATTAATGACGGCAATCCCCATGCGCCGGCCGTGAGGAGCTGGGCCGACGGCTCCCTTCTGGGAGGCTGTGGATAGATAACTGTCCGGTTGATCTACGGCGGCCAACTCCGGTGGAGCGTTTCCCGTCTTTAAGAGCAATTACCGGAGACGGCGGTATTAATAGCGCCTGGCGCTGCGATGACAGCACTTTGTGGAAATTCGCCGTCACCTGAGGTGAGAAGAACGCGAGAGAGGCTCCCTGCCCGGCCGGAGTTACGCTTGTATACCAGAGCGGGGCAGCCGTCCAGCGGGCTCATCTGCCATGCATTAAAACGTAAAGACCGAGTCCTCTGAGGACAGCCGCCAAAACCGCTGCAAATGGCAGGCCGACACAGGGAAAGGAGAACATCGCACAACCCGAGAACCTTGTTGATGCCATTAAAACCCTCTCGGGACTGATGAGATCAACTCTGAGGTTGATGGCTGAGGCCATTAATCCACCTTGAGAAAAATGGCGGTGCTGAGAGAGGTTGGCTTTCCCTTTCCTCTCTGCGGGTGGGGGGGGGGGGTGGGGGGACTTCCAGTTTATTCGTACTCCGGCTACGGATTGATTGCGGAACCAGCCGTGACAGGCAGGGGACTTATTCTCGCACCGGATGCATCTCCCTCGGGGACGAGACGTCGACCGCAGTCCTCATCCTTCATGTTCGCTGCCGTAAACCTGCAGTCCAGCAGTGGCTCCCTTCCCTCTGCAGCAGAAGCGGCTGGGAACCGCTCAGCCTTTAATTTAAATGTAAAGCGCAGGCCGGCAACAGGAGAGAAGTACAAGGTGGGGGGATGGGGAGTAAACATGGCAGCGTGTCTACGGCACCAAAGTGAAATTCTGTGTCTTTCTGCGGAGCCCCTAAGACAACGCGCTAACGCTAGGGAGAATACAGGGGGAAGGCTGTAGGACAGGTCAGCCAGGCCAGGTAGTGGCCTATAAGTGTCCCTGCTTATGGTCCCCCAGGGGAGTGCGATAAGGTCTTGACTCCGGGGCCTGGCCCATCAGCTTGGCCAGTCCACTGTAGCCAAACACATAATTGAATTGAAGAGCAACGAGAGGGAGGGAGGGAGGTGAGAGAGACTGTCAGATAAAGAGACAAAGATACAGAGAGACAGGGAAAGGCAGGCAGACAGACAGACCGACCGACAGACCAATAGAGAGAGATATTAACCGGCAAAAATATATAATTATTATTATTACTATTATTATAAAGCTACTATACTATACTACTAGAAAGCTATCATTTGCACAGTGGTCATGGCATTTTGAATTTGAATGTGAAATTCACTGACAGACACGGACAGAAGGACAGACCACATTTCAGTCTGTTGCAGAACCTCCTCACCGTGTCCCAGCCCAGCCTGCAGGTAGTGTTCATTAGACTTCCTGCACAGCCGCGCGACGGCCTACCATCCATCTCCACTCATCCGGCTTCCTCGGGAGACGCCATCACGGCCCCAATGGAAAGCCCCCTGAGATGGGATGCGGTCTTCCACTTTCCAAATGAATAATTATTCACTGTGTGAATTTCCAGACCAGACACATCAAACCCCGGCTGGATGCACACATTTGAAGGTTAGGGGGTGGGGGGAAATAAAAACTTCTCTTGCGGAAGAGTGCAACGAATTTAGCGATCCCCCATTGGTTATGTAATCCTGGGCACGGCCCAAACCCCTGAAGCAACATTTCCGACCGCATCAAAGTCCCTTAACAACAGGACGCTTCCTCAACACTGACCTCTCTGTGTTTCTGCGCACAGTGCGAGCGGGAAGCAGAGCCAGCTGCGCGTACAATGGACAAAGACAAAACTAATGTCAGCGAATCGCAGCGTCTGTTCTCAAGCAAAACATTCAGCTCAGAACAGGGATCAAAGATGCACTCCACAAAGGGAAAATGCCAACTGAACTCCGCAGTAACGTTACGAACCCCCGTGACACAAAAGTCTCACAGTCTCACCTCCACCACAAGGAGAAAAACCTGAGTGAATAATCCATTAACTACATAAAAGCAGCACATCAAGGCTTTGTGAAACAAAAAGAAAAACCTAAGCCAGCCAGTAAAAAATTCACCATGAACAAGACATTGAACATGACCGGACTGCGATATTAAACTATAATCTGTTCTTCATGGGAGCGTGCCTCAACCCGGGACCGTCTCCCATTCAACACAGCCCAGTCAGAAAACCAGAGGGATAAGTGAAAATCATCCCGATTAGTATTCCATTTAACGTTCCAGCCACCTCACTCCTGGCAGATAATCAGCAAGTGTCGACGTTCCTTTTAATAAAACTATTTCATGCAGCGTTACCGGACTAGATGAATGAACACGTACTGAAAAAGACAAATGCATGTGAAAATAAATGACTTCAAACAAATGGCTCTTTTCTTTAAGACGAAGTAAAGATTTACTGGAGCCTGCCACCGGAATATCAATATTCTCTAGAGCACCGCACTTTTTTTTTGTGAGATACAGAACATTTTGTGCATTTGTATTGTTATGCCATTGTGTTTTTATCAGAGGAGGCCTCTTCCCCCATCCCCAGTGAATAATTGCTGAAGCCGCCCTGCAGCAAAAAGGGGAGCTGGAGACGGCCAGGCGGCACGGAGGCAACCGCTTCAGACGTGCCCGTCGGGGCGAAACATCGCCCCAAACTGGCAGCCGCAAAAGTCCTGCTCTCACTTATCGAGAAGCTGAAGCGATGCAGGTAAGCAGAACGTGTTAGGGTAGGGGGGGGGGGGGGGGGGGGAGAAAAGGGAGAGAAACAAGGACGTCGTGCCATGACCGGGGAAGTGACTTTGTCAGTCAGAGCACATATCGGGTCAGAGGGGGACCTGGCACTCCGCATGCTGACTGGGAGGTTAACCCTTTGAAGAGTAGGTCTTTATGAATGTTTTTTTTTATTTTTTATTCTAAGACGTGTTAGAAGTCTGTAGCTTTCAACAGATCCAGTCAACATGAGAGAGGCATTTCCGAGGGGGAAAGCAAACCTCCGTTTGTCACTGTTCTAAAGCCACCGAGGATAACTGCCATTTTAGTATTTTAATAAACAATGTCAGCAAATTGCATTAAATCATTATATATATAGACCAGCAGAGGCATCAGAACAGGAACAGAGTGCTCTCCTTATGCAGTTAGAGTGGACCAGATGATCCAACTTAAGAACATATTTGTGATCGACACCATAACCCATTCAGTCTCGATCTTAGACCTATACAACCAATCAAAATGGCACGTATACTAGCGTTTCGAGCCCCTATTAATACCCTACTAATCAGCGCTTCATTGATTTCCTATAGGAAAGTTTCCATAGGAAACCATAGGGGCGTGAGGCTGGAGAGATTATGATGTTTTTGTGGGCACACCCTCTCCTCGACATGATCTATCACCAGTGCTGATCAGAATTTGAATGTACAGTTAAGAACATTTGAATCACATAACCCCCTAACATCTTCTCACGGGCTGAGAACGGCGGGGCGTACCTTGGGCCAGCATGTTGAACTCCAGGAAGAGGGCGATGTGGTAAAGCTCCATGGCCTCCTCGGCGCGGGTCATGCTGCTCTTCCCGGCCACCAGGGCCTGCACCTCGCTCAGGCTGCCCACGGAGGGGCTGCAGGGCAGCACGTAGGACAGGTCCACCGCGTCGGTGTACATGCAGTGCAGGATGACGCGCGCGTACTTCTTGGGGATGATGGACTCGTCCAGGATGATGCGGGTGGGCGTCTGCAGCGTGCGGTCCGTGATCTCCTCCCCGGTCCGGATGCGCCGCTGCAGAAGGTTCCGGAAGAAGGGCGAGCGGGCCGAGAGCACGGCCTTGTGGGCCCGCAGCTCCTCCTCCGGGCAGCCCTGCCCGGGCCCGCCCGCCGAGGCCACGCTGCAGGCCCCGCCCCCCGCCGCGCCGAAGCCCTCCACCAGCTCGGCGTCGGAGGAGAAGCTGAGCAGCGAGTCGTAGTAGCACATGTAGTCGAACAGGCCGCGCATGTCCACGTCCAGCGAGTTGGGCGTGCCGAACTCCTCGCTCAGCTGCAGCAGGATGTCCACGTTCTGGAAGCGCGAGTCCTCCGCCCCGAACTCGCCCGTGTACAGGTAGTGCAGCAGCGCCGAGAACATGGGCATGTCGATGCCCGCCGTGTTGATGTCCATGAGGATCTCGGCGCCGTACTCGGGCGACGACGACAGCAGCGTCTTGAAGAAGGGGCAGCGGGCGGCCAGGATGGCGCGGTGCACGGGGAAGCAGGTGTCCTGGAAGATGAGGTCCACGTCCGTGCAGTACTTGTACTGGTAGAGCGAGGCCAGGTCGCGCTGCAGGCTCTGGGCCTCGGGGCGCGCCAGGCTGGCGTGGAAGCTGAGCTCCTTGAGGGCGGCGGTGCCCTCGTACTCCTCCACCAGGGCGTTGGCGTCCCGCACGTCCCAGCCCGAGAGCAGCTCGCGCATCTGCTTGGCGTGGTCGGCCGAGCGGCTGGACTTGCGGCGCTTGATGAACTTCCTCTTGAGCGTGGCCAGGCCGGAGCTCTTCTTCTTCTTGTCCTGGGGCTTGTCGTGGCCGTGCTCCAGGCTGTAGAGCTTGGCCTCGCAGCCGTAACCCTGCTGGGAGTACGACGACGTCCCTGCCGGGGGGGGGGGAAAGGTAGACGCGATGTTAGTGCGGGCGGGGCGACGTCACGCTAAGCCTACCGTCTGAAAAGCCAGGTGATGGAAGTTCATTCTGTGATACCCATTTCCTTCTTAATAACAAAAACAAAAAAGGCAAAACGCCCAGCTAACAAAACTCTCACAATGTTTCTGCCATGTAGTGCGTCAACGTTAGAACAAACATTTCTCTAGCATTGTGAGGACATTTTGTGCTAGCTGGGAAGGGATGCCTCTGTTATTCTCTTGAAATTCAGTGTCCTGATGATATTTAAGATTGCTCACCACAAAACGAGAGCAACCACCAAGACACTGGAATCTAAATTACCTTGAAATTAAAAATCCTATCATACGCTGTGGGCATGGTAAAAAATAAAAAAATAAAACCCTTCAGCATTTAAGACTATATAGTATTCCAGAAAATGTCAATTAAAGAGCCTAATCAAAAATTGTTCAGCTGCGCCACCGCTCTCAATTAACAAGACTGTCAATTTGAAGAGCACACTATTAGTAGAAAAAATTGAAAAAATAAGAGTTTTACGTGACAAGCTTTTCAATTTAGAAAGGCAAACATTGGGAGAAATCAAATTTAATCACATTTTGCAAACAGGAGATTTTCAATGACACTTGTGGGGCTGACGTTGGGATTAAAGCCAATGCAAACAGCTTCTTAACAGGGCAGTGCAGATAGCTGCTCTCTCAATGGAAAGATCACTCTGGCATGAAATGCATGTCACTCACTGCATTCCACCCTCTCATCAGAGGGGAAGAAAACCTAATTGGTTTAATTAGGAAACCATTATCCTTAAGAAATTATAAAATGGCAGCATGCAAATTAGGCTGTAAGAAGCATACAAAACAACCACTAATCTTGCATGTTTTTCAGCAACCTCGGTTTAGCCGTGAACTAGTTTCACAAATTCTGAAAAACGTGTAGAGGAAGTGACTTTCCGAGCTGTGGAAAGTTCCTGTGACTTTCACCCGCTCGTGCCGGGAAACTCCAACCAGTCTCCACCATCTCCAGCAAGACCATTAAGACTGCAGAAATACATTACCCAGTTATATCTCCCTAATGGCACTTGTGGCAGCCTCTTAATCAAAAGCTCCAACTCTCATTTCACTGGTAATTGAACTTCACTTCTGAAGCATGAATTGGATATCATTATAAAAATGCAGACTGATGTCACCGAGGTTAATTACCAATGCATTGTTAGAGATCCAATTAAAATGTTTGTTTTGGGATGAGAGAATTTTATATGAAATTGAAAAGTGTTGAGATGTCTGCAAAAAAAAAAAAAAAAAAAAAAAAAAAGCTATATTACAAGATGTACAAGAGGGGAATCTAAATGACTGTGGCTCGGCTGCAAATGACATTCACAAAAACTTAGTCATAGTAAAGCAGTACCATTCTACACTTAAAAAGTTCATAATCTTGGTTTATACTTCAGAGCCAGACTTTCATGCATTATAAGCCTTGCTGAAATAGGTTCCATTTTTAAGGTAATTAGTAGACGGCGTGTTATGCGTTATCTTCCTTGTTTATTTGTCTTTATTTAGGTGCTAATGCACACATTGGCACAGTTCATGAGTTCCCTCGTTCATTCATACATCCCATCTGGAGCGAGTAAAAGCGGTTTAAGTGTCATTTGAGAGAGAGGAGATGGAAAAAGAGCATGTGTGAAGTTTCACACATCGGATGTAACGAGGATGCAGTCCTGCTCTTGATACCTCAACGAATCACAATGTCCTATGTTGTAATCACACCAAGGATCACTTTCCAACTGGATAAACTCAGCCCAGAAGCTGATCATAATATACACGTCTGCATTGAAGCTTTCCTTGTTTGCTTTGGAAAATACAGGATTGTACTGAACCACAGTAACAATGTACAATGCTTCTTTGGTTCGGCTTGATTAGATTATGAATCAACTGCAGTATTCCCAGACACAGATGACAATATAATACTGAGTATCGATTCCAAAAACATTTGCCAAAACTTGGTTTTGGAGATATACATTTTGGAGATTTAAGTGTCTTAAAATTATAGATCTGTGATTTTAGAGAACGAATATATACCAATGCCTAAGCAATTTGCCAAGTCCACAGATGATACCATGCAAGCGCATGCCGTTTGGGATGAACTGGGTATTGAGTTTGGCCAGGTGAATGAGTCGGAAAGGGGCTTGTAACGCAGAGGCTGTGGGTTGAGTCTGCAGCTGGGGCACTGGAGTTATACCCCAGAGCAAGGCAACCAGAGCCGCTTCAGCGAAACGCCCAGCTGTATGAATGCATTGTATGTAAAAATGTCATCTGTGGACTTGGATGAGAGCAGCAGCTGAAGGCCCGAATGGAAAAGCAGCGCAATATCCTCGCCAGTCTTTTCAGACCATTGAGCTTTGGCTGAAACCAATACAAGAAATCAATTCAAGAAAACTGGCCACAATTGGAAAAAAGAAAAAACCCCAAAAACAAAAGCGGAAAAAAAAGCATGTTGAGCCATTCACCCGTTTACACGATGAGAAACTAAAATGAGCAAGGCCAAGCAAGGTCTGCTGAGAATTCATGACTGGACATGCACCGTAACTACAAGCAGTGCAACGCATAGCTAGCAAGGCTGCAGGCGTGCGGAAACCATTGGAACAGCCACCTGGCAAGTGCCCTCTCCCCGCAAAGAAAGAGAAACATAAAAAGCGTGAGAAGTTAAAGTCCGTGCTGGAGTCAGTAGAGTACCTAGGCTGGCAGAGGGAAAGCGGAAATCGGCATATCCACGGAACTCTTTACTGCCTGGAAAAAGAGAGACGGCTTCAGCCTCATAAACAACAGTCATCAATAACAATTTCTTTTCTCCCCTCCCGTGAGTGACGATGAATGATGGATTGGGGCTTTGAGTCAGAAAATGGAACTTAACACATGGGTGATGAATAATTGAGCTGTTCTGTACAAGACAGAAAAATATAATAGGAACGGATACGGCTACGGGGTTCTCAGCGCACCGGGCTTGTCGCAGGGCTTTAATACATGGCAGGAGAGCAACAACCCCTGTTCATTAATGCGAGCGCTACAGCACTAAACCCACGCCTGCCAGCAAGGCTCTGCTCACAGTCCTGGGCCCGACACCGTCGCACCAAGAGGAAGTGCTGCCTACATGGTGCAGTTGTAATGCACCTCACTATCATTTGTCATGCAGTATTTTCAGTGGCTATAGAGCGCTACAGTCGGTAGTCCTAAAACCGGGAAGAGAGTTAGCATTTGAGCCATGGGTTCTCTGGGCCAACTTCCCATACTTTCCCCCGCGTCGTGATTTAGATTTCTGCCAAATATAAAGTCAGTGGTTAATGGACGCTTAAGATAGTTTCACGAATTGTTCTTTGACATAAGTTACCTCCGTCAATGTCACAGCTGTGAGTTTCTAAGCTGTTACGTGTTTTAAAAAAGGAAGTTGCTAACCAGTTTCTAAATAGAAATTACAGCTGGCTGGTGAGTGGTGGTCGGCCGTTGTTGCAGTTTCAATATAGCTTCTCGTTAGCAACCAGCTTTTTTTTTTTTTAAAGAACATAACAGCTTAGAAACTCACAGCTGTAACATTGACGGATGTAACTTAACACAAAAGAACAAAAAAAGCTCTCAAGTGTACATTAACCACAGGCCTTATATTCAGCACATATCAAAATCACCGATTTTCAAACAAGGAAACGAACACTGCATTAGCAAATTTAGCAATGAAAACAAAAGCGTAAAGAACAATCACAATGTCAAATCTACATGTGGAAGAATGGAGGAGGAGGTGAGAAGATCAGGGGCCGGGGCTTACCTATGAAGGTCTGCTGGGCCTGCGAGTTACCTCCGATGCGCGGGGAGCACGAGTGAGGGTAGCTGGAGGCATTGACACCCATCTTCTTCTTCTTCTTCTTCCTCTTCCTTTTCTGCGTCTTCCTCTTGGCTTGGGTGTGCTAGGGCCTCCCCTGGAGCGTCATTCTGCCCGAGCGCTGGTGGGGTTCAGCTGCCTGCCCCGCAGCTCGGGGCCTGGTCCTCGAGCGCCGCAGACACTGGGGCCAGACCAGCCATTCCTGCAGGAAACAAAGAGCCGGAATGGCAACGCTTGAGCCGACGGCTGAATGAACGCACAGTCCGGCCCCCCGGGGGGGTTCCAGCATTGAGATGTCTGCAGAAGCCGCCAGGGGCCGAGGCACAACTCCTCACCGCTCAGCGTGCGGGACAACGGAGTGAAAACGTGCCTCTCCCACCACCCCCACCCCCCAACAACTTAACCAGGAGCCGAACCTTACAAAATTAATCTTACGTGTGCACACAGTGGCGCCGGCTAGCTTGTTGTTTTTTTTTCCTCCCACTACCTGCCCCTTAATTTGTCTGGAGTAGCCGATCAGGCCCGGATCGGTTCATTAAGTGAAGACACGGACCCGCTTAGCCCAAATGAAGTGAAAGGAACAGAGCGGACCACTGAACTCAAGGTGACGGACACAGCATGGGGGACATTCAGCCCTTCTGCCCCGCGAATGCCGCAAATTCCTCCTCAACGGAACCAATGATTAACTTTCCGCCGGCCGCTGGCTCCCTTTGCCAGGGGAGGGCCCTGCGGGGAGGCAGTGTTGCGACTGAAAAAAGACCTAAAAACCCTTTAAGAGAAGCTCTTCCTACATCCCGGCTTTAATGTTCGCTTTTATAGTTCAATCTTTCCCTGCCAAAAATGCTCAGGGGGAGCTGTGGGCAGCCTCCCTTCACCAGAGCAGCTGGAATCTCTCTCCTTTTTCCTGCCGCTTGCTGTGGGAAGACGCGCTTCAGAACCGCGCGCTAACAGAGACGTATGCATTCTTCTCTGTTCGCCCCCTCAGGAAATGTTTGGCTGGCGGACACCGATAAATTTCCCGCAGATGTCTGGGGACCCCCGCGCACACCTCCGCACGGCCCCCGCCTCGGCCCCGGCCGAATCGCCGCGTTCGTCCAGGCCTCGGAGGACGAGGGCGCGGGCGCGGCCAGCTAGGGTTACCGCCACGCTGCGCGGTTGTCGCCGCGCGGACAGACGAGAAATAAAACCAACAGCCGGACTCCAGTTTCAACAGCGCCGTCGCAAAGCTATGCGAACGCCTTTAGACTTTTGACTCAGCACCTGAATTCAATTGTAACGGCCCGCGCGTTTGAATGGCCCGTCTGAGTTCCGCGAGTGGAATGTAAAGCAGCCGGCTGTGTGGGAGAGAAAAAAAAAAAAAAAAAAAAGTACCGCAACAGGCAAATTCTCGTTAGCTTCACACAGATTAGTATAACTGTCAAACCCGTCAGAGGATTGACTCATTTACTGCATGCTAATCCTCGAATAATGACCGAATTCGCACAATTAGGGTCAATTAAAAGATTAACGGCTGCAGCAAGTAGGGAGAAAATCCGACCAACAAAGCCGGATCGGACGTTACTGCTCGAGTTACCTTTAGAAAGGAAAAGAGAAATCTCCAATGTTAAACCCACGGTCCACTTTGTTTCTGAAGTCACCCGTACGGCACCAGGGACCAGGCTAATGAAGCGGCGCTGCTTAAACGCGGGGAGAAATGTGCTGATGGTGTGCTAAAGAGCGTGGAGAGGGACAGTGCGCTCTCCTGCTGAGCCCATGGGTGCCGCGCAAGCGTCCCACGCCATCGCTTAAATTTCCCTCCGGAGAAAACGATAAATCTTACTTAAAATGTTGCGGATTCCAGCAGCTATGGTAAAAATAAAAGCATATTCCTCACACCGAAACCCAGCGGAAAGAGCCTCCTCTCGCTACGCTTCATTATCCTTAAGGAGAAAGCAATACGACAAAATGGATTCAAACAATTACAGTAATGAAGCTTTAATATTACTTTCATAACCTACCCAGTGTGCCGGAATGACAAAAATGTAATAATTATGTATGTTCCAGTCATTAAACAAATCCGGTAATGCATCCTTCTTCATGGAGGTCTTCTGCTCTTCCATTTGCATGGGTTAGGTCAGGCAACAACTAATGCTTTTCCAATCACCATACAGTTAAAGGACAGCCAATAATCGAAATATTAGGGACCAGAGAGAGAGAGAGTGAGAGTGGGGCAACTAGTTCACAATTGCTTAACTCCTTGACAGGACTTCTCATGGGTAAATCACAACTTGATAATTTTTTGAATATCAAAAACAATCATCACCACCAAATGGCATATCTGTTGTACTTGATACCTGATATGGTACCAGATGTGGTAATGAGCATCCCAAGTTCAGAGCCCAGGTGAAAAGCTTCAATCATAACTGGTATCTAATGGATTCACCAATCGACAGCAATGCAGCTCCCATGTGATCAAGTGATGTGGTTTTACTGGTGTTGGATGGCGGATGGCTCTGCCAATGACTGGCTGTCATATCAAAACCTAAGATTTGGGCCTTTTTCTGGTAGCAATGCGCATGGCCTCTGAAATTTAGGTTAGCTACTGCACCAGATCTTATCAGAGAACAAAGAAAACCAATGTGTCTGCTTTCAAAAAACAGTATATAATTATTTTTACAGTCTACAACCCAGCCCTACCTGAGACGAAATGCTTTCAAATGAAAAACTGAATATGCCACCTCTCCAGAATAATTTAATTTAAAAGCGTAAAAAAAAAAAAAAAATCTAAATGGCGATCTTGTAGCTCCATCTGTTGACAAATGACCAGATCCTTGCGGCTGGAAAAACCAGGTGACTGGTAAAGGGCACAGCCTACATATCAGGGAGACAGCCTAATTTCAGCAGAACATAGGCGACACGTCCATCAACGTGACCGATGGAGACATTTAAATAAATGAATGCATTTTTGGAGGGGCGAGACGCTGCAGCAGTAATTGACTGAGAGACAGGGGTTGTGGGAAGGTTGCAGAAGCTGTGAAAAACCTTTCATCGTGCCGGGAGCTCCACGTCGAGACTCGGCCCGGCGACAGAGCGAACTTCTACGACGGGCGCGCGCAAGGCGAGACGCAGCCCCTGGAGCCCGACGCTACCCGAATAAAAAACACGGTCGACTGAACCGCAGCGCCGAGGAGCCTTTGTAGGACAAGACAGAAGCCCGCGTCTGGAGAGGTTCTCTTTGTCCGCGCTAATTTCAGTTCAGACGATAGCTCCCCCCCTTTGTCTCTTCGCCCTCCGGGCCTTTCTTTCCACCGTTTGTCCGACGTGGAAACTAATATCTCGCGCTCGCCCCAGTTCCATCAGCGCCTTCCCATATGAGGGCGGCTCTCGCTCAGCGGAGACGGGTCCCGCTCCGACGGAAGAGCCTTTCAAGGGCACTGTTTAATGAAAGCGCCCCTGTGTGCGTGAAACGCTCCCCGCGGCTAGCAGAGGTGCTCTGAGGTCGGGCGTGACAGAGACGCATCTGCACGCCCCTTCCCCCCTCGCTCGCTCGCCCCTGCCCGTCTCCGGCGCAACGGGCCCGGGCCGCGGAATCGAAAAACAATTCGGCACAGCTGCCCGCTTCACTCGGGCCACAGTCGTCGCCCAATCTTCACCCCCCCCATTTACAAAAACAAAGGTGATCGATTGCCGACTCCGAGCTCGTTAGCCTGAAACGAGCGAGTGGGTGCTTCGCTTTTATGCAGGCATTTTCTTGGTTCTCGAGCTCAAAAGGAACCCTCAGCATTTCATGAGCACTGAAAGAATAAAACTCTTCACTTTGTGGAAAGAGACAGAATTAAGGATAACGACAAGAAAATTACACCCTTATCAGTAAAACACAAAATGTGTGTGTGTGTGTGTGTGTGTATGTGTGTGTGTGTGTGTGTGTACGTGTGTGTGTGTGTGTGTGTGTGTGTGTGTGTACGTGTGTGTGCATTGTGTTTGTGGGTGTATGTGAGTAAATGATTACTTTCAGAGAGTAAATACTCTTCCCCCCCCAAAAATTTTTTAAAATAAAAACTAAAATAACCATGCAGAAGCCTACAGTCTTACCAGTGCTCATAAACCAGCTACCTAACCATCACTGACTAGCCACAGAAATCCTCTCCTCAATGACGCAGAGAACTCGTCAGACAACAAGGATAACAAGTTCTCCGCTTCCTCTCCCGGCTCTAACACACAGACCCCCTTCCCTGCCTCCTGTCCAACCGGCGGGCTTCTGCTTCCGCTCAGAGCGTAAAGCCTGTTTAATCTCAGGCTTCCTCTCCAGCACACTAATAAATCACTCTGCCCGCTCCTACAGACCAGCGCACCGCTGGCCTCTGAAGCTGTCCGCAGCACAGGAGTAACGCAGCCCGCAAACGTAGCCCCGCTAAGGCTAATCACATTAGCTGACCGCTGCGCCACATTCGCCTAGAAAACTAATGTACCCAAATCATGCAAACCGAGGAGCTAAACTCCCTGCGCTACAGAGCAGGGCGGAGAGATCCCAAACTGAATTCTGCAGTTTCTCCCAGGGCTTTTGGACGGAGCCCAGGGAAGATTTGCCATCTGCACTGGGTGTGTCTTCCGCCATGGGTGTGTCACCGTTTAGAACTGATACGATCAAAGGATGACAAAATACAGCGAAACGGAAAAAGACTGAGGCAATTTAGTCTTTTTCCTTTTTCAAGGTTTTCCTTAACCGCTGAGAAACAACTCCTTTTCCCCAACAAAACGAAACAGGGTTATAAGTCCAGATGCTCGTGCAGTGCCGTTCTAAAACACGGCTCTCTTCCCCGGGTATGGCTCCATTCACTTCCCCACTCATAAAATAAACACAACTCCCCGCTGCTTCTGTGTCAATGAAGGTCTTCCATTCAAATGCGTTTATTGAAGTCCAGATATTTCACAGGACCACCAGCCGTGTCCTTCCTGGAACCTACTCCTGAAGGCCTCCATTTAGCACGCTCAGCCAGAGAAAAAGGGATATTACAGCACTGCCTCCAGACAAGAGACCTTGGAGACACCCGACATTCAGTACCAATGAATGCTTGGAGAAGTACAAAAGCACAGCTAGAGCATGGACGCACGCAACTGGCGCTGAACAGACAAAAAGAGAATAAAACTATTCCACTCAAAAAGTAGAAAAGTTGTATTTTGGAGCGGCGGAGGAAAGGGGGGGGGGGGGAGGGGTGGAAGTTAATTGTGTTTGGGGGACAACAATGTCCCAGACCACTAAGCAACAGCAATGGCCATTTAATGATGTGCTCATAAAAGGGTCCACTGTTTGGCCGTTTCCTCACTCCTGCCTCTGCTTCCCGCCAGAGTGCACCGAGGGGGAGCAGGGGGGTTCGGGTGGCGGGTGACAGCTTGAAGGCCAGGGCAGACTGGATTATGTGGAGCTAATGACAGGTGACAGGTCTGGGCCACAACAAACCAGCAACCACCGCCTCTACACCAACCTCCAAGTATACGTCTTCTTCACATTCATGCACCTCACTCATTCAGGCTTGGGAAAATCCCACCAGAACCAGCACCCAACAGAACCGAACAAAAAAGGGGAACACACAAACACAGACACACAAAAGGGTTAAAATCCTCTAACCTGGAAAATGTGAGTTTGAAGTTCTGTCCATAGCAAAGCGGCAGGACCAGCAATAATGTTCCATGTCATATAATATTTTCCTTTTTTCCAAAGCGGGCACACAAAAGAGAGGAAGATGTTGATAAGTTCAATGTCTGCACTTGTAAAGGTCCTGCAGTGTGGTACCATTCATTCTGTCCGACTGTTAACGGAGAAGGCTCTTTCACTTCCGCAACAAAATGCTATTCACACAGCTTAAAAAAACAGCCTGCTTCTCACCAACAAAGCAAGTTTCAGAGTGGACTGATTCAAGGTCCAGTGTAGGCCAGGTTTCTTTTCCTCTTCCAGAATTTGCCCATGAAAAGGAGTTCAATGTGTGCATACCAACATTTTATCGTGTGAAGTTTCCTACGTCACAATACAATGGCTAATCCTACAGCCCAAGAATAAAATGTCAGGATTCGCTGGTCCATGTACATTGAGTAGGATTGCAAAAGCAGCCTAGTCCTGAGAAACCCTTACTGACCCCTTACTGAAGCCCTTACTGACTCCCATGCTCACTGTATAACAGATCCACAGTCCCCAAGTCAGCAAGGACGTGCAACGACACTCACTTTGATTCGTGTCCTTTCTATTTTGTGTTTGAGAAAGAATATCTGCATGTTGCCAAATAGACACATTTCCACAAACAAAATAAGCAGTTTTTTTCAAAGCAATACAGCAACGGGCCAACTAGGGATGCCAATCCTTTACCGAAACATACATTTACTAAACGATTAAACGCTTGGCTGATAATTACACAAATTATATTATTATACTGTGGTATATTATTATTTACTGTGGTGACTTTAGAGATGCTTGTAAACATTCCCCAAGTGCCTTCTTTCATTTAATTCCACATTAAAGGTGCAGTTCACACCATGGCTGAGGCTATGGCTGCAACAGTGAAAATAAACTGAGGCTTCAAGTTCCTGTCAAGAGATCCTGTGCTTTAGGACCCAGTCCTGAGGCTCACAGACCCAGGTGAAAACCCTGCTATTTATCATCATATAAGGCGATACAGAAGGCAAGCTTTTCAAGTAGACGGAATGCTAATAGCTGAAGCTTTAAGAAAATGCTGCCTGCATTTAGCACAATGAGACTAATGCAAAACTACTGCAGTATGCTGAAAATCCCTTTTACTCAGTCACAGCCTCACGCTGTGCTAATCACGGCATTAAACTGGAGCACAACAAGCACATAAAACATAATCAAAATGTGCTAAAGCATTAAACATCGGTTATTTTATCAATCGTTTAGGTATACTAGACGGAGCTTTAACTTTTTTTTATGTGAATGCGACTTGTATGCATAGCTTTTAATTAGCAATTAGGGGTGATTTATCACCGCAACAGATTCTTTGTAGCTAGCGATTCTTGGTCTAAAGCTGGCCAGTGTGGTCAGAGGATGTTTTCAATCCCACCGAAATATACACCATTGCCCCCACTGCCTCGTCAGAATTCGCAAAGACAAAAAAAAGATTATAAGTATTAAATGCGTTGAGCTTAACGGCCATCAGATTCAATGGATGGCGATCTCTCCACCACACTGCATCAGGAGGCAATAACGGCAAGCGGCTGGCCTCTCAGCACAGCTCTAACGAGCTCTAATGTATGTGCCCGGTGATTTCCTGCCCCAGTTGGCCGGCTCTTCATGCTCGTTTACCGCGAGCTCCGCATTACTCAGCCTCCCACCACCAGGGCCGGGATTAATTTACTGCCAGGCTTCAGACTTTATCGCGCTTAGAAGGGAGTATTTACACTGTCCTGATACAGCAAACACCCAGGCAGTCCCACAGTCCATCGGCTCAAACACTTCCTCGGCCATTTTGCACTTTACTGTTGGTGATATACGGTACGGGGAAGGGTTTACAATGCAGATTAACTGCCCCCGTTCTCACAGACTAAGGAGATGAAGGGGCTACAGCCCAAATCAACAACTTCACTGGCACTTTAACATTTGAACAAAATTTTGGCTATTAATGTAAATCGATAAGCAATTACTTCATCAAGTTACAAAGATTGTAAATTATATACTAAACAAGTATGAGCAAGAAATACAACTTCAAGTTAAAATGCATGCAATCCTATCACCATTATTAGTAAAAGAGTAAAGTTTGTAGTCCAGCTAATTCATAGTTGATTAGTGGTCACATCATTGTATTTTTTTTTCAGCCATGCTAATCAAGTTGACTCAAGGGACTGAATTTACAGTGGCTAAATCTCAAGAATGATGGAGCTATAGATTGCGATACGAGTTGCCAGCTAGCAAGCAAGTGAGAGATGTTATATAGGGTTGTGCAAAATCAATGATAGACAATTGCCCAACCCTAATTTACTAAGGCGAATGGCATCATGGTGTTTCCTTCTATGTGTTCAGTACATATGCATTCCAGCACGTTACCTCACTTATTCCCTCTGCCTCCGAGCCACACCAGCCCATTTTCAACAAATGAAACGTAGGGCTGATTGCCAGCGTGCCCTTACCACCGTCCTTTCTGGAGCACAGTGTGGCATGGATTAGGTCAATTCATGGACAAAAGTCCTGCTCTAAACCCTGCTCCTGCTCCTGCCCACGCCCATGCCCATGCCCATGCCCATGCCCATGCCAAGATAGGACAGCAAGGCTAAGGGGTCTCAGTCTGCTAAATTAACAGCCCTTGCAAACACAACCGGTAAACTTCACCTGAGAAGATTGAACACGTCATGAAGAGAGGTGGAAGGAGTAAGGCCGACACTCTCAGCTAAGAGCCCAATAATATGAGAAATATATATATATATTTTTTTTTATCCATAATTTTTTTCCATCCGATTATGGATTTTATTTTTTGCCCTATTCTAGATTTCCTGACCAGCGTAAAACTTAGATGACACACACTTTTATTTTGAAATTAAAACCACTGCTGGCATCCATGACGTGAAACAGAAACTGGAAAAACAGAGCTGCAGCTGTGTAAACAGGGAAAGGAAGGGAGGGAGGGAGGGGCAGGGGGCACACATTTGGGAAGGTCTGTCTTGAATGCATGATTGTAGCTCATAGTTCAAAACCAGGGTAGAGACAGCACCACTGCACCTTTCAAAAACAATTTAATGAGCATGATCCAATGAATAACCAAATTAATGGTGAAATGACTCAGCTTGGAACACCATGGGACTGATAGTCATACACGTTTCAGGGCCCTGCAGCAGTCACAGCAGGCAGGCAGTTGGTTGCACATCATCATAGCTGGACTCTGCCAGGCAGACACAGCTAACAGATTTGCCAGATTCTATACGAATGACCAAATTCCTTAATTTGCCTTATAAATTCCACGATTATTGTATTACATTAATGGCATTTGGCAGACGCTCTTATCCAGAGCGACGTACATTTGACTAGACTAAGCAGGAGAAAATCCAATGCAGGGTTAAGGGCCTTGCTCAAGGGCCCAACAGCTGTGCGGATCTTATTGTGGCTACACCGGGGATCGAACCACTGACCTTGCGGGTCCCAGTCATGTACCTTAACCACTACGCTACAGGCCGCCCATGATTGTATAATGCCCAATCTTCAGATTTTTTATTTTTTTTTCCCTTTACATCACAAAATTTCTAATAATTTATTCTGATCATAGATGGTGCAATAGTGAAAGCCTACCTCTTCAGAAGAGTAATAATGAGAACAGATTTTCCGAAATTGAATTTTGTCTTAGAATTTGGCATTTAACCAATATTCTCTTACATGGCAAGAATTAAGAGTGTTATAGCATGAGAAACAATTAAGTTTTGGCAATGGTTTCTAACTGACTGTGGTACATATGAATCAAGAAAATAGAGTAAAACCAGTTGAAATAAATGATCAACTTAAGGTTTTATGAATGGATGTAAGAATGCTGCCTTCTCCATTTCAACCACAGGTGCAGCAAATACTATGTTTGATGGATGGATGGATGTTCCTTTTGGACAATAATTTTATTCCAACAAGAAATCTTGCAATGTAGGTAGGTAGACAGACAACAAATGCGTTAACTGAGTATGTTACTAACAAATACCATGAACAAATAAATAGTTGACAGCAATATCATTAGATAAACGCTGTAGTTGTAATAATTCTTCACATTTATATCCCAATTTTCTCACCAGCTGGCAAACTGAAGTGCTTTCCAGCGATGAGGGGAAACTCACCTCAAACAACACCAATGTTTAACACCCACCTGAGTGATGCCATTTTGAGCCAGACACATATTTGAGTTCATCACAGAGGGGAGAGGGTGATTCTTTATAGCCAATTAAATCAGGAGATGATTAGGAGGCAGGTTGAGAGAGCCAGATTTGGAATTTAGCCAGGAAACCAGGTGACCTCCTACTCTTTGCAATGAGTGTCATGGGATGGCCACAGAGCCAGCAACTTGGTTTAACAAAAGCCAGGTTCCTACATTAGTGTCCCCATCACAGCAATGGGGAATTTAGGTTTACTAGACCAGTGAGAAGATGGGCCCCTATCTGGCCCCCCAGCAGTTAGATAGCTATTGACTCTACAGAACAGTACATTTAATAAATATGAATGGCCAAGATAGCGAAAGAATAGCAATATCAAGTCGGAAACAAAATGTTTAGTTAAGATAATTTGTTAAGATTTTTGCAGCATTGTTCCCTCAAAAACTAAGGGCACTGGGCTCATTAATGAAGTGGATCCTCTATGGCTACTGAGGGTACACACAGGACCTAACGTGACGTTTATGAGGGGAGATCACAGGGGAAACATTAGTCCATCTCGGAGCTAGCGGGAAGTATTTCACTGCACATTGTACCTGTATGATGGAGTATGTGACAAATAAACTTTGATTTGATTTGATTTCTCCATAAATAAACTAGAACATTAACCAAAATGTTCTGCCAAATTGTTCAATTTTGTTAATGTGTCGATCAGCTCCGATTGGCTGAAGTTGTAAGGGAGCAGTTCTTTAGAATGGCAAAAGAAAAGAGAACCACAGGTTTTGGTTCCTGTTCTCACTCCCATGGGTTCCGACAGTAGAAAAGCCCCTTAAGACAACAAAAGGCAAAATAAATCATTTGATGGACTGCCTCACTAATATTTTAAGAAGTGAAAGGAATACTCTTCAAGCAAAGTGCAGATGAGAAAAGTAGCTGGTCACTTTATAGCTGGTCTGAAGCCCTCCTCAAAACACTTTACCAATTTTAATGAAGCCATTGATGGGCTCCTAGCAGACCGATGAGGGATAAATCATTTTGACATTTATGGGGAGAAGAGAAGGGGAAAAATGTATGCCATCAGAGAGCTGGCAGAGTTTCAGACAACACTAAGGTGAGGTGATGAGGTCGACGATTAATGAGGGAGAGTTGTTTTTTGTTAAAGAAGAGAAGAAAGATACCAAGGGCATTCCACTCTCCACGCCCAATAACAGCATGTCACCCGGTCGGGAGGGACAGGGGGCGGTCACGTTGATATCAATACGCCGCTGTTGCGGGAGTGAAGCCCGGCACCGTTTCCTGCTGCGACGTGGGTTCTCAGAGCCAGGCACGGCCAAACAATATGGCGGTGATTAAAGTTTAACAGGACAGAATGGAGCCGGGCGGACTGGAGATTACAGTCCTCTCAGGGCTCGCATCGCTAAAGGTCAGCCGTCACTCACACTGCCACACCGGCAACCCCACCCTCAGAGTTTCAGCTGCGGAGGGGGGGGGGGGGGGTGCTCTTCAGAGCTGCAGACATTCAATCACACTCACAAAGACCTAAATATTTACGAAGGCTGTTTGTGCCTTTTCAGCCCATGTTGTTTACCCATCCGAGCAGAAACCCTGATATTTTGCTGCAATTAGCCCTGTGCAAGTACTGCAAATCCCTCTCAGGTTATGGTGACTTGGTATACGCTGCGTCGCAGCTACGCTGTCTGTTGAATCTCAAACGTCGAACGGAAACGATCCTTCCATAGCAACGATCTCGTCAGACGCAACATCCAGCGCCCGAAAGACAAATAAACAACGCAAACATAATTAAAACGGTAAGCGAAGCCTTCCTCTTAATCAGCGTTTACTTAACGCGAAGCAGCCTCTCGGGTCACACAGCCAGCCTACTCTCATTTCAAAAATCAACAGTCCGGAGGACGGGTGCGCTAGACTGACAGATATTGAAATATGCGGGCACGGTTTCACCCCGCACGGCCCGGGCACATTCACAGGTAGGGGGGCAGGGATGGAGGCGGTTTGGACGGGCGAGGTTAATGGCCGGGCCCTTCTGCAGCGGGGCTGGAGCAGCGGTGTGGCCATGTTAACGAGCGCTGTGGAGCAGCGGGGCAGATCCCCGGCAGTCCATAAAGAGCAGCCGGGCCCTGGTGATACCCGCGCTCGTCTGCTGCAGGCTGGAGATAGCGGCCAGATGGGAGATCGAGGGGAGGGGAGGGGAGGGGAGGAGAGGGAGGGATTCACGCCGGGGCCCGTCGATACCATCGCCACCTGCGGCCCTCGTCATATTAGGCCCGTTTAGTGTCCTGTGATAAGTGCAGGGCAAGAGAAAAGTAATCTCCTGCTCTCGTATTCGGTTTCTGCCTCGCTGGCATGTGTGCACGCTCAATCTTACACACGCACACTCACACACTCACAAACACAACATAGTAAATGACCACAGCAATGAGCACCATAAATCAAAACAAATGCAAATGTGCATGCCACACTGGGAATATGCATCACACCATTCTCTGCACTAAGACCGAGTATCGAGCCTATGTGGATATCGATAGCAGCATCAATTCTAACAGCGCTACCAATGTGTGTGCTGCAAATCATGATTAAAAGAGCTAAGTTACGGCAAAATGAACTGCACACCCTGGAAATACGTAGGGTGAAACTGCCAACAGCAGCTTGTGAGCACTGCTTTCTGTGGCCATTTTTAATATAAAGGAATATCCCTTGATCCTCATATCCAGTGGCATCTTATCTCCCTGACGGAGGCCAGCTCCTTGCAGACATTCTGTTATAAAGAAATGCCCCCAGACCTAGCAGAAGGCTGTGCCATATACTTGTTTAGTGGCTGCCTCTAGCCAGAAATTTATAAATGTTATGTCTGGTCCTGTTATTTAGGCTGCCATCATTTGTCACCCTGAACGAGACTCAATTTAAACAGTACAGACAAAGTCATTTAAGAGTCCCTTAAAAAGTGGCAAATAATGTAATTACCAGATTTGCAAAGCATATTATATACAAGCGATATAATAAATTGTAAATTTGCCATTCAGGTTAGCTTTGCATTAAATTAAATGGTTTTGAAGATGGAAAGCGTCCCATGACACTTTGAAAATAAAGAAGATGGATTAAACACAAAGAGAAATAACTTGAGATTGGTTAATGTCACATTCAGAAAATAATTAAAATTAGGCAACAAGGCAAAAATAACAAGCTGCCAACTTTCCTGCATTTAGCATGAGATAGAGCCATACCATGAGTTCATTACAAGCTCTTATTTTTCTCCTCTTTCTCCTTCCTTGCCCTTAGCTCCACCCATCGGCTAGAGAAAGATGAAAGCAAAAGAAGTAAAGACTGGGAAATGGAGAAAACGTCAATTAGGCAAATGGAATGTCCCGGCTCCTTCAAACGTCCACAGGTCGATCATTCATACGTCAGACTTCCCAGTAAAAAAAAAATTCTAGTTCCATCTCCTAGAAGGAATATTTAAGGAATGTCCTTACAAATGGCAGACCTTGATTGATTTCCAAGTCGAGCGAGTAAAAGATAAGGAGAAAAATAATCGATTGAAATGAGCCCATGTATCGCAGCCTTTGCAATGGGACACAGAGCTACTCAGGACTGCAGAGTGGTTAAAAGGAAAGTCATTTGCATGCAAAATCAAACCTACTTAAATTATTTTCCTGCCACACGGTACAGAGAAATGCTCTCTGAAAATATTGTGAAGTCTATACATCCTAAATGGATGAAGTCTATACATCCATGTCTATACATCCTAAATGGATGAAGTCTATAGATCCTAAATGGATGAAGTCTATACATCCTAAATGGATGAAGTCTATACATCCTAAATGGATGAAGTCTATACATCCTAAATGGATGAAGTCTATACATCCTAAATGGATGAAGTCTATATATCCTAAATGGATGAAGTCTCATATCTGATAGTGGTTTTTACAGCCAAAGAGCACAACCACATTTTACAAATTCCCTACATTCAGGAAGGAAATGGTTATCAGCAGGAGTTTCGTGTTTTTCAAAATCCAACAAATAAATAAATAAATAAAAGTTCTTGTAATGCATAATAAAAACATTTTTTTGCAGACCGTAAACGCTGGCCAATCTATGCAATTAATGTTCCCTATCTGCAATTATACACCAGCCCACATTAAATTACAGCACACAAAAAGCCTTGGCAGTGAACCCCTCTTGAACATTTCATCTGCTTTTAAATGTCACCTGCACACGTACCGGATTTTTTAGGGCTTACTTTGTATTCAGCACACACAGCTGTTGTAGCGCTGCACTCAGGGACCACAGTCAGAAAGCAAAGTGAACGCTGGCTCATCTACTGCGCTGAGTTTATCCCACAGAGCCCTGTGACACTGAAGTGTCCTGCCTCACTGTCTGTCACCCAGACAGCCCGGGACACCGTCCTTTCATCACCGTGCTGGGGCCAGAATACATTCACTCAGGGAGCAGGGCAGGACACACACACACACACACACACACACACACACACACACACACACACACACACACACACACACACACACACACACACACACACACACACACACACACACACACACACACACACACACACACACACACACACACACACACACACACACGCCATTAGCACACCATATGAGCATCATTAGCGCACCATAATGAATCATAGCACCAATAGAAAAGGCACGAAGAACCACACAAAAGGGAGAAAGAAAGCAAGAGAGAAAAAAGGCTATGATCCCCAGCAGTTTAATCGATGGCATTGTTCAGAGCGAAGAAAAAAAAGAGGAGGCTGAGAAATAAAGCTGACCAAATGATGAACAGCTGCTCTGACCCCGTCCTTTTCTTTAGCATGATTTCAGATGGCACGTACGAAGGGGCGCGCTACACCTCCAGTGCATAATGTATTCACCCAAGCGACCTGCAGACCAAACGTGTTAATAACCGCAATCCATATGAGCGGTTATCTAATGATAGAAGTCAAAGAAATTAATACAGACTCTTTAATGCACATTAATCACTCGTGCTTCGATCGACCGGTCAAGGCGCTGATGTGTCCGTAAATCTCAACTTGCAGATGCGAGAGACCGCGCAGATATTTCGCAACCCAATTACTCCCAGTATCGCCTTTTTTAAAAATGAATATCGTGGAATTTCGACCGCAGATTTCCCCCCCCCCTTCTCCCGTTAGGAATGACGGATGGCTGCAATCTTAGCCCGGGATCTGGGAGCAGCGGCTGGAGGAAAAAGGCCGTAAAAAGGTGCAGGGGCGAGATAGCGTATTCACCCGGAGTTAGAGCCGCACGCTCGGGGCTGAACCTCGAGGGCCGGGGATCGATACCGTCGTCTGCCATTTGCTTTACAGTAACTCTCGCTGATGCCCCCTGCTCTCCTGCTCCCTGAGGTTTTAAAAATAAAGTGCCTGTCAACACAACCCATTAAACCGGGTTACAGTCTATCAAACCTCCTTTCTGTTGTTCCTGCATGGAAAGTTGGAAACCCACAAACGTCTGCGGCCTGCACTCAGTCGTTGAAGGGGTGAAAATAATGAAAATAGTGAAAAAATTGTATTTCTTTTCTGACCCTGACTTTGGACGTGGCCCAAAGTGTAAGTGATACATCAGAACACGGAACACGGGCAGAGCTGCGGTTTCCGAGCCACCGTTTCAGCAACCCAGGAAAAAACTACTGAAAGAGTCCTTCTGCCCCCTGAATCAACACCAATATCGCAGTTCTCTTCCGCTGAAGAAACGTGCATCTGAGGTGCCTTTTGTCTGTGGCGTACATATGGGAGGGTGGAGACAAATCTGTGTCTCGCAACCTGATGAACGAGAGCTCCCGCATCAGGATCGCTGATTAAGGACTAGGGGGACAGTATTTGGTGCATGAACTGCACAGATGCTCAGAGATTTGGAGAGATTGTCTATGTGCCTGAGAAGATGCAAGAGGCTGCGCTACGGCAGGGCTGTTTAATTAAAGTTTAGCATTTAGAAGCGGGGAATAAATTGCTACTAATGAAGCTTCAATAATCTCATCTGTATACCGTTTCCTAATCAGCGATTTCCAAATCACTGGCAAGAACTACATAATGAAATCACCATCAAGAACTTGTATTATTCAAGAAGGCATGGGACTGAATATTCAATTGTTTGAATAATGGACTGAGGTCACAGACTGATCAACTGAAACAGAATTTGAATTCTTCCTAATGAAAAAAAAAACAAAAATTGTGTTCCTTATTATCTATTATAAATATTCATGAAGAACCGCAAAAACATGTAGAAACCGTTCACCGAAATTTAATAAATGCACTTTAACTTCATTTTTTTCCAGAAGATTCCATTCATGGCCTTCATGGAGACAGCAAAATGCCCATCGCGGGAGGATTCTGCCATCAAAATATCTTAAATGCACATCGCTAACACAAAGGCAGTCAACAGAAGGAATCTATTCTTAGCTGCAAGTATGAGTCTGTAGTGATATCAAAGACAGAATCTATTTCTGTCAGGAACATCCTGGTCCCAAGTGCACAGAAGTGTTAGCTCTTTCTGAAGAAGGAAGAGAATATAACATGGACAACAAGCTGGGAGAGGAGCCCACACTGGCATTGCATCCAGCCTGAACAACACGGGAGCAGCACAGTACAAATGCTGGTGCAGTCTGCAGGCATCTGCATTATTGAGCCCAACTTAACACTTTTTTTTTTTTTTTTTTTTTTGGTGCGTTTTCATTTGGCCCAGACAGTTCATGTGCACAAATGAGGATATCAAAAAAATATATATATATAAATAAATACATTCTAAAAGTGTCTGAGGACCGACCAGCATTACCATGGGCAGGCAAGAGGGCATTCATCATGAAGTAAGCCTGAGCGATATGGCCAAAGAGCCGGATCATGGATGATATTAATCATATTATTGATTGTAAGACTAATTTGACTTTCCAATACAAAAAAATAAAATAATATGGGTATGGGTGGGTATGGCTTATAGCCCATAGGTATACCGAAAAGTAAGGTGCAACACCCAAATTTAGTTTGAAGCAAGAAAATAGGTTTCAGTAAGCAGCTTGTACAGCAATCATATCACGGCAGTAGTTCTCTCGTGGTTGTGTGCACGCTGATGTAGGAAGCCACAATTCACTCCAGCACAGCAATCTCAGGCTGCGTGAGCCAAAGGAAACGGGTTCAATTGAAAATTAGATGAAATGATTATCTGAAGAATAATGAGGTAAAATGCACAAGTACCGCCTCTGGAGGTATAAGCTTGTTGTACAAGATGCTTTGGAATTATTAGGTACATTACCTTGTTTTTGACCACAAACCCCAGAATGTCCCAATACCAGCTATTGCAAAGACATTTAATGTCTATAATATCCTTCATCACACAAAATAACTTTCTGGGCCAACCATAAACATACAATAAAACTGAAATAATACTATAAAAACCCCATGAAGAGAGCTCTCAATTTAGAGCACAAGCACCACATTTTACTTAAGCCATCAGAAGAGCGGTCATATTGCTCGCTTTAACAGTAATTTCTAAGAAACTGGCCAATTCCAGACCTGCACTAGAGCAGAGATACAGAAAACAAACCGCTTCCTGTAGTGCCTGAATGCATTCTTTTATGGGCACCACCTGTATTTTTCTACGTTTGATTTACTGGACCGTAACTGTCATAAGATTAGAAGGAGCTTGATCTCAGATCAAATTTCACAGGTTAGTACACTGCCAGCCCCGAGCGGAGTCAGCTGTATCCATGACTAAACGGAGCAGTAAACGCTTTTGGCTTTCGCAGATTTATATCGGCTGCATTACTGGACTACCGGAGGCTGAGAGGTGTACCGTTTCTAGCTGCCAATGTGCTGACTGTAGCCCACGTTTAACACTGAACAAACATTTAGGCAACGTCAAGCTGTAATGGCACACCGGGCGGGAGTTTACACTGTACTGTTTATATCAATAAGTGCTCACAGAGAATACCGTTTACAGAGATTTGACTGTTCTACATGAGGGTTATACAGAGGTAGCAGATGCTTTGCTCTAGCAGGAAGCCTAGCACAGAAAAGCTTATCAATTCAGTCCGTGTCCGCCACACTGTGACATGATCCTTCAGCTCTGTAAAGGATAGGGCAAAATTTTAAATGGGCACTTTCAATGATATCAAAAATTCCTAGGTATAAATTGGCATCACAATTATGTTTTTGACAACATTCAATGCAATCCAAGAAAACACTAATCAGCCATCTGTAAACTGATATGGCATTTTTAGCTTCTGATACAAAAGGCTGTTGGAAATAAAACACTTTGCTTTGCCAAGCTCAGCACCCACACAATATAAAACCACTAGGTATTGGCATATCAATTCAACCCCCACTGAGTAGAGGTATTCAAAACACCACGGATAACACAATGTTACAATTAGCTGGACGGCACATCTGCAATTCAGTTGTGTGATTTATTAAGCTCGCCACAAAAGCAAGACAGGGATACGACCAAAGGCTTGAAACCAGGTGAAATAACAGGAAGAGGGAGAGGGCCATTGTTCTCTGCAGAACCCTGCAGTCACTTTTTAAAGCTGGAATTACACCAGAAGGAAGTAAATCCTGGGAATAAAGGGATGGCCTGATCTACATCTGGATGTCAGCAGCTATGCAGTATAACTGGCCAACAGACTGCCGTGGTGAGAAGCAACAGAGATATCATAAGCTACAGATATAACAGATGTTATATAAGGTGACATGTGGCTTGTTAACCAGCTTAGAGAAATGTAAAGGCCACACTAAACACTAATAAACCAAAAGGTTCCATAATGCCAAGCAGACATTTTGAAAGACCTCGAAGGCAAGTGGAACAAAGGACTTAATGCCCTTCATAAAACATCACTCGCAGGATGAGCAGTGTACGCCCGCTCAGAGGGGGACCTCCACAGGAAGCATCACTCCTACCTGCGTCACGGATGAGGTAGATGATTAATGACAAATGAGTGAGGGATGTTAGCAGGCAAATGATCTCATGTCAAACCACTGATTTCCTGCAAAGTGGAAGGGAAAACCCTTTCAAACATGGACGGTAACAGTACACCATTTCATCCTTGACAAGTAGAATGAATCAGATTTTGTGCTTGGCAACATTAGTCCACACATATGTCACGATTTGGCCAATATATAAAGACATGAATAAGGGTTTTATAGGAATACAAGCTGAAAAAGACCTGACTGCCATTGAGCACATCTCAGCACCTACACCTCAACATCGAATACCGTTTCAAGAACAGTGGGCTTCAACAGTGAACACTGGTGCTTCTTCATTAAGCTATTCCCAAAACCGGCAATACTCCGTACATTTTCTGATGGGACATTAACGGCTTGTTTCTCATTTCCACCTATGCCTCTTCTACTAGCAGATCTGAAAAGAGGTTAAATATTTACAGGTGCTCTGCTCTTTGTAACTTTGACAATTTATACCAGGAAGCAATTCATTGGACTTTAACCAGAGCTTCTGTAACAACTACACACGACAAGGAAATCTGTTTATTTAAAAAACAAAACCCAGTTGTCTACTTAAAAATATTTTCTGCTCACTAGTATCCTAAAAATGGTGCAAAACATAGCATCTTGGCTGTTCAGAGCTACTGAGAGCACAGGAAACATTCTTGTTTGTCAGCATTTCATTATGAAACAAGCCACAGAAGGCGAATTGGAGATCTGTACAACTGGGTTCAGTTCCATTCCCTTTAATGCAAAAACTCTCGCAAGCAGCACCACTGATGTTAGAGGGACATATATCATGAAACAATTTAACGCTTATTCATCTTCAAGCCCTTCATAAATTTCACCAAGCTGTGCACTCCAAGGCAGAGGAAGAAATGCTTTCTGAGGACAGAGGATGTGTCCTTGGTGACCAGTGCTGGAGTTGTGCAAAACAAAACACTTGCAGATATCTCTCCCCCCCCCCTCACTTCAGAATATTTGTTCTGGAACAGCCTATGCTGCAATTACAAGCTCTTTGTCCAATGAGGTGAACAAATTCTGCAAAATATAAGCCTTCATTGTTCACCAAATCCAATCAATGTGCATGCCAGCCTCATTAACAAAAACAGCTGCGGGGTTTATTTTTAAAGGCAGAGAATCCGTTTCCACCCATTGTGACCACAGAAGAAGCTAACAGATTGGCCTTCCCGCAAGCTAGTAGCATATTTGAGCAGCATCGACACAACTTACTTTATTTAGAAAGACCCAACACTAACCAGTTGGTTCAGATAGACACAAAAACACACTGACTGAAGAGGAGAATGATAACAGTAGGTTTACTTGCGTATTGCAGTAACAAACACATTAATTAACATTAAAAGATCATTGATTACTTCTCTGTGCACAATTTTTAAAAAATCACTAAATGTTATATTATCAATGTGCTGCTGCCTCTGTGGTGAAAAATGTAGACCTGCATTAAACCCATCCAGCATCCTGCACACAACTGATCCAGAACCAGATACAACATGTGGATCTGGAATTAGCCAAGCACAGCTCTCAAATAGTGAGCCAGTCAGAGAGCATGAGTGTCAAATAGCATGCATTATATACAAGGTGCTGATTGGTTGGCTGAATTACTGACCGTTACGTTGCCGTTCAGGGACAGCGTATTCCGCACGTAGAAGCCTATATATAAACGCCATGTGAGATCCTTTACCAGCACTTCACTCTTTAAAACACTTCAACGCAAGCCTTCCCAACCTATCACTCACACACTCAGAGCAAGGGCTTCTTGATGGAAGGTGGATAAGCTCTCAGTTGGGATGGTTTGATTGTGATTTCAATGTCAAGCTAAACATGAACGTCAACATTAATGGAAGAGGCGGAGCAGGTCCTGACAGATCCCATAAGAGCTCATTACACCTAGTGGAACTCATTAAAAGCTTGTGTAAGGTCACTACCAAGATGGCTGTCCAAAATAACTTAAGCTAATTGTAAACAAAATGATATATATAAATCAATAAATAAAATAACTTGTCAGTAACACTTTTTAAATAAATAAAATAAATAACTCACTCAAGATACAGCATCGACAAATCAGGCAGCATTTTTTTAAACGCAAGAAGAAACGTTAATGGGGGCATAACATTCATTTTGGAGAGAGTGAAGGCATCTTGTGTCTGGGGGCTTGTCTCATTCAGAACACTTCTGGCAGGAGGGGGGAGATTCAGTGTCATCTCTGAGCGGTTTGAAGTCTAAATTCATCCTGACGCGTTACAGACTCAAATAAAAAACATTCAAAAGCTCGGGAAAGAGAGCTTCCCAAAAATGCCAGTGTGTTACAAAGGGCAATTGCACGCCCTCCCACAAGGTTAGTGAAAGTCAGCATTTCTTTGTATTTTTTTTTCTCTCTCTCTTTCTTTTAAAGGTTGGGGAGTGGAAAATCCAGACTGAGAACAGTGAGCAAAGGGACGCTCACCACAAAGAGGGGCTCGTCCACACGCTGGCTTAGGGGCTAAGCTTTTCAGCCCCGAGCGCTCCTCCCAGGCACACACTGCCAGGGATACGCACTGCTGTGCAGCATGCTTTCTGAGGAAGGTTTGCCTCTCACAGCTCCCTTCAGTCAATTCCATCCAGCTCTGGATTTTTTGCGAAATGGCTCCAAGTGAGTTTGTGTACAAATATGGGGCAGGCAGTCCCGCATGTCTTGTGTGTGTGTGTGTGTGTGTGTGTGTGTGTGTGTGTGTGTGTGTGGCGCGCGCATGTTGAATAGGTCTGGGTCTTGTATAGATCCATACTGTTCTCTGCATTATGGCTATAGACTCTGGGGTGTAGTGTGTTCACAAGAACCGAGGGCAAGAACTTTGCGCCATATACCTTCTGCTCCAGACAATAAACCTTCAAAGAAATCACAACCTCTTGATGTACGTATATAGTTAAAGAAACAGAAGGCCTCGGGGTCCGGGGAGCAATCAAACCGCCTCCAGACTGACCAACACCCTCCGTCTAAGGGAAGAAAACGGAAAACTAAATATAACCGCTAGGAAATAACAATTATTTTCAGTTTACAGAGCAAGGCATTCCATCAACACACTGCGGTTAGAGGAAGAGCGTTTTTTTATTTGCCAAGTTAAACAGAGAAGCAAACAATTGCGCAAAGCCTGTCACAGTCCCCTGCAGTAAAAAGAGGGATGAGAAAGCTATATGAGAAAATGAAGAGGTAAGGGTCTGGGGCGATGGTGGATGCTCTCCACTACACTGAACGAATGCGTTTGCCTCTTAAGAACCCAAAGCGCTATGTATAACTCTCAACACAATACTGCGATACGAACTGGCCAATCTGCATTTGGCAGGTCTATCCTCAAATGCATTATACCCTCAGTATGAAGAGCAGCCCCTAGGGCACAGAACACTTTCAACGTAAACGGAGAGCTCAGGAAATGTTACCTGAAGCCACTTCCCAGCTGCGCAGGGGAGGATATGTCCAGGGTGACATCCAGGTGGCCTTTTGTTAGCTTTCGATGAAGGAACATATCCCAGAGGAGCCGTAATTGACCTTGTGCGGGGGCAGGTGTGAAACCGTTTATTTGCAGAGCCGTAGGATGGGAAACTTTCCTTTCTCTACGTGGAGCTCAACGGGAAAAATGCCATTTTCACCCAAAGAACAAGCATGTCACACCCAATGTAGGACAAAGAGAGATAAGCATGTTTTCTTATGTCATGGTTATAAATTAGTACTATAGAGTATTTTACAATGATCGATTTCCAAAGAATCAGAAGATGAAGATGATTTTTTGGTTTGAGTTGTTTATGATACGACCATTTTTATTTATCTTGCCATCTGGATTATTCATAGAGAGGTTCAGACAGCAGTCATTTTCGTGTTCTAATGACATCATTCTGATTTCCAAAGCACTCCATTTTGATAAGTGCTCAAAATCAAAATAAAAGTAGGAAAATTGCTTTTGTGAGTTTTCAAGGGCGTTAGAACTAATAGCACCCTGTTATTGAAACTGGCAGTAATCAGTGGAATTGCAGTCTATGTGCTGAACTTTGTACGACAAATTTACAGGATGTGCCCAATTAATGAAGACATGACTAGGGCTGGGAATTGCTTTAAAAATAAAAATCAGTTAAAATCATTTCAATACTATTTTTTTTGGGGCCCAGTTATAATCATAATCATCATGATCTAGCCTGAAATTGCATGAGCACGATGCCGGGAGATACCTGTCAACGCAAATTGTACAGCAAGCACACATCATATGCAAACTAATCACATGCTGAACTGTATTCTAAAAATAAAACGGTACTTTTCATAAAGTAATGGTGAAGTGACTATCAGCTAGTATCTTAACATTACACCTCACCAGCTTTGTATTTGTCAGGAGGGCAAATGTTGTATTTTGTATTTGAGTTTTGTTCATTTTTGGAGCCTGGGAAGCCATTACACATTCATTTGCATTATTGCATTTCACATTATCACTGTCCACTTTAGAAAAACGCGGGCAAAACTTTAAATTCCATCGAGCATTAGGCAATTGTATTGATTCTTCTAACTTACTAGGTGTACAAGCTGATAAGAGATGGAGAACGTAGCAGGCAGAAAGTGCAGAAATTTGCATATTAATTCTGTACCCATTCATTTGTATACACTGTAAGACCCAAAAGTCTGAACTGAAATTTGACAGATTTTGGTCAAGGTCAGCTCCATCAAAAGGTCTCTACTTTTAAAGAAGCATATTTTGGTCCCCGGTCATGACATCATAAAACACCATGCACAGGTGCTTGCCGAGCTCTGTAAATATACTTGTGTTTTTCCCAGCTTTCTGTGTGACTGACTGAGGCGCTGGAACGGTCTAGCGCCTGTTCCTCCAGTTGAGAGAATTTAGATCGTGACAGACATTTTGATTCTTGCCACCAGTGTAATGAAAATTTCTTAGTAAGAGGAAATCCTGCCTACCTCAAGGATATGAAAAAATAAATAAATAACAAATCAAGTCACTTGGGGCTAAGAAAGACAGACAAATATCAGGGGAAGGTTTTCCTTGGGATGATCAAAGATTGAACAGAAAAATCTGTAAATGCGAAAAATCTGTAAGTGTGCACAGGAGGAAACCAAAAAAGAAACAATATGAATGACATCCGGTAAAATCATACAGCAGAACCTTACACTGAATAAGGGGATTCGGAAGGTGAAATTACTCACTTGACAGACAGAAAGTAGCCTGTATTCTTCAGATTGGCCAATCTATTTAGGACATTTCAGTAGCAATGGGGCCTCGCGTATAGACACTGACCCTACAAATGAGAATCGCTCAGACTGAATGAGGCCAATTGCAGAACTTTGTGAAATTCCTCACATTTAGTGGAACTCATGGGCTGTATATCCTAAAGCAATCGTCTGGGTGCAAAGCCAAGTGGTCTACCCTGAATAAGTCCTTGAGTCAGTGAACGGCTACGCAAGCGCAAATAGTAAAAGCCTTTGGTTTTCCTCCGCCTCTTCCTGGAACCGAGGTTTTGTCTGCAAGCCTCTACTGCGTGTGGCGAAGCACTGAGCTGGCAGTTTTGCGGTATGGCAGCCTCACGTTGCAAATCTTATTCACAATTACCAATTCAGAGGTTTTCATTCAAATAGTTCCACACAATAGCTTACTTATTTTAGATTATGCAGCGGGGCCCGAGCTCTAGCGCGAGAATAAGAAAATGTTGCCACTACTGACATTTCAAAACCCATTTGGTTTCAATCAAGATTGCACGCAAAATAAAGGACACCGTCCAATGGCATGTACTATTGTCCGCAATGCTGTCCAGATAACAAATGCCATCAACCCCGGCTGCACGGCAATAAACATATCTATCTACCCATTTCCTATGACACCAATTCCTAAGTTTTACAGTATTCAAACACATAGTTCCAACAAAGCCAATCAGTATATGCTAACCTCTAATTTGTGAGCACATCACAGAATCGATTTCCTTTATTTTATTTTGTGCTTATTATCTCCGCGGTTCAATATATATCAAAGCAATATTTTTATCGTTCTATTCTGACAAGTATTTAAATGCTTAGCATTTATGCAGCTGGCCTGTCTTGGCACTGAATTATGCAAGAAGTTCTACGTGCTCAGTAATTGTTATTTGCGAACACACTTGTTGTACATGAGCTTGCGTGCATATGCTGAGCTCTTTGTCTGGAAAAGGGCAATCTTCCTCACAGATAAATAAATTAGTAGACGAAAGGACCAAAACAGATTCACACCAAACCATAACTTTTCTTGTTATAGTTCAATTGCTTTATTGAGGTTGAATGCAGCCGCTGGAAGAGGCCGTCTCAGAGACAAAATGGCTCCGGGTGTCCAGCAAGTCTGCAGTGGCATAAACATGCCCTCCTCTACCACTTCAGAGAAGGTCAACGTCCCAGACAGGCAAATCCAGTTGGGACTGATGAAGTCTGCTAGACCCCCCTGAAGGCGTTTCACACAGGAAAGGGAGGGCAAGACTGCTGTTCTGCAACTTTCGCTGTGCACCATCATCAAATGTGCATTTTCAGGAGCCTTTAAGCAAGGCCGACCTCGATACTTGGTCTATATAAGATAATGGGGTAATGGGGAATTTTGTTTCCATTTCTTTGGCCTAAGATTAGCTACATTCTGTCTAAATGTAAACAGAAACAGTCGTGGGTGAAAACCATTCAGTGTGAAACACATGCAATAGAGGAAACGAGGGAGGGGACAAATTCCTATTCATGGCGCTATATAAGAAAACTGTACAATTCTAAGGAGGAACAGTAACTAAATTGGAGCAGCAAAAAAAAACACGGAACACTCGATAAGATCTTTGGACAAAGAGGGTTAAGCACAGGAATCTAATGCCAACGTTTCAGTCACAAAAGTAACTCCATTCACTGGTTTATTTAGTTTGGACTGAAATGATAACAGCAGATGCGTCTAGGAAGCTATAATTCCAGGTGGAACATGTTGCCTGGCCCTGGAGCAAGGTTAAAATAAAATGTTCCAAATAAACATGTAGGCCCAGAAATAACTGCACAACTGCCAAAACACAATATGAAACCATTCATGATGAATTCACACAGCAATTTTTCAGGTGATGGGTCAAAGCAAAAAAGAAAATTTACAGGATTTTAAGGACACCTCAAATTTTGTGATGTCATTTGACATTTTGCTCCTGGTTTTTCCATGGTAAAAGCCATACACCTTTGCTCTCACAAGGGCCAAAGAGTCGACAACGGGGTAAGAAATTAGTGCTGACGACGCTAGGCTGGCAATCCCGTTTTTAATATAAAGTCAGCGTAACTGCTGTATTCCTGAGAGTGCGGTCGGAAAGTCCCTGACACTAGCCTAACAAGCCACCAAATGCTGACAAAGCTTTTTGCAACCCTTAATTTTGCACTTCACCTTTAAACTGTTATTTTTCCAAGACCAAGCTGCTGTCAGAAGGCAATTTCGTTTGCACTGTTCATTTGCACTGGGCACATTAGCCGATTGATCCGTGAAGCCCATCGGGCAAATTTCAAACAATTTTTGTGTGTTCTTCCTTTTGCATTTCTTTATCCTAAGGCCGTTTTTAATTCCAGATTAGTTCATTCAAACTTTACATGTTATTTTGCTAACAGGGCTTCTAATTACCAGGTCCAACCCTCATTTGCAGAGATATAGGCTTGGGATTGGACTAGCCCTAGTGTTCAACTCACTTTCTGAGGCCTTATATATGCATGGGGACATTCCACTGCCACTGACAACGCATAGCAGTTGACACTTGAAGGAAAAAAAACCAGACTGTCTTCATTCAGTGTTCTCCGAGCACAACTGCTTGACAAATGAATACCATTTTATTGGTCTAAATGTGGGGAGCATTTCAGGATAGTTGGGACATTTTTAACATGAAATATGTATAAAATGGTGACACCTCCACTCTGACATTTAATTGGTTTTCAACCAAACTGCAAGACATTAATGTGGTACTGTGGGAACGGGGGAAAATCACTGAAATCCTCTTTCCCGTAGATCTTTGTGCCACAGTTCAGCTAACGGGTTCATTAAGAGCATTTAATCACTCGTTAGGCTAATCACTATCTAACAGGCACATAAACGACATACCCTTGCCACGACCAAGCCGGTGACTAATTTCATTTGTCTTTCATTAGCCTTCCCGCTCAAAACCGTCCCGTTCCTTCTCCGAACACTGACTCAGTGGAAGCAACAGAGAATATGCTTTCCTGCTCAAAACCGTCCCGTTCCTTCTCCGAACACTGACTCAGTGGAAGCAACAGAAAATAGGCCTTCCCGCTCAAAACCGTACTGTTCCTTCTCCGAATACTGACTCAGTGGGGGCAACAGAGAATATGCCTTCCTGCACATTTCTTCATTCCGTCAGGTCGGCAATTTATCCGCCGAGATTCCTCCGAGGATTTACAACACATATTTGTCTATTGATCCGAGCAGCTCATCAAGCCTTTACTGCGAATCAATGTGTTATTTAGGCTGTTCGTCCTTTCATCTCAGATAAAGCAACAAAACAAAGAGCTTGATTATATTCCCCGATCGCTTCCGCCCGATCTGAAGCGCGGCATGCAGTGCAGCGCTGTGGTTACCTGAAGTGACCCGTATCCAGAAGGCGATGCCTTTAATTCATAAATTATAAACCGTACGTGGTTACACATTTTGTGCGCGTCATGCCTTGTGCAATCCTGCACGCTGCATTCCAGCACCCAAGTCTGGCGTTGTTAGAAGAGAAAAATGTTCCCCAGTCGCACATGCAATCGGTCAAGCCAGCGGCGAGCATAAAAGAGCAGAACCCCCGTACGGCCGACGAGCAACAGGGCGCCAACACGGACGCTTTAAGGCGGAAGTCTGCAGGAAGGACAGGGAGATGGGCCACTGTTGCTAGTCGAGGTTTAAAAACAACCGTTGGTGGTTGATGGGTTGAAGTGAGGGGAAGTGTGGGGAATAACAAGCAGGACTGCTCTGTGTCGCCTTCCTCTTGGTAACAGTGCTGATTAATGAGCCGCACCCGGGGCCGGCCTACCGCCATCAGAGCCGCTAACCGCAGGCCTGCCAGACACCTCCGATCCCGCCATCTTCAGAGGTGAACCTCGGTCCTTACGTGCATCTTTGAAGTGCAGTCAACTGGTTTCTGCCGTGCTGGAGGATGCTGGTGTACTGGTCATGTCAAATATAGCATGATTTTTGTGCATGTTTTTCAGCGCAGGAGTGAGAAAGTTCTCTAGCATGGCAGTTGTAGTGAGAGCTCTAGATGCTTACTTGACTGGGCTTCGCTTTGATAACTAGGATCATGGCATCATCCACACCTTTCTCCGACGAGTGAAGTATCAGACGCAAGGGTTCCTGCAAAAGCTCCTTTAAAGATGGAGGGGGGGGGGGGGGGGGGATTAATTTAATGTAAACACCATAAAACTGAATGAGCACCAGTCATACAGTATAAAGCCATCTACTTTTATAGGGAGGTATTATAGAAGAGTGAGATTAGCTCATGCAGTAATATTTTAATGGCAAGTGACCTCACACAGGAGTCAGCCCTGCCTGTCGAGGCTGTAATTCCACAAGGCCTCGCCAGCCAGCCAGCCAGACGGTGAAATCCCCGAGCTCAACACGTATACGTCGAAACATGAACTCAAACAGCTGGCTCCACACCCGCTCATCATCGGCGGCGCCAGGCCAGACGGCGAGCACGTTTTCCGCTGCTGCCGCGCAGGCGAATGCCAGAGACAGCCCGGCACCGTCGACTCTCAGCCCGCTCGCAAACGCCAGATAAAGCAGAGGACCGTTTAGGAGTCCATTTTAACTTTAAAATCATATGGGTGAAGGGGTGGGAATGACATTTCTGAATAGCTGATATCAATGAGTCATTATTCACTTTTTATGCCTTGGAGGCACCACGAGTCATACGAACCAAATGGCTGGGGTCTACTAGTGCACTCTTTGGACATTCAAGTGTCGGGGGAATGGGGCAAGTTATGTTCATGGTCATGCACATTGTAGGGCGTCTCGGTGGCGTAGTCGGTAGAGCACTGTCGGCGGTTTGAATTTGGCCGCACATCCTGCCTTTGCCCCGCTCTTGTTTATGTACACGGTACTGTCCAATAAATCTGCTAAAGCCCTACTAAATATCGTTCAATTATTATAATTTTATTTCTTTATTTTTATAAATAGCACATTGCAACAGTACGATAAAGACGTGATGTCACGTTGCAAACAGCACATGCGAGACGTTTCTGTAAGCCTGTAATGGAGTCGGAATCCAGAGATTCAGCCTCTGCTGCATCTGGCTGCACTTTTAAATTAAGGAATATTGGAAGTGTAAACTGTAAATGCCAGTAGAGACTAGATGGCTCGGGTAATTTAAAAAAAGAAAGAAAAAAAGAAAATAAATATATTATCAAGAGCCTACAATGCTTTGAATAAACAAATTAAATACTATTTTAATCAAAAGAATCAAGATACGGTTTGGAGTGGAGTACCCTTGAACACAACTTTCGAGATGAAGATGGAAGGAAAAAATTGTCTACTGTTACAATGAGCAAGCAAGAAACAAATTGTGAATACAAATAATTAGTATATAAATATAATATATGTAGATGTTACCATTTTACATTTAAGCTCAGTAAGTTGCATTTTAGACTTGCTCAAGAATTTATGAAAACTGCATTTATTCATTTAAAAATCAAAGGTCAGAGTCATTATTTTTTGGTACTTTAAGTAACACTGGTGTTGTTGCTGAAGTAATATTCAAACTTGGCCTAATTTAAATGCATTCAGAAACTTGCTATTCATTTCCCAAGAATTTAAATGACAATGAGTGGCAAAACTGCTTCGTAACCTAAAAAAAAAAAGTTTATTTCCATCTCCGAACTGCTGTGAAAATTAATGATGCGTAAAAAATGAATTCAGTGACCATATTATGCATGTCATTGGGACGAAGGCAACAGAAAGTATTCTACGCAAAGCTACAGAGTATGACCAGTAAGCGTTTGAAATCGGGAGTGAAATAGGACACCATTCCTGAGGGTGATGCAAGGTAAAAAAAATAATGTAAGAGAAAGGAAGAGGAGTTCATTATAAGGATACAAATCCTATTCAAAGAATGGCATAGCTCAATCTGCTCACTGTAGTAGGGGGGAAATATAAAAAATGAAATTCTGTAGGCAATAATTCAAACAGGAAAAAAAGCACCCTCACGTATTGTGTCATTTTGATCTCGCACAATGCACTCCATTTACGGTATTTCCCTACATGCACTCCCAACTGACCTAAGACAAACTGTGGCTGCATTCTCGTCAATTCTTCGGTCCCACGCGCTCTGCCAAGTGAACACTCAGACCAGCGTTTCGCTGAGGTCACAGAAGTACCCTCTCGTTCAGCAGGGCAAGGCAAGGGAGGAAACGGAAAGTGTAAATCTGGGACGTGTTCCAGCCTCAAACAGCCCATCGAGGCAGCACGCAAAGCTATGCTAAAAACGCTAGCCGGCTGACCTGTAGACCTCGGTATGGCCCTGCATTACAATAAATATTGTGAATGACGATGGCACAATGGCACATTAGGAGCAGTGGATGGAGATAGCTCCGTTCCGCTGATGGCTAGCATTTCTGGGAGCAGCATGATGATTACAGAACCGGGCTTATAACTCAAAGGTTGTGGGTTTGAGTCACAGCGGGGGTGCTGCCGTTATACCCTTGAGCGAGGCACTTACCCTGAACTGCTTCAGTAAGCCATCCGGCTGAACTGTATGCATCTGTGCAAGTTGTATAAGTAGCTCAATGTAATTCAATGTAACAAGCTACAGAAATCCAAATGTCTTCAAGATAAACATCTAGCTACAGTTACACCACGCAATATAGCAGCCTATATCCAAACATATTTTGTATGAAATACGACAAAATATATTCAGTGCAAAACTTGTGTGCTTTCCATTTATAATAACCATAGAACTGAAAGCACCAACACAAAACTCTTCCCCATTGTACATAACCATGCAGGCTCGGCCTAGGAAGGGCGCCGGAGAGCTTACCTATATCCTGTGATTAGCGATACTGCCCAGATTGCCAACTGCAGCAGCTGCCACCCCAATTTAAAGGGCAAGACTGTATGGAAGTAAACAAACAGAGAGCCTGCTTGAGATGCAGCCTATGAATCACCTCAAGCGCCATAAGGAAAGTGCTTGGAGTGAACTCCAAGGTTACAGCTCATTCACAAACTCCTGTTCAGAACCTCACCACAGCCCTGAGGAGCTGTACCAAGTCACACCAAGTCATAATGGCTGAAATATTTAATATGCTGTTGAAGGTCTTCTTTCAGATTTCATACTTTGTCAGCAGCTGTGTTTGTTTTCTCCCTCAGGTTAGTAGCAGACTCCACAAGCTTAAATTGTCCTACAGCAAAAACTCGGTGGTAAACAAACAGTGAGCCATGTACCTTCTCAAACAAACCGTTCTAGAGACATTTCTCCATCTCTACAGCAAATAACACAATGCCACCTACACAGGCATTCCAGGAATGCTTTGCAAATCAATTTTCTGTCCATCCTGCTGTGCTACGATTCTGCTTCTGTTGTGACAGTTACCGGAAAAGACCAGAATCCAGACTAGTATTGACTGAGCCGCAGACCCTAAGAACAAAAGGGGGCATGACACAAGCCCACACTCAATGACAGATAGCTTCTGCACAATGCAAAATAACTGCCTGAACTCCTGTGTGTAGCTGGGAGGCTATGCTGATCATATCAATGACGCTCCTGAAGTGCACTGGCCAGCCTTAAGATCAGAACATAGAGGTCATGACTCTGTGCCTGTGAATGGACAGATTATTTTGTCCTCTTTCCACTGTTAGGAGTAACAGAAACAGAAACATCTTTTTTCTTTTTTTTTTTTTTACAACCACAAGAGATGTGCCATTATGCAAAAAGGACATCAAATGTATTTTTTATTTTTAAATCAAAGTACAAGCTTTTTTTAAACAGCTGTTTTTGAGCCTGTTTAAAACACAATCCTCCATTGTTCGGTCTTAAACAGTGGCTTACCCGCTGAAGAATAATTACTACCATCAGCCCTGTGAAGCTTCCCGCTTTGTCAGCGTCCTCATTCTTCCACTTATGAAACTTCAACATCCCCTCAAGCACTCGGTCAAAATATGTGACTACCAGTGGGGGTCAAAGAATTGGTCAAGGCCATCTTTTAATTACAAACCTTTCATGAAAAAATAAAAATAAAAAAAATAAAAAAAACCTAGCTTGAGAAGCATTCACCGAGGTCAGCTTCGACCTTCAGCCCCAATGCTGGTCTTCAATAACCGTGTGAAGTTGCAAACGCATGTCTTCCACGAGCGTCTCCTCCTGGCAGTATGTTCGCGCGCATGTGAAGACCCCAGCTGACTGACATTAACAGACTGATTCTTCCATCGCTTGTCAAGAAACATGAAGAAAGCCGAGAAGAAAACAAATTAATCTGTCAGGGAGAGTTAAGAAAGCTGCCCGCGTGGAGCGGGGAAGTGAGCGGTGAGGGCGGATCAGAAAACCACAGGTAGGACCTCATCAGCGCCACTGTCGTTCTCCTCAAACATTCCTGACAGTTCAATTTCAGATAGCACTTTTTCACCGCTTCATTTTTCTCTCGCACATGATTGATGGGGCATTTTCTGGAGAAGACGGGATGACTGTGGGCTTGAATTTTAATATTTAGTGTCACATTTTGCATCACTTGTAGTTATGAGTGTTTTTTTATTTCTATGAATAAAGGCAGTGCGATATGAGTAAAACATGCGATATGCGATAACGTTGAATATTGCAATGATAATATGACTTGCGATAAATAAATACTGAAGAGCTCACAGTTCTAACATCTTTCCGCCTTAGGTACACTGCTAAGATAGACCCCAGGCAACAAATTGGCTATGCTCACTGAATAGAGGGGGAAAAAAAGAAAAAAAAACTACTTATTGAAAACTGCACATGAACAGCCAATAGATTTAACAGAATATCAGTTTAAATGCACACTACTCATCGCAGTTCAAGCAGCCTTTTGCGATGCGTTTAACTTCAGGTTCATTTTGCAATGACGATAAATATACGATACATCATGCAGCCCGACTATGAATCCATGTCATAATGGGTTTATTCCTTATTGTCCACACGGTACAATTTAAAGGCTCATAGATGCACATGGTCTTAAAAAGATTATCCTCCCTCCATAACAAAGATATCTTCCATGATTTCACATGAGTAAATATAAAATATGTAGATTATAAAAACGCTGGCAATTTGACTGCTCATTAAACTAAACTGGTTGTAGAAAGGATGGAAACTGATTGTTTAGTTTCAAAAAAACAATAGTTATGTCCATCTAAAAATGGTGTGCTCACCAAAGACAAGGAGTCATAAGCGATAATTAAAATCTTTGTGAAATATACTGAGAACGCAGTAATTAAAAAGAGTTTTACATCCTACACAGTGCTTGTGAAAATGAAAGCTTCCAAAAATTAGAACATCTTTAATATTAAGAAGGACACTCAATGTTTATTTTTATCCCCTGGTCCACAAAAAAGGGGTGCATATTTTAAAAATGTAGGACGAACACGTTCTAGCAAGGCTGAAATCAGGAGTCCATGGGTGACGGCCTGGTATTTTGCACAAGTAAATCACCAGAAGACATTACATTACATTACATTAATGGCATTTGGCAGACGCTCTTATCCAGAGCAACATACAACAAAGTGCAAAATGCATTCCCATAACCAGTGTGCTGAAAGAACCTGGAGGGAAGTACAATTTCAACTGCTACCAGTACAACAAAGATAAGGACTAGGGCCTATTTAATCATCTGAATTTATTTATTTTTTCCTAATAATACCTCACCACACAAATATATGAATAAAAAAGAAAGATTAGCAAGGAGGACAACAAACATCCTGCTAGTTAAAGATTTAGCCAAAGATTCTGAAATCAATTCAGCAACATATTCATTCATGATTAATTGGTTTCACTGAATGACATCATACCATTGTCGGATCAAAGCAAAGGTGGGAAGCTGCTGCAAAACTATGGGTGTTTATAAATGAATTCATTATGATGCTGCATTACATATTCTCACATTAAAACTGTGGAGCGGAGTTTTTAGAGGAAGAACCTGGACGAAGCAGCCCTGGTTAATGAGATTGGCAGTAGCCCAGCTGAGATATGAAGCCAGTGTCCTCCTCTGATCAGACCACTGCTCCATTCAAGCCACTCTGCCAAAACTCCGTCAGATCTAAAGCTGCACTCAAAGCAAAGAGGCATACTCTGGCCTAACAGCCATATTCTGCTGCTTGTTCCAAGACCCAGAATCAACCAATCACTGCCAGCTAAGTTGCAATTCAGTGTTGGGTTTAAATAGATTAGTCATACGGAAGGGAAAACAGCAATGAACAAAATGCAGCGAAACCTCTACTGCACAGGACCTTCACTTGAACTCCCATCTGGAAGCTAAACAATGCTGCAGCACACGTTTTCCTCTGTAGACTACTGAGGAATTTCACCCAGTAGCAAGAGTGAGGGAGACGTGCTTGCAGGCGGAGGTCTCTGCATGCAGCCACGACAGGCCGGGCTTTGACAAAAAAACAGGCAGGAATCCATAAGTGCCATCTGCATGCTCTTCATCTTTGTAGCAGTCAGACGTACACATGCACTTTGCCTTGTTGACTTTGTCGCAACATGAAATCCCTTGCCTGGGGCAGCTATTGAAATTAACACCGGCGCAAGTTTGTAATTTAAGACATTCAAGAGGGCAGACAGCACTTAACTGCTACTCTCTTGGAAACCCCCAGGTCTCTGACTATTATGCACTACTATCTTTCTCATGACAACGGCCCATACCAAACAGATTATATTTGCCTAATCCCTGAGAGTTTGTGTTCTGCGGACACAATAGATAGCCACTGTAATAATATTCACTTTATTAGAACTGTATTACCATGCATTACACTCCTCAACCAAAATCCAAGTTCATATGCAGTCGTGAGTAATCTCCATCAGACAGAGAATTGGAGAGTTAACAGGTGGCACCTGCTAAGATGTGGCATATTAACAAGAACATTGATACACTTCGGGCGTCAATTTGAGAATAAGAATTAATCCACAGATATGGCTGCCCATCTACACTCCAGAGTTCCATAAATTACACTGTCTAATTAATACTATGGGGCCCTGGGTTCAAATTATATTCATACGAGTTAATTTTGAAAGGCAGTCCTTTCAACACCAGAATGAGGTACCACATCCTATTCTTAAAGAGATAGCTACTATAAGGAATTGATTTAGCCGTACATTCAAATAAATGAAACGTCATGAGAAAATAAAATAGTTCAAGTGTACAACCTAAAATGCCAACATTCACAGAACACCGATTCTTCACTTGATGTGGAGGTGGATGAGCATTGCTAGCTACTACTACTATTAGTTATTAATAAGGGGGGGGGGGGACTGCAGAAAGAATGCAGGCAGATTAACGCATGTTACACTGTCATTATAATCAGTACACCAGGTGTAGGATAACTGTATGCGAAGGTATGACATAGGAATGTTATGTACACCATAGCGTCCGTATGCTAAAAGAAAACCTCGATCATTCTTCCTGAGTCCACTATAAAGGAATATACAATGCAACTAACTAAGCTAAAAAATTAATCAAATCTGTTCAACTAAAAACAGTTCCAGTGGATTCCAAAGACTTGTGTAATTGAAATTACAAAATGTCCAGGGTGGTTCTCATAAACAAGCAAACTTGAGGAAGCTGCGGACCTCCATTTCAGCAAGATAATGTTGCCGATTAAAATTAGTAACCACACATAAATGTTACCACACGTAGCTAACGCAGCACTGAACTGGTGAACCCAGATGGATACTTAGCTAGCTAAACTAAGAAACCACAACATTCAGAGACGAGGTAACTTAAACGACAAGTATAAGTTAGCTACGCTAGCTTGCTCAACAATACAATATACTGCCATATCGGTCACTGTCATCCTGAAAACACACTTTTAAACCAGTTGACCTTATCAATTGTTTATTTCATAGCTATCCGATGCATCTACCTAGCCAGCTAACTATTGCTAGCTACTAACTACTGTATCTTTCATGCATTAACGTAGCTAGCTCATAACGACTCTAACGTTCCGTCGCTATCGTGGAAAGCCTTGAGCATCGTCAGCTAAGTTAACTAGTTAGCAAGGTGAGTGTCCTTGCAAAGCCAACTCAGAGCTAGTAATGTGAAAACCCAACGTTAGCTAGAAGACTCCGACTAAGTTAAGTTTAGCTAACTGTTAATTAACATAGCTTGCCAAGTTAGCTGCAAGTTGGCTTTCCTGCAAACTGGCAGATCAAAATACCCTTTTAGTGCTCGATACCCAATGTTAGTTAGCTGTCCAAAATAATGAATATAGACTAGTTCGCCAGCTACATAAAGTAACGTTAGCCTAGTTGCGATAGGCAATTCTAAACGCGTAATGATTGATTAGCTAGCTAGGTAAGTTACCTTTGAAATAATTGCTGCAATTAGCTATTTCAAAAGCTAGCGTCGCTGGTTTAGCTAGCTAACTAAGGATAGCTAACTTACATTTATCTAGCCTGCCAAGTTATCCATTAACGACATTAACAGCTAATGTTAGCTAGTCTATTGCGTCAATGTCCTTTTAGAATATGATGATGTTGCCATTCTCCAAACATAGCTAGTTAGTCTCGGCAGAATTAAAACGGAGTTGACCAATTTACGTTAGTCTAGCTAGCTAACTTAGCTAAATAAAACGCATTGCAAGCTATGACTGTTACCGTTACCTAGTTAGCAATCTAACGTTAGCTACATCTGCTATGGTAAGCTCGCTAACAAGAAGCTATCTAGGCTAGTTAGAATAACCAGCAATAGTAACCGCTATTATAATAAGCCTGGGTGGTGGGACAACTGGGTGTAGCCAGTTAGCAATAGGATTTTACTATGCTCTAACAGTTAACCCTTCTAGCCGTCTGTCCCGAATAATACAGGCAACAGCTTTGAATATCAACATAGTCTAGGTAGTGTTAGCCGGTGGCAGAAGACCGAGAAGCAACGTTAGCGAGATCGTTCGTTCGCTTGGCTAGCTATCGAGTTGGTTAGAAATAGCTAACATTTGCTACGTTTTAGACTCGGTTTCAGCCAACCTTGCTAACGACGGGAATCATACAGTTGCAAGACTATAACATCGAGCTCGCGTCAGCTAGGGTCTAACGTTAGCTAGATAACTTACCTTGCTAGCGCTAGATTGAGGACGAGCAAGCAAACCGAATCAACCAACTAACGTTAACGTTAGGTAAATGTACAACAAATGCTAGCTAGCTGGCAAGTCAGTAATATAAACAAGATCTTTAGCTAGCTAAAAACCGTATTAACATTTCTATAACGCTACCTGCTTAACGTTAGCTAGCTGGCAATATCAGTTTTTACTTGGGAGACAAAACAAGTTTGAGTTGCCTGACTAGCAAGCTAACTAGCAAGCTAGCGTTACATTATCTTTGTAGCCAAATACTTCCCAAAGAAAATATTGCAAATCAGCTAGCCAGTTAACCGAAAACTAAATCTAAAGGCAATCCGAACGGTTCAAAGTGAGTAAACCATAACATACCTAGTCTGATGACTCCACGATGTATTGCCTTCTGCCTTGCCCCCTCCGTCTCAGATCTTTCAGAACAGAAGCTCCGTCTTTCTCACTGGCTCTCTCCGTTGCCAGACAAGTTTTTGATCCCCTCATAAAACGACATAAAGCCAGTTAAACACACATCAAACCCCCGCACACGTTTTCGCCATTTCAGAAAACCTCACACAAGATTAATTCCACTTTGCCTCGACTTTTCCAAGGATTTTAGTCCCTATTTTTTCATTAGAGAAACTCAAGACGGGGGGTCTCCTCCTCGGCTTTATTTTTCTGCAGCCCGTAGCCTCCGCGGCGCGTGGTTGGGTGGCTGTTGCGGCCTATCGTGACGCTGCTTGCTGCCTGGTTCTAGACAGCGCTACAGAGTACAGAAACTCGACACTGGCTGCTTTGTTAAGCATATCAACCTGGGGCTCCCACTAGCTGCAAGCGGTAGGCATGACAGGAAGAACTCAACGCTCATCAGACTTGTAGCACGCAAACACGCATTTGCGGCTTCTGTTAATCATGATAATCTGCTATTATGTCCCGCCTGCATTGTTCATTTAATTTTAGGTTTGTCTAATGTCTAACTTCTAATTTTAAACATTTAATACTTTGCCCATACCTTATCACATCAGTATTGTTCACAGGACAATACAAGCTCACAGTCATACTAACTATGGCTTTTGTATACATGCTAATGAAAAACAAAACAATGCTGAAAATCAGCAAAGCTAAACATGAGCATATACATATTCTTTAAACCCCTGACCAACCAAATATCTTACAACAAAAATATATATTAATGAAATAGTTAGGAAGTTGAGATAAAACATTCAAACCAATCTCAACATAATCCTTAAATTCTCAACTGTGAATGCAAGCCATCCAATTGGGCTTCTTCTTCTTCTTCTTCTTCTTCTTCTTCTTCTTCTTCTCTTCTCTACGTATTTTATTAAAGCATTAGGAATGAGCAATTATCATTTGCAATTCTTAGGACTACATTTGCCTTGCACGTTGAATTGTGTTAGAAGCACACTCCAGGTGCAGCATGTTGCAGGGCCTGGTTATGAAATTATTCCAATTTTCTGGTTGTCATAATCTGTCTCAGAGTATTAATTTTAGCATTGACCTTTTCTGCTTTGTGCTAAGGCGATAAAGTTCCTTTATCTAGTTATACAATTCAGGTGTAAATCAACTTGTATTTCATTCAAGATTTACAGTACAACCTCGCATTTCAAATATCGCACCCTTCTTCAGGGGCAACTGAATTGCACAATCCAATATACGTCTTCCATTATGTGAGTCGTGGCTTGCAGTACCATAATCTCACCAAGGAGGGCGATATGGTCCATATTTTGTGGATGAACTTCACTCAGCTACAAAAGGCTACAATATTCTTAAGAAATACTTACTTTTCTCAAATGAGTTTATTCAACTGTATGCATCCACCACACATGCAATGATTAGTTAAGATACCTGTCTTAATCAGTGAAGTATATACAGTATGTACAGTGCAGTTTGTTTGTAATTGGACAGTGGTACAAAGTTTATTTTGGCTCTGAACCCTAACACATTGGATTTGAAATAAAACCATGTATATGTGGTTACAGTGCAGACTGTCACCTTTAATCTGACATTTTTTGGTCATTTGGGTATTTCCATAAATTTTGGGTGATCTGTGTTGGAATATATTTTTATATTTTGTCAACACAAGTACCAGAGTTCTGCCAATCAAAGTATGAGGCTGAGAAATAAGAAAAAAGTAGTCAGAGAAAAATACATCCCAAAAGAGAAAACAATAAGGTTACCAAAAACAGTTTGGAACATCATTATGAAGAAAGACAGGACTGGTGTATGTTTGGGATCATTGCTTTGGTATGGGACAAAGCACTGTCCAATGTGTTTGGAGACAGTTTGTTGAATTTGAGTAGATAATATGCTTCTGTCCACTTCAGAATTAATTCTGCTGCTGCTATCAGCAGTCATATTGTCAATGGAGGAAAGTGGGCCAATACCTGTGGCAGCCATACATGCCCACCACTGTGTTTCACAGATGAGGCCAGTGCTTTGGTTCTTGGGCATTCCTTTTAGCCTCCACACTTTTCTCTTACTATCACTCTCATACAAGTCATAATCTTGGTCTTATCTATCCACAACACCTTTCTCCAGAACTCTTTTAGGTACCACTTAGCAAATTGCAACCTGGCTATCCCGTTTTTGCTGCTAAATAGTGGTTTGCACCTTGCAGTGCAGCATCTGTAGTTATGTGGACAGCAGTCACTGTCACACCCACGGCTGCTTTCTAAAGAGTTTTTATGATCTGTTGGACAGGTGTTTCTTCATTATGGCAACAGAAATTCTTTGTTCATTTTGTCCCTTTTTTTATTACTGAGCTCACCAGGGAACCCTTTCTTCTTAATATGTTCCAAAAAAGATTATTTTGTCTAGCCTGTTGTTTAGCCTATGTCAACAGCTTAATAACTGACTTGCCAGGAAGTTGTCTCTGGCTGAACGTGTCTAAGGATGATTGAGAAGAGGAATGTACGGAACAGGAGTCAGCTATTTGCTGACAGTCATCTGACATGCAGTTTCAGCATTTTTTCCATCATCACATCACACTTGCATAACAAAACCTGTCCTGACTCCCCAAATAATAGTGACAGTCAGGAGTGCACAAAAAGGGCCAATCTATTTCAGGATATCTTACCAACTATACTGTCAAGTCATTATGCCAACAGACAACTAAGTATCAATCATATCTTAATCTGACATTTGTAGATACACCCACTACAGCAGCAGACTGCAAGTATGTCCTAAAGATTTTACTGTGTTCAAGTAATGTAAAAAAACTAAATAAATAAATATTCATTGCTACCCCAAACTTCCACTGCATAGCCCATAACCTCGCATCCATAAATGGTGAGACAGTTGAGATGGTGGAGAGCTTTAAATACCATGGACTGGATAATAAACTTACCTTCAACAACCATATCACTGACACCCATAAACTCTGTCAGCAAAGTCTCATTGCGATCCACATACTCACGGCACTTTCCATTGCACCCCAATCTGTTTCTGTTTTAAAAGGGTATAACCCAGTCCATTTTATTCTATTGCTCCCCCTGTTCCTACAAAAGCTGACAGTCAAAAACTCCTCTTGGAGACATTGCCTTCAAGGTTATTGGTCTTCTAACCCCCAACTTTTCAGACCTCTGTGATAAAGTCATCAATGCAACATGACCTGGATCACCCTCTCGACTCATGTTTTTGTCAAACTCGGTGCTCCTCTGTCATAACGTTTTTTGTTTTCTGGCTGTTGTTTTTGTGTCTCTTGTCCTAGTTCGCTTTCCATAGTTCTGTCCTTCACCTATTTCTCATTGCCTGCACTTGCACCTGTTCGTCATTTCAGTTAATTTGTCTGTGTAGTCATTTCTCTGCCTGCCTGTTTCATGTTTTGATCTTCTTTGTGTACCCCGATGTCTGTTCTTTGGATTGTCCTTCTGTTGTGTAATTGATTACCTACTACCAGACTATGATTTTGAATTTCAACTTTTGGATCATATTCTCTACCTTTGCCTGTATGGCTGCCTTATTGTTTTTGGACAATTGCTTGTGACCTGGACAATGTTCTGGATTATCTCTGCTATACCTGTTTGCCCAGTGTTTGATCTTTTGCCTGTGACCGCTACTACGAGCTTGATTGCCTTTGTCATTCCCGCCTGCCTGCATTCGACCACTGTCTGCCTGATTTGCCTGTCACTGAACATATTCTGCCTACATCTGGGTTGCAGTTATTTGGTCCTGGCACCTGATCGCTTTTCCCTTCTCTCCTCAGGCCACAGAACTCAGAACTCAAAAAGGTTGCATTTCGTGAGAATTATATCAGCACTGAACATTCTCCTATGGGGAAGAAATGTCTTCTAAGTGACTTTGACACTGGAATGATTGTTGGTACCAGACAGGGTGGTTTGAGTATCTCTGAAACTGCTGATGTCCTGTGACTTTCATGCACAACAGTCTCTATAGAGAATGGTGCAAAAACAAAAAATATCCAGTGATCAGAATTTTTGCATTGTTAATGACAGAGCGTATAAAAGGATTCTTGTTGAATGTATATATGTATGCATGATATGCATACATACATTGTTTGTGAGGATGATACTTTGGGCTGTGAAATGTCCCCCTTCCTTTCAAATATCCTCTTAGAGGATAATGAAAAAAAATCTAAGTGCAGAAGTGAACCTGCATAGTTTATAGAGCTGTCAGAAAAGTAAAACAGGTAATTGCTTGGAACAAAAACCAGCACGCAGACGGCCCCTCCAGGACCGGAGATGTGCTCCCCTGCTCGAGTTCAAGATTCTCCATTTCACAAACAATACTAAGCCTTAAATGGATTTCCCTCCATCTTTGTGAGCTGCTTGCCAACTCTTGCTGAAGAATCACACCATATTCAAAGTCACTGAAGTTTCTAGTTATGCCAGCTATGGTTGCCAGGCCTGCCCAGACATTTTGCTTCTTGATAAATTTTTGATTTTGAGCATGTTCACGTTCACGTGTTTTCATACATATATACACTCACCAAGCACTTTATTAGGTATTTATTACACTTATTTTTTAGACTTATTAGTCTTCTGCTGCTGTAGCCTATCCAGACTTATTAGTCTTCTGCTGCTGAAGCCTTGTGTGTTCAGACATGCTCTTCTGCATACCACTGTTGTAATGTGTGGTTATTTGCATTACTGTCACCTTCCTGTCAGCTTTGACCAGTCTGACTCTTCTCCTCTGACCTCTCTCATTAACAACTTGTTTCTGTTGCTCTCTGCAAACTCTAGGGACTGTTGTGCGTGAAAATCCCAGGAGAACAGCAGTTTCTGAGATACTCAAACCAACCTGTATAGCACCAACTATCATTCCTTGGTCAAAGTCACTTAGATCATATTTCTTCCCCATTCTGACATTTGGTCTGAAAAATAACTGAACCTCTTCCCCATGTCTGGATGTTTTTATGCATTTAGTTGCTGCCATATGATTGACTGATTAAATACTTGCATCAACAAGCTGGTGTACAGGTCTACCTAATAAAATGGTCACTGAATGTATGATCATATTAATAAGAATGAATAAGAAGAGCATAAATCAGGGCTCTCTAACTCAAGTCCTTGTTTTTCTCCATTTAAGTCAGAGATAAGTGATTAATTTAAGTCCTTGGATTGATATCTTTTTAAAAAAAAGTCTACACCTTAATGAAGATGTTTGACTGCAGATAGCAGGAACAGGATTATTTCAGAAGTGTCTTATCCACTTAAGTTCAACCAACCTCCAAACTTGTTGGACAGTGCTCCATTTTACAACAAGATAATACTCAAACTCAAAATGCCCAAACATACTGCTAAAGCAAATTAGTTTTTCATTATGTTGAAAACTGGAAAATGTGAAAAAACTGGAAAAAAACTGGCCAAGTCATTGATGTGATCTGAATCCAGTTGAACATGTGTTCCGTATGCTGAAGAGAAAACGTAAGGCAAATAGCCCCTGAAACAAGCAGGAGCTGGAGATGGCAAAGATACAGTATGTATAAAACGAGCAAAGACATGCTGTATATAAAATGGAAGACACGTAATGTCCCCTGGCTGGTATCTAGGAAACAGAATATCCTCCTGATCCACCTCAGATAAGTGTGTTTACAGAAACCAGGCTGTCTGTGTGCTCTTTCTGAGGCTCTTGTTTGTGGAATATCTGCTCCAGCGATACCAATGACCTCTTGCTGGCTTGTGAAACTTGACACAGAACAGCTGGCTGCTTTTCTTAGTTGTATATTTTTATCTTATCATCAAATCAGATCAATTATAATTAAACCACTATAGTAGAGGATCTGAGCAACCTTCCACATCAGGCAAGGGGACATTGTCAGTAAAGATGCTAATCTTTAAAAGATGCCAGTATAGGTACTAATCTATATGTGTTTCACATGTGGTCAAATATTCATTTTCATTGGTGAACATAACATTTTTTTACATTTAATATGGCATAGTAATAATGTAGCAAATGTGTTGCTAACAGCAAGGGGCAATTGGTAGATACCTGACCATCATACCTTGCATCAAATGTTATGCAAATTTAAATTAATCAGTGCTTGGAAAGAAATGTGTTTCAGATATTACACTTGGGCCTATGAATAGTTCTACAGCGCTCCCATTTTAGGAGCATTTACTCCTCGACATTGATGTGTGCTAACTGGAACAAATAGGAGCACATCAACTAATTGGGATGCATTAGTGTGCTCCTAAATGTTTTAACTCAGGAGCACATGTGCTCCTTGAACAAATGTTAGAGTGGAGCTATCGTAGCTATTGTAGCTCTTATAGCTCTTATAACCCTCTTCACCTTCAATGACTTCCAGAAAGAGGCTGTTTTTACTTTTCCCTGATACTGAACTGGGATTAACCCTTCTATTACGTTAAGATTCTGTGACCACTATTATGTTTGGGATCTTATTTTGACACTTTGTCACCTTCTTATTGTTTCCAAAATGACTTGCCTTTTATCCATAAATAGGAAAAATCTGTGAGAAACATCTCATTTTAGAATTTAAGGTACAGTATGTGAAAGTATGGAAAAGTTCCACCAGAATCATTTGCAAAGAGAAAACTAGAAAAATCATACAGTATCAATATGAAACAAGGTTAATGATTTCTAAGAGATGTCAAACCCTAAATGGGGTCAAATTGACCCCAAACAAAATAGCAGGGTTAAGGTGGTTAATTTTACTTCTAAATGTTTTTATGTATTAGATCAGATCTGTGAGATGTTTTTTGGTGAAAGGATGTTAGAGCTCCTCCCTGTAATAGGACAGTTTCATGTCCGGTCCCTATCTCACAGGATATGCTGGGAAGCCTTCCAGTGCTCTTCAAACTAGATCTCAGGCTACACGGACATGCCAGAATGATGTTTGCTGTTTTGAGGGGTCTCCCACAGACCGCATTGCTGGTTCGGGCAAAGGCAGTCCTGCAGGATCAGAGGTCCAATATCTACAGCATGCCTCCAAAAGAAGCGATTGGACCTGCGGTGAGTATCACAGCTCCTTTGAAAGAGAAATATTTATGAACCTCCTTTATTGCTTTTTAAATATATATTCATCTGCAACCCTTTGGGTAATCTTCACTTGAAAGATACTACACACTTAAAATGACTAATATGATTTGAATGAGTCATGTCTCACTACATTAGATTTCACTTGGTTTGTCATAAGTGGATGTAAGGCATAGTACATGCACATCTGATGGCCCCAAATCTGAATCTAAATAGCTGTTTGTTCTTGTCATAAAATAGTAAACAATTATCCAGTTCTGATGGCTGGTAGCTCATACCACCACTGGGGTGTCATTGAGGACAAATAGTGATATTCTGCAGCTACAGAGAAGAGGAATACAAAGCTTCTCTATGTTAGCCAGTAGCTCCGGCATCAGGTCAATTCTTTAATTAGATTAATTGCAGGTTGTGGCATCATTCAATTGAAGCTCTCCTTTAAAACGGCTGCTTGGTGTCTGGAGCTGATATTGATTGAATAGCCATTCATGGTTCAGGTCAATAGGAAACGATGTGAAACTGAAACAATTTCAGGCATCTTTGCCAATCAATCAATATGGCATCTCCATAACATTCAACACAGATGTTAGCAGACCTGAAAGTTGTTTTTGTTTTTAAAGTAAAAATTCTGGTTTCTAATTTAGCCATTCTGTGCATTGTAAAGTACAGTATGCATTCCCAAAGCCCTCAAAAACAGATGACTGTGACAAATATTCTGCTATGCTGTTCAAATGAGTTCAGATGCATTTCTGCAGAGGGATGTTTTATTTATCCACAATTTATTAGTCAGTTCTGCTAAGCTTTCTCATGGAAGTGGGGACTGTGATGTTTAATGATGGAGCCACTGGTTTCGTGCTCAGACACTGATATGTCCTTAGGGTATCCAGAGGGTTTTTACTGAACCATTTATACGCACAATGAAATCTGGAGGGCCAGGGGCTGCAGCTGTGACTATGATACACTGTAATCAAATGAGAGACAGGGAGCAGGCCAACTGGGAACAGTCAACAGAGAACATTTAAAATGAGCTGATGCACTAGCGCACAGAAGGACACTGAGGCTAGGATATGGATGACAAGTAAGGCCTCTGATACAACCTTGATGATTGTATGATCATGGTAGCCAAATAACTTCAGCTGGCTTCTCTCTGCAGTCATCAGAGAGTTATGCAGAGGACTATAAGCAAACAATGGGAATCATTTGAAATTAAGACTACAATCATATAAAAGGAACAATACTTGGAAGTCATACTCTCTTGAGCAAGAATTTACGATTCTACAGATGTTGAACCAATATTTTTATATATTGATGCTAACTGGGTAGCATCAAAACAAAAACCTGAGAGCACCTGTTTAGGTTTCAGAAAGCAAATATAACTGAACGGCTATTCAATTCTACCATTGGTCAAACACTGTTTCTGACATAGACTGTACAAATCTGATTGTTGTCATGAAAATCCTTGTATGTTCATATACAGCGGATCATGGCTGTGAAGGAAGAGGCAGAGGAATCAGGAAACACTCCCAGCTGTATACTCCCCAGTGGGAACAAAGCCCCTGGGTTAGGTCACATGACCAGCACCTTTAGATACAAAGTTCTCTATATTCAAATAAATATTGCAGTTTAAACTACAGAGATCTTTTGATGCAAAGTTATTTATACTAAGATAAATAGTCTTTCGAATTCTAATCAGATGGTGGCTAGGGACTCCTTTCACAGTAGGAAGAAAGATTGTAGGCTATCACTTTAAACCTGAGTCCATAGAAAATATAGTTCTTCTACAGGTGCACCGGCAGGCACTGTTCTATGTTGTTCACTTTATCAGTTTGACTCAGGGTTTGGTTTACATGTTACAGGGATGCCGGTAAAGGATCCAAGTGCAGACCAGAAATGGAGTGCAAAAACAGGGTTTATTAAGTCCTCAAAAATAGACAATGCACAACAGCCGACCACAGGAATAAAAAGTAAAACACAAAAAAATCCAAAGCTCAGAAGTTACAGGAAACGTGGAACAAAAATATTCTCCAAAAATCAGAACAAGTAAAACACAAAAATCCAAAGCTCAGAAGTTACAGGGAACGTGAACAAAAATATTCTCCAAAAATCAGAACAAGTAAAACACAAAAATCCAAAGCTCAGATGTTACAGGGAATGTGGAACAAAAATATTCTACAAACAGAACAGCGCAAAGGTAAGCAGAGCAAAAATTTGACAGCGTTTATCACCAGCCGTACAGGCAGATACTGGTACGATCTGACAAAGAACACCAAACAAAGGGGAGCTTAAATAACCAGAGGAGGCAACTAAAAGGCAGAGAAAACGAGGAACAGGGGGAACCAATCAGGGCAATGATTATGTAAATAAACCGAAGGGGGCGTGGCTAACAGAGGCAGGTGAGGGCGGGGTTCAGGACAAAGAAAACACAAGCACATGGTAAGGCAGACACAAACACAGGAATACCATGACTGTCAAGACAAACATGAGTATGAAAAACAATAAATTACAAAAATAAACGATAATAAACAATGAAATTAATTCACAGACCACAGATCATGACATTACATGTGCCATGCAATGCATTGAATGCCCATGCGCATACATGTTTGCTTGTATTAGAGTGCATGGCTATGAATGCCTATGAATGCATACATCTTGATTCAGTAATGAATGAGAAATATTCTACATGATACAAGTGTGATTTTATACAGCATTTGCTTGTGTTTTTCCACAGAAAACCATTTTCACGATTTCGGTGTTCGCTGTCATGCTACTGACTCCAGCAGGCTGGATCATGCATCATATTCCACACTACCGCGAGAGAGCACGCCCACCCCCAGATGATGACCATATTATGTGAACACTCATCTTGTAAACCCTCTTAGCTGTTCCTGAATAACAACTGTTCCTAAATAACCTTCTGCCACTCAACTAATGTTTGTATGTATGTAATGTATTTCAAATAATAGAAATGTAATGTCTTAAACAAAGACATAAACATTAAAATGTACAGTGGAAACAAAAAAAGGAAAACATTGCAAGATAGATGACTGTTTATTATTTATTTACAATAGGAACATGATAATACATTTGAGTGATACCACAGCTTGGTGAATAGTGGTTTGTGAATACAGGCCATAATAATGTCATCACAGCCCTCATTTGCAAATATACCCCTGGATTGTGCTGACAGGTCTTAATCATTAAATGCAAGTTGTCATATATTGCTATTGTATTTTTACTACTTTGACACCAGTCTGCTAATATTGGGATTTAATATAAAATAAATCAATCCCAGATTACATATTGTACTGTATGTCCTCTTTATCTCATAATATTGTCCCTTCTCATATGTGTTTAAACAAACCTAATTGTCCGTTCATAATGTTTACTCCTTTATTTTTAGATGATTTAGATGATAATTTTAGATGATGTTCCCAAATTCCATCTTCAGATCTTTGAAATGGATCTAATTACACAATACTATCTAACTGTGCTATTTGTACTCAATAACAAGATAATAGTGCCCTATAAACAGTAGAGGAAGCATCAACAATTCCACCTAAATTCAGTAGGAAATTCAGCAAGTTGGCTTACTTAGATTGCCCCTGGAAGATCCTATACTGGACCTGTGGATGGGTCAAGGTTGTAAAAACAGTTTATTGTTGCAATTATTCATTGCAGCATTCAGATGACAGCCATGCACACCAAAAAACCAAAGAAACTTGATTAATCCAACTCTGGAAAAGTTGGGGACCAGGTGGATCAAGACCGAACTCAAGGGAGCAGAACAGTAAGAAAGACATTGTTACACTCACAGCTGGAGATGGGAATAGTGGATCTTGGCACACACACATTTCCACAATGAAATAACAAGGCAGTTAAGGTCATGGTATTGGTTCTCTCTCTGCTTCAGAATTGGAACACTTGTTTGTTTTTCAACTGGGGAATTTGAGAATGTCAATTACTTCCTGGAAACCAGATCCTCTCCCCTCAATAAAATAAACATTTTCTTTAAAACTCCAACTCACTAATGGGAGACTGCTGGTAAAACAGAAATGTTCTCTCTCTCTCTCTCTCTCTCTCTCTCTCTCTCTCTCTCTCTCTCTCTCTCTCTCTCTCTCTCTCTCTCTCTCTCTCTCTCTCCAATGGAATAATATTATTTAAGAGGTCTGCTGTGATCTCTCCCAAGCTTTGAAAAGGTAGACATGTGAGACCTCCTGAACGCATGTGAGAATGTGTAATATCAAGTCTGTACTAGGTCTATCAAATAAAACATACAAAATAAATTTCAATAACGTCTAACATGAGTAAAAAGAGTTGCTATCTTCTTACTTTAGTTTTCTTAAAGCATGACCATAAATGTCCATCATTTGAACTGAAATAAAACCGCATGCGCTATGATTTATTATTTATTTTTAAATGATATGAACAAAATGAGGCCATAACTTAACTACACGGAGAAACCCTCAAATTACAAATGTATAAATTCGCGCTGAACATACTATATCTTACACATAATCTGAAAAAAAAAAAAACATCTGTTGCTCAGTGTTACGATATATTGCCTTAGATATTAAAATGAACAGCATAGCTACATGCAGTATATTCTGCCACTTCAATACAATTGCTACTTGTGGAGATTTTACAGATTATTGTACAAGTAGGCTAGAAGTCGATTTGAAATGACAAAATAAGAAGCGAGCTGAAACATATTCATGAATGGCAATTTGTCAGAGTTGGATCAGTCCATTTGTTTCAAAGGTGTGCTCTTTTCTTGATTTCTGTCTTATATACTGCAAGAACAGCTTCATCTAAGAATGGACCTGAACTGACACGGATACAATCTGATGGCACCACCATGCTGCACGTTAAGACCAGGTCCCTTGCCACTGCGCATAAGATACAATGCGACTTTCTGATGCCAGGGCTTTAGTGGTATAACCAAATCTAGCAGGAGCGCGAGAGGGTTTATTCACTTTTTATGGACCGGGGGAAAAGACACCGCAGGGGTGAACAACGTAGATCTATATTTCTTCGTCGCGTCTTCTCACAATGTCAACGAAGGCAGAGCAATGTAAGTACTGTTTCTTCCGCTTGTCCCTCTTTTTCTTGCTTGCTAAACGGTGATTGTAAGAACACATTGAAAATCAAATCACGGTAGCTGTCCTTGGTGATGAAACCATGGTTGCTAAGGCAGGTTGCAACACGTTCTCGCTATGCAGAGGGTTGTTCGCGCTGTGTCTCTGTGTGATATTTGCTGTTTTTGGTAAAGGTTAAAAGCGGTAGGCTGGGAAAGAAAAAAACGCAGACGATTTCCAATTAAATTATACTTGACGCATTAAAATGCGACTGGTGCCCAGAGCTAGATATACGAATCTCAAGGTCGATTAGACATATTTTCACTTCATAAGTGTATCGCACAATATGGAGGCAAGTGGTCAATAATGTGATAGGTTCCACCCTATTTATTCCTTATGTCTGAAGACGTTTTTTGTCATCTTTGAATGGACACTGGGCTCAGTGGCAGTGGCAACCATGTTTTTATTCAGTAAATTAGTCTAAATGCTTGAATGTGACTGGTAAGTGAATAGAAAGATTAGATAAGTGATTAAGTGAAAATTGCAGAAATACCAAGGAATAATACTACACTAGAGTATCAAATATCTGTCAATAAGTTTTCTTCGTAATTTTCTTATCGTAATATCAAATGAATGCGTGACACTGTTCAGTGTTCACACTGGAGGAAGCAACCAGACAGTATAGGCCTGTGTGTGATTTGAAAAATTACCTTTGTTTCTGCTCAGTGACATGGACATGGTTCAATGACAAATGACAAATAATCATTCAGTAAGGAAACACTGTAATGCTATGCCCAGAGCTACCTACTCTCATGGGGTCTGTTTCAGACTGGGCCCAAGACAGTTTTCAGAACAAAACTGAATGGACCATGAGCAAGAGTGCAAGAGATACTGTTAGCAAAAGGGATTGTGTTAGCTGTAAGATAATAAAGGAATGATGAAGAGTGGGAGGTTTCCTTTGCTCAGACCAGATTTTTCCCTAGATTCAAGTCAGCTGCTGTCCCTGTGACTTGATAGTATATCCAAGATGGTGCTTGTGTGTACTGGCATCTTTGCATGCTTGTGTCAGAATTGTCCTGCCAAGTAGTATCAGTGAAGGCAGTCCAGTGGATGCAGAAATTTTCCCTTATCTGAGCATTCTGTTGGTGCCATTCCATGGTCTAATAATTGGGAATCCTTGGGGCTTGTTAGGAGTGTGTCAGGGGGAGATAAGCACTTCGATGCTCTGAGTCACACAAGCAGCACACTCTCCAGGGCAGGATGTGACCCAGCTGCCCAGCCACTAAAGGTCATGGGCTCACTTTGCACAGTGAGTGGACTGAGCTTAATGTTAACCCCGCTGTAGCTGAGCCTGATTACCCGGGTGCGGAGATGAGGGCCGATTCAAAGTATACAGGGGATGACCCACATGAGCTCCACCATTGGGTTTCCAGATTCTCTAAGACTGAAACTCACTGCTGCTCCACTCCGTACTTGAACAGTTTCCTTAATATTGACTAGCTGATTGTTAAACAGTGTAAGAAATCATTTTGATGGGCTGAATCCTGCAGAAAATTATTTGACTAATTGACAGGGTAAAAAACTTGAATTAAATAACAGGCATTTACTTAAAAAGTAGGGCTATTACTGTGAAGCATGCATGTGTACCAAACCTGTGGTCGGTACAGAATGACAGTATAGCACCTGATGCATGTTCTTGACCTCAAAATAGGGTTCTAACTCAGAATCTCTCCAAACAAGAATGAACATCTATAGAGACCCATACTGTACATACTGTACAGTGACAGACAGAATCAGTGGGAGAATTTCACAAAGGCAACTATAGACAGAATACTAATGCAATTAAAGCTGTTCATTGTAAAATCTGCATGGGATATTCAAGCAAACACCACTTCCTAAAATTTGTAAGGTCTCCCGCTCTGTTACCAGTAGACCTTTCTCAGGTTGGAGATATTGTCATCTGTTGACACACTTGTCACTCTGCTCTTTATTTGTTTAGTTGCCTCTAAGATACGGTACTTGCAAGAGTATCACAACCGTGTCCTTCACAATATTTACCCTGTGCCATCTGGAACAGACATTGCAAACACACTGAAATACTTTTCCCAAACCCTGCTCAGGTAAGTACCCCGCGCTGGAACCCACAGGTGAAGTAACCTCCTAAGAACTTATCTACTTACCTAATAGTACAACATAGACTTGGTTTTATATAAATAATACAAAAAAGGAGATAATTTCGAAAGAATGTCTGCGATAGAATGGAAGTAGCATCATCCAAAATATTAATGCGAAGGTGTACTGCTTCAGTAAACCTTTGAGATGTCATTGTTATTGATACTGCATTGAGCAGATGTACTTAATCCAAAGCTGTACACCTTACGAATACAATCTAAATGGTATTTTTCAAGACCTCGCCAGTTACAAACATGTTGTTTTTTGTTAGATGAAATGTAAATGTCTTTCTTCAAGCAAAATTGTTAGAACGGATTGCTGGAACAGCTGTGCATTTTAGCATTTTTTGTGCTACCCTAAAATTTAATCCTGTAGTGTTTTTACCATTATTCATAACCAAATATTCTGCCGTGTTATATGCAATAGCAGCCTTACACTAACTTCCTATACAGTAAGTCCACAATAATTTCAGATACGTATATAGCATGAAAACACCCCACAGCAGCAAAGTAGTTTAATCTTTTGCTGGAAGAAAGATATAGGGCTAGTTTCACAGAGAACAATTAAGCCTATCCTATACTAAATTCAATTTTGAACAGAGATTATTCATACAAAACTGAATTTAGTCCAGGACTAAGCTTAATCTGAGTCTGTGAAACTGACCCATACTTGAATAAGTTTAAGTAAGGTCTGGGGGTCTTTCGAACCAACATCGCCCATTTTGGAAAACTAAAAATGTGGTATTTAATGCAATCCTCCTCATATAAAGTTATCTTTTCTTACACCTCTCATTAAGAGGATTCTGTTTCAAATTGTGCTTTGTGGATCTGAAATTCCATCATTTCTAAGACACAAGCAAATCAGTATCTATAGTAAACTGCATTTTTTTTTTCTCAATATGAAGTCATGTTTGATTGATGACTTTTTTTTACTTTTCATCCATCTCAATGTTACATTCATCAGGTTTTTAAATGAAAAAAACCCAAAAACAATAGCCAGAACAGAAAACAGAACTAATAGACAACTTCATCTGAGAACTGTGTAACCCCAAGTCCCACATTTACAGACCCAGAAGTGACACTGTTCCATCCTATGTCTGCATTGTACACAAGATCATATATAAACTGTAGACATGCAAGTACAATTCTGATGTTCTTTGACATAACGGTTCTGATCTGGTCTTGTGATTGCTGCAGTTATTAATGGCTAAGGAAAGTGATTTTCACAGTTACTTTCAGTCTAATCTGAGACTCACAAATCAGTGCTGCCAGACTGGACTGCTTTGTGGTGCAGAATTCTGTTACAGGAAATGAAAAGGTGTCCTCTTTTACTCAGACATTGCCTCTTAGGTCTGTAATGGAATCCTGTCGCGCAAGTGGCTAAAATTTAGCTTGGAATTATCCCAACCCGCAGTTGGAGAAGCAGCTAGGTCAGTCTGATCCCGGAGTTTTAGGAGACTGCTTCATGCCGCATTAGCCCCAGGGCTCTGTCTTGTTCATGGGTGGTGGGTGCTGCTGGTGTCAGACTCTCGTCCTGTCATTACAAGACTCCCCGAGGCTCTATGAAGTCTGGAGGAGGGAACAAGGTGTTCTTGTTCAGCATATAAGATGGCCGTCACTGTGCTATGGCAGCCTTTGTTTGTGCGCCTCAGCATTGTACTTTACTTAACAAAACTACACAGTATATGAGAGCACTGCATGCTGAACTGTGTGTGGTTGACATTTTAGATGTTTATTCACAGATAAGATTAGGAGTACCTGAATGGACATAATTTGGCTGGACATGTTTTTAACACCATTGTTGCAGTGTAGAATGGTACTGACACCCATTACATTTCAATGCTGTATATACAGTAGGTTCAAGAATGACTGGCACCCTTGATAAATATGCACCAAAAATACTGTAAACTAAAAAATATTAGTTGCTGGCATACTGGCGTGTGTTTTATGAATGATTCCATCGAATCAACCAAAGTCACTGCCAGCCAAACATCTCCAAAACATCAATGACCCACCTTCATATTTGACAGTAGGTATGAGGTGTTTCTCCATGTATGTGTTCCTCTTTTGCTGCCAAACATGTTGATGGTGTGTATGGCCAAATCGTTCATTGCTCTTCCACTCATAATTTCCAATGACGTTTGGCAAACTCCAGATGTTTGGTTTTGTTTACTGAGCTCAATAAGGGCTGTCTTCGGTGCCAACTTTTTGTTTTGTTGGTATGGAGGTGCCATCTAATGGTTCTTTCGGAAATTTGGTGACCCACAAGAGATGCTGCAATTCATAAGCTGTGATCCTTGGGTCCTTTATGGCCTCCCTCACCATCTTTCTCACCACCTGTGGGGACACCGTTGACTTGCATCCTCTTCCTGGCAAGTTTGCAACCGTCTCATATGTTTTACATGTTTTTTATTTTAAGTGTGCTAAGTGGTTTGTACCCATTCCCAGACTTGTGATGATCAATTATCACCTGTCTTTTCTGAATTGAAAGTTCTTTGGCTTTTCCCATGCTGACGGATTACAATGAAATTTCCCATGCTTCTTACCTCATTTTTATACTCTAGTGAAACAGGAAATGATGGAATGACAAAATATAATTAATTTAGACTCAGATAAGTAAAATTGCATTGATATTTCACTTTGATATTATTTACAAGAATTGTTAGCTCTGCCAATCATTTTGACACCTATGGTATTTAAAAAAAATAGATTACTTAGAAACATTGAGAAACAAATAGATAAATATCTTGAAATGAAAGTGCATTGTTTTCCAGTATTTTTGAACATAATATACAGTTTATATTATATTATATGATTATTGGTGTTGTTTCCTAAATACAGCCTTTTTATCAAGGGTGCTTATAATTCTGGAGTCCACTGTACCTGGATGTTTTATAACACTGTAACATTGATAAAAATATGTAAACTGCTCCAGTTCCAAAATTAATCACCTCTGTTAATGTTTCATGTCAGGATTTTCCATTTAACATTTTAATGCAATGCATACTATATTTGGCTCAATTTCCTGCCAGTTGCTTGAGTGCTCATTAGACAGTAAGAATGAGTATTCTAGTTAGTTATACTTTTCAGGGGTTTAATATAGTAGGTGATGTTTGTAATAGAATTTGGAAAGGCATGCCATTCTCCAGGAAGATACCGAAATCACAGACAGAGGATGGAGCTTTGGCATTAATATTTGAAAACAAAAACGGCGAAAAAGCTATTTTCTGCCGAAATGTGTCATGAGGTTCACAGTGCTCAGATGCAGGGCTTCTTTCTGAGTGTAATGCAGACCACACCAACACACTTAGTGATATATGGCCCCGGCCTCAGTGACCCATAAGTTACATTTACTCTCACCCGTTGTCTACTAATACTGTGCACTTTGATTGTATGGAACAAAGAAGCAGCCTGCTGTATGCAACATTATGTTTTGATTTCTTATAAGGAAGAACCATTTATTGAGAACAATACATTGTGTGGGTCATATTCAAATATATTGAATGTAATTTTTGAAAATATATTTGTGATATGTGGAATTCACCTTCCAACTATGTGATTGACAGTTGACCCACTGACTATGCTGGATTTCACAACAACCGAACAATGATTTAGGGTTGATGTAATTAAAACCTATAAAAGAATGAATACATGGGTACAACATTTTCCTTGTGCCAAACATCAACTGCTGACCAAAATTATGTGATTTGAATTATGTGACTCCTTTTAAGAGTAGATCGCATGGGGCGGCCTGTAGCGTAGTGGTTAAGGTAAATGACTGGGACAGGCAAGGTTGGTTGTTCGAATCCCGGTGTAACCACAGTAAGATCCGTACAGCTGTTGGGCCCTTGAGCAAGGCCCTTAACCCTGCATTGCTCCAGGGGAGGATTGTCTCCTGCTTAGTCTAGTCAACTGTACCTTGCTCTGGATAAGAGTGTCTGCCAAATGCCAATAATGTAGTAATGGAACAGTAATTTAGCTTATTTACAAAACAGGGCACTCCCTATTTGTTTCTTATTCCAAAGAATTTGAGTATATGTTTTTCTACGGTATAATGGTAGTGGGATGGTTGTGAAATTTTTCTTATGCAATGCATGCTGTGTTTTTGGTCATTTATTTAAAAAAATGTTGACAAGCTAGCTAGTGACATTGAATAATTAGATGGCTAACCAATGTTCTAAATTTGTAGCAAATGTCCGATTTTTTACTGATATGGCCACTACCAAAATGTATAACGTACTATCACTCAGTCAAGCCGTATTACCACAGAAACACAGTTTTTGAGGAAAATCCACATAGTCAGTGTGAGATTAAGTTGAAGAAAGATGTAAGCATGTATACAGTGGCTTCAGAATGTATTCAGACCCCTTCACTTTTTGCACACTTTATTGTGTTGTAGATTTAATTTCAAATGGATAAAATTGCCCAAATCTACACTCAATAACCCATAATGACAAAGTGAAAACATGGAATTTTAGCAACTGATCAAAAACTGAAATCTTAGTATATGATCATTCAGACCATTAATCCGGTGCTTTGTAGAAGTCCATTTGGCAATTGCAGTTTTGAGTCTTCTTGGGTAACTCTCTACAAACTTTGTATACCTGCACTTGGGCAGTTTATCCCATTCTTCCTGGCAGATCCTCTCAAGCTTGATGAGATTAGATGGGAAGATCTTCAGGTCCCTCCACAGATATTTTATGGGGTTTAAGTGTGGAATTTGGTTAGGGGGATAGTATTAGCCAAATGATGAGCAGTGCCTGGTGTTTGCCGCATATAATGTTCTACCCAATGAGTTTACATTTTGTCTCATCTGGCCCTTCTTGCCCGGTTATTCACTTTGGCCTTACAGTCAACTCTATGAAGAATCCTGGTGGTTCCAAACTTTCCATTTCACAATTATTGAGGCCACTGTGTACCTGGGACGCTCAAAGCTTTAGAAATGGTTTTATACCCTTGCCCTGATCTGTGCCTTGCACAATTTTATCGCGGATGTCAACAGAGAGTTATTTGGACTTCATGGCTTGGTTTGTGTCCTGACATGCAATGTGAATCGTGGGACCTTATACTGCATACACGGGTATGTGCCTTTCTAAAATCAATCAAGTCCAATCAATTAAATTGGCACAGGTGGACTAAAATCAAGTTCTAGACACATCTTAAGGATAATTAAAGCAAACTGGATGTATCTGACCACAATTTGGAGTGCCATAGCAAAGGGTCTGAATACTTTTTGAAGCCACTGTACATTTGCATGAATGGTTCTCCACTATGGGAAATCTTATATGATACAGTGTTTGGCACTAACAGCAAAGTGGCATCAATGGGTGAAAGATGATTAGGATATAATGAGACTCCGATGGTTCACTGATGCTGGTCATGGCCATGACTATAAGGAGGCTGATACATTAATTTAAATTCCTATGCGATTTTAGTGATTTTATTGATTGAAAATAAATGTACAGTATATTTGTAGAAATGTGTGTGATTGCACAGATCTATGCTTGTATGTGTGTGAATGTGTGTCACAATGATTGAAGATAATGTGAAATGATTGCAATTCTCTTTATTGGAACATGAGAAATACAGAAAAGCTTATGCGGAATATTCACATCAGAGCAATGACTTAAGGGGACCATTAATGTACCACACCTGTCTGTGTTTCCCAATATATGAGAATGTAGTGCACTTTTTAATCATTCCCCTTCCTCATTGTCCTGCTGACAACATATAAACATACAATTGTGAGTGAAAAACGCACAATCCAAAATGTATAACCTGTGACCCCATTAGAAGTAGCCTAATTCAGATGTAATGCTGCTAGAACCACAACTTACCTGTACATTATGTTTAGTATAAAGCACTATGGCATCCCCACTTTGTTTTAGACCCATTTAAAGATTGCTGCTGTTTTCCCAAAATATATAAAACTACATTAGACCTCAGGGGACAGCAACCACTAATGTCCATTCCCATTAGCTCACAAACATAATGTTACTGGTCATCCCTTTTACACAACCTATCCTTTTTTCATTACAGTTTTCTCCCTATTGTAGATTAGTTACATTTATTTTAGAACTTGAATCCATATGCCTGTTGGATTTCATTATTCCCCAGATGATACTGAGACAGTATCATAATGTATGCATACAGACATTATGTTTTGGTACAATAAACATGTGTTTTGACCAGGGGCTTTACCTAACCTGTCATACATGTTTATTACTGGCTGAGGCATGTTTCAAAAGTGCCACCCCTATATTTCTCAACCTATTGGAATACCCCACCACTATCCAAAGAGCTTGATAATGCTTGAATTCTGAGTATTTCCAATTAGCATCTTTATCAAACTATACTGATCAACTGCATCTTTTCTGACATATTGGGAGAAGACAGTTGAAAAAAGGTTTTGAGGGTGCCGTTTCCCTCAAGAGAAGTATGGGGTTGTCACTGAAAACATGCAATTTTTTATATTTTTGCTCCTTGTGGCCAGATACGCATGAGATGCAGTGATCATTACAGTTTTACAAGCGTTGCTTGCTTACGTTTTTTATTTTTTTGCTTTCCAAGAGAACAAAAATGAATATACAAAAATCATTTTCATGCTGGAATGCAACAATTCTGTGAACCTGTGCCTTCCAAAACAACCAAAAAAAAATGTGGCGACACTGCATCCTATGTGGAGACTATCTGGGTTTTTTTCTATTTACGCTGTCTGTAGTGCCATTTCAATGTAATGTGCTGTTTCTTTGTGTCTTTGTTGTCTCTTTTTTTCCTTGTCCCCCGGAGCAGCATTCTATCCCGTACAGGCAGGAAGGAGAACCAGGAAGCTTCCAATTTGGCCGTGCCCATGACCATGTGTCTTTTTCCTGTGCCATTCCCACTCACCCCATCTCTAAGACCACAAGTCAGTTCCATCAACCCTACAGTTACTCGCTCCCTCCTTTACAGCGTTCTGCGCGATGCCCCGTCTGACCGCGGGGGGCAGCAAAGTCGGGACGCACAGCTCTCAGAGTACCCCTCTCTGGACTATCAGGGGCTCTATGTGACGCTGGTGACCTTGCTCGACCTGGTGCCCCTGCTGCAGCACGGTCAGCATGGTGAGTGCCGTCAGGGTGCCCGGGCTCTGTCCATATCCACCCACCTGCTGGCTGTCGGTGATGTTAGCGATATTGGAGATATTGGTGATGTTGGTGGTGTTGATGATGTTGGTGATGTTGGAGATGTCGGAGTTGGAGATGTTGGTGATGTTGGATATGTTGATGATGTGGGAGATGTTGGAGATGTTGGTGATGTGGGAGATGTTGGAGATGTTGGAGATGTTGGCGATGTTGGTGATGTTGAAGATGTTGGAGATGTTGGTGATGTTGGAGATGTTGGTGATGTTGGAGATGTTGGAGATGTTGGTGATGTTGGTGATGTTGGTAGTGTTTGTGATGTTGAAGATGTTGGTGATGTTGGAGATGTTGGTGATGTCAGTGATGTTGGTGACATTGGAGATGTTGGTGATGTCGGTGATGTCAGTGATGTTGGTGATGTTGGAGATGTTGATGATGTTGGCTGAAGCCTGGGTTGGTTACTCTGATGGTGGTCTGTTCCAGTTGTTTGGCTGATGGCTTGCAATAGCACGCCCACTTTCTAATGGCATGATACGCATATGGACTGGTGCATATGTTGGTATGGTGGTAGTGTGTGGTAGTGAATATATTGCAAAAGCATACAGGTGTCCAGGACCATTCCCAGGGCTGATGTAAATTATACACTGCATTCACTTTACATGGTACTCTGATTCATGTTGAAAGTATGATATTAATTATGAATTATGAATATCAAGGGTCCTTTTCCCTGAGTGTCCTCAGAGGATGATCTTGTGTTTGAATTTTTGTTTTGTAAAAGCCATACTTTGTTAACTTTGTTCCTTAACTATCTCATACACCAACATCATGTATTACATGAGCAAACCTTCTGTGCAGCATTAATTTGTTAATTTTACTGGTAGCAAACAATAAGTGTATGAAGGACTTGATTTCATTTGGCTGCCTTCATTGAAAGAGGAAGTTACCATCGCACTCAGGATTTATTCCACAATTTGTTCATCATAGTTATGAGCTTGGGGATGGACAGCATACTGCACTGTCTGTGACTAAAGTGGTGTGGTTTTGATTGTCTTTTCTACCTTCCTTTTTCCAGATCTGGGACAGTCTATATTTTACACTACGACTTGCCTCCTCCCCTTTCTCAGTGACGATATTCTGAGCACTTTGCCCTACACTATGATTTCCACTCTAGCCACCTTCCCTCCCTTCCTGCACAAGGATGTCATTGAGTACCTGAGCACCTCCTTCCTGCCCATGGCTATATGTGAGTGCCCCCTCATTCACAATGTAAACACAGACTAATGTTTCAGGGTGCAGAGCCCCCTCATTTACAGTGTAAACACAGACTAATGTTTCAGGGTGCAGAAGCACCTCCTGTATTGCAGTGTGGGGGGATGTTATACAGCTGCACTCAGATGAATGAAGATACATGCAGAATATAGAATATATAAAATGTGTTAAAAAAGTTAAACATAATGTTCATGCTAATGTTTCAACATTCATGCTGTGTATGAGTAGGATACAATGAGTAGTATACAATGTATCTAATTGTATTGCATGCTTTGTCCTGTCCATCTATGAAGTCCAGTCAAATTCTTCTTCGAAAGAAATGTGCGGAATTTTTAAAAGTACAACAATTAACAATTTGTGGTAATTGTGACCCATCATGCTACTCCACACTATTTGGGAAATATACCTTTTTTCCGTGTTAGCAAAGCATAAAGACTTTAGTAGCCTATTTCCTTCAAGGCTGGGTTTGGAAAAAATGTATATTTCCAAAAATGTTGGTGTGTTCCTTTAAACAAGGATTCATTACTATATTGGTGAGATATGTATGACGACCACATTTTTTAACACTGCATGAAAGATCCTTATTAATTCATAGCGGGAGCATATTGCAATTTGTAGTCTAGCTATACAGTCTTGAAATGCAATGCAGACCTAAGCTTTGTTCCGCATATAAAACACGGATACAGACAGAGCACAATTAAACATAATGGCAAGGGCCAAGCACATCTTCTGTGAACATCCCCCATACTGACTGCATGTCAAACAGTAGAGGAACAGCAATGAAAAATGTATGTGGGAATCCTGTTCTCGCTAGTAATCATAAATGGCTTCACGGGACGAGTCGTCTGTGTAGATCGCTCCCTGCTGCACGGTCGTAATTTCAGCGTGCGGTGAATGTGGGGGATAGTGAGAGGACCGGAGAGTGCATGTGGCCTCAGTGGCTGATGGGACACACTCAGAGTAAAACAGGAGATGAGCCAGCAGGCTAATTCGCTTAGCGTCCCAGAGGTAATCATCCTCTGTTCCCACAACTGATAACTCCCAAGGGTCCAGCTTGCGTGTTGGGGGCTTATGTAGAAAGGATGTTTTTTTGGAGCAGCTGAATTACATAAATCAATGACATACGTACATGTGGGTTTGACCTGGGTTTTTGTGTTGTTTAGTGGGCTCCACTCGAAGAGAGGGGGGCGTCCCAGCCTACGTCAATCTCTCTGCCTCCTCTATGCTAATGATTGCTATGCAGTACACCTCAAACCCTGGTAAGCCCCATAAACACGACAGCACACCGGATCTTTCCGCCCAAAATGGGATGTCCCTAGGACTTGCGTAAAATTGTATAATTTGAATGCAGTACATTTCTGTTGAATATTGTTCTATAGCTTTACGTTCCGGTGAATTCCTTTTTCCGCTTTCAGTCTACCACTGTCAGCTGCTGGAATGTCTTATGAAGCACAAACAGGAAGTATGGAAGGTAAGGGTCATGTAACTGAATTCAGAATTTGTGTAGGGGGGCACCTTTTAATATTAATATTGCAATTAGAGGGCATTCACCTTGTCGGGGTAATACTGGCTGTGAATTATAAATCACCTGCTATGTCTCTCACACTAATACGACATTTTTAGAATACTTTCCCTGGTGTGTTTTTCAGGACTTGCTATATGTCATATCCTACGGACCATCCCAAGTCAAGCCCCCAGCTGTTCAAATGCTTTTCCATTACTGGCCCAACCTCAAGCCTCCTGGTGCAATCAGTGAGTACAGAGGACTACAGTACACAGGTGAGTGGTCGCAATGGGAAATGTGAAGTGCTTTGTGACTGAGTCGCGTGACAGAGCAGCATGTCAGCTCGTGGCTAAGTAAATCATTAATGCGTTAATAAATATTGAACTGACGGCTGCAAAATAAAGAAAGGCACACTGTGCTGGTGATTAATATAATATTGCAACGATTCATTTTAATCCACCAGTGTTGCTCTTGGTCTCTATATGGGATCAGTGCTGTCTGTATAATTTTAAAAGCTGAGGTAAGAAAAACTCAGTTTGTGACCCCAGGGATCAATGTGTTGAGGGCTGGTTGGATCTCACTTTGGCCTCCACTCCTCCCCTGTGCCCACAGCCTGGAACCCCATCCACTGCCAGCACATGGAGTGTCACAACGCCATAAACAAGCCTGCCGTGAAGGTACACACCGTGTCTGGCACATCCATAATCTGTCTCACACTCCTGTCCTGGTCTATAGCTCACACCTTGGTGTTTTCATCCAGGTAGATAAAATACGAGGGCAACTGAGTAAATTCATCACATCATACACAGCATAGTGTATATTATATCTGAGATTCCTACTGAACGTTGTAAGACGTGGGTCACCTTCGAACATAAAACATCACTGACAGTTCTCCACAAAACAAAGCTACCGTTTACTTCATTAATGAGATAGAGAAATGCTGCGACAGTCACGTGGGCCTATTTCCTGCTCGTCTGCTCTGAGCTGCAGTGGAGCCCGCAATTAGAAAAGCACGGGGTTGGATTTCAATTACCGCCTGGCTTCTTAATTGGAAGCGATGACCCCATATTGCCTGAGGTGGGGCTCCAGCTAGCCAGCTCTGTAAACGACACCGTCTGAAGATGTGAGCCAAGCATTGTCACCTGAAACGAAGCTACAGTATGTCCCGGTTATACACTGACCATGGCATATGTGCCGAACAAGGTGGGGAGGCAGGCCCAGGGCGTGGATTCTGAACTTTCCCACACAGGTGTATATCATTATTTTGCGTTGTGTTATATAAAAACGGTTTTATATATATAATCCATTGTCAGATTAATCTACAAGGCCCAAGTCCTTATCTTTCTTGTATTCATAGCACTTGAAAATGTACTTCCTTCTAGGGTCTTTCAACACACTTGTACCTGGTTATTGGTATGCACTTTGCACTTTGCTGTACGTCGTTCTGGATAAGAGCATCTGCCAAATGCCTATAATGTAATGTAATGGAATACGGAGCATGCAGCTGTTATTGTCATCCGCTTACAGATGTGCATCGACCCTACCCTTTCTGTCGCTCTGGGAGACAAGCCCCCTCCGCTCTACATATGCGAGGAATGCAGCCAGAGAATCGCAGGGTAGGTTGAGATGCCGCTGCTATAGATTGCACATCCACACGAGTGATTGATTTGGGCTTTTCCATCCATTTCCAATTCCAACCTATCATCCGTCTAAAGACTATTCTGCTCCCGATAGAATATCATTGCCACGGCAACACAACTCCTCCCGGCGTCACGATGATATCATTCCCCATGCTGCTTTAGTCACCCAAGGGTATTACAGGAAGCATTGAAATGTCCTTGTCATCTAGGGAATAAAATCTATAGGGTATTATGAAAGAAAGGGCTAGACCGAGAAAGGCTGTCAGCTTGCTGTGTGTGAGGATTACTGCCGAGATCAATTTCAACAGAGGAGATGCAGACGACTAGCGTGAAACTTCCAGTCTGCATGTGTCAGGGAGCCCTAGAGCGGTAGCTGTGTATATGTGTGCGCTCGTGTATATGTGTGTGTGTGTATGTGTGCGTGTGCGCGCATGCGTGCGTGTGTATCTAATCTAATAGGTACAGGGCCAGCTGGTGTCTGTCATACGGAGAGCACAAAGAGCGTGTCAGCCCCAGTAATAACCTGGCATTGGCTCTGCAGAGTAGCTACTGATCAGAGGGGAATTGGACTGCAGTCAGGAGATGACAACATCTGTGTTGCCGCAAGGTTACTGGAAGAACAGAAGTGTCTTCTATCCACAAACAATAGCCTGGAATGTGCACAACTGACTGAAAATACAATTGCAGTAAAAATAGAGCAAAGTATCTCTAAATGGTAAAAAAAAAAGATTTAAAACTAATCATTTTTAGTGACAGGAAAAAAAGCTATTGTAATTCCACTGGCAGAAGCTGTAGTAGCTCTGTGTACACCTGGTACAGTATTTCTATGGAAACATGTACGGACTCCCAGCACATGGACTGAAATGGCCTTTAGTGACCTGAGTGACCCTCTAAAGCCAGTCCATCACACAGACATATTTAATGCATTTGTGTGTGTGCCCCTGCAGGGACCATGCCGAGTGGCTTCTTGATGTGCTCTTGCCACAAGGTGAGTGTTATAGTCTTCCCCTCTATTTTCCTCTTTCCCTGTAGCGCAACACACACACACACATAAATAGAGTCTGACATTGTACTCCCTCACACACTCACACATGCCGGCCAGGCAGTGCATGAATAAAAGATAGCTGGCTGTCAGGAGAGATGATGGCATGGATGACATTTATAAACAGTATCTCACCGGTCTTTAGGCATAAAGTGAAAGGGTTTATGTCCTCAATCAACCTTTCATGAGAAATGTTCTTCTTTTCCATCTTATTTGAATACAATGGGCAAACTATGCAGAAAAAGGAACACCATTTCTGGTGTAAAATCCAGCAATGTCCAGCTTGAAATGACCACCTACCAGCTGTTTCAAAACATAGCTTGAGGTGGTCAAACTCTGTTGAGTACGGACCTGGTTTGAACTGGTTAAACAGCTACCAGCTGTTTCAAAATCTAGCTTGAGCTGTTTTTTGCAGCAGGGATGATGAAAGTGCACTGCTCATGTGTACATTTACAGTATACTTAACATACCTGTACACAGAGAAATTCTGGGTGCACCAGATTACTGAACTGTTGGGTGATAGCTCACTTTGTCTGGTGAGCCCAGATTACTGCAATATGTTTGTCGTACTAAAACCATCTTTGCCTTCATCCTTACAGCAGAGATATCTGCCATTTGTCAGAAGAAGGTAAGCTCTGAGAAGCACCATGTGTGAGTTCATTTGCATGTGTGCATGTGTGAGTGTGCATGTTCGTATTGTCTTGCCGTCATTCACTTCACATTCCATATTTAAAATGATTCAAATGAATCACAAATCACTACAGCACAATGCATAGGTAAATACATGGTTATGTTACGTATATAGAATATTTAACATTAAAATGTACTGTAGGTGGGCGGCACGGATGGTGCAGTGGTTAGCACTGCTGCCTCACAGCAAGGAGGTCCTGGGTTCGAATCCCCGTCGGCCGGGGCCTCTCTGTGCAGATTTTGCATGTTCTCTCCGGGTTTGCGTGGGTTTCCTCCGGGTACTCCGGTTTCCTCCCACAGTCCAAAGACATGCAGTTTAGGCTGATTGGGGAGTCTAAATTGCCCCTAGGTATGAGTGTGTGAGTGAATGGTGTGTGTGCCCTGCGATAGACTGGTGACCTGTCAAGGGTGTATTCCTGCCTTTCGCCCAATGTATGCTGGGATAGGCTCCAGCCCCCCTGCGACCCTGTTCAGGATAAGCGGGTTCAGATAATGGATGAATGTACTGTAGATGTGTAAATGTGGATTGGATTTTCCCCTTTGGCTACTGTGCTACTGGGAACTAACAGTTATTTCCCCTATGGCTCTGGGTAATATGTCACTAGGGATTGATTACCCTGGTTGCTAGTATTGATCAGGCTGGCTGGAGGGCTTATTCGGTGTCCCCACGGTCTGGAAGGTGTCCCCTGACTCTACCTCTCCAATGCCCTCTGCTCTCGCTGCCTGAAAGTGTCCCGTGTGACATGGTTGCTATGGTGCTGTGGCTATTTGACCTCATTTAGCTTATTGTCTTATTTCTTATTGACCACCCCACCTGCTCAAGTATCACAGTTTAAACATTAGCAGACATTCTGCTGTACCTCGTTCACTGAAGGATGTACTGAAAGATATTTTGCCCCTTGGTACATTTTAAGTATAAACTGCATTCCTGTAAAATGAAAGGTTGCTTATTGTAATGTTTTCCATCTGAGAAACAGAATTAAGTGGATAAAATGTCCACTTTCAGAAATGCATCCATGTGGCCTAATGCGAGTCTGGCACAAAACCAAATTCCACATCAAACACTTGTATACACAGCTCAATCAATGCCCCTGTAATATTATACTAGATAATGAAAAGAAAAGAATACATCAAGGTGTAATACTGATTAAATGCACATGACTGAAAGTTATTGTAATCTGAGAGATGGCATTCCACACAATGCATTGTATGTAAGAAACGTTACATCAACGCCTCCCTGTGATTAATGTCAACTAGGCCCGGGACCCCCCATTGTCACAGACTCTTATCCTGTCCCCATAGACTTTATATTTTATATTTTGCACTTTAATAATACTTCTCACACCCCACTTCAATATCATGTTATAATATTTTTATTTTTTATTTTTTTAAATTTATATTCTACATTACATTCCACCTCATTTTTATATCTATGTTTCTATTTTTTGCACTATTCTTTATGCTGTCTGCATGCACCCACATACCACAGCAAATTCCTTGTACGCAAAAACTGCATGGCAAATCAAGTGAATTCTGATTCTGATTCTGATTCTGAAAGCCCATGTTATAGTTTATGGGTGCATTAGCATTAGCTGCACTTCAATCCATCCATGAGTAGCACATTGCATGTCTTTGTTTCAGTCTCTGGTGAAAAACCTAGTAATTAACAATTCTGTAGGCATGCACATATGGAATAATTTTTCAAGGTACTTTAATCTAGAATAAAATTACATTAAATGTATCTTTAGGTTGCAGTGTCAACCTTATTAAGATATGCGGCTAGAGATTTAGCTAAACAGAGATTTTGCTAAGCATTAACATAGTGTGGTAAGAGCATTCATAGTAAAAACATTATTCATTCCATGAATGTTGCTTCAGGGTGTGCTGCGAGACAGGATAACCCATGTACTGTATGCGTATGTGCATGTGTATTTATTGTATATACATACACACTTACATTCATACATATTTTACCGTTGATAATAAGGCTCAGCATTGGTTGTGTAATCACTCCTCTGCATTTTGAAACACTCTCTATTACTCCCGCGATGGGGCTATCTCTCTAATTGAACTGGAAGGGCATGATGTTTGTTCCAGAACAGTACCCAGAGGTCTGACATTCCTCCAGGTTTCCACGGTCACAAAGCCGTGGGGGTGCTAATCTCAGGTATCATCTGAGCAGCCATTGGGCTGACACACAATGCAGCTGTCCTCCACGCTGGGTCATCCAGCCATTTTAATCCACTACCTCTCTTTAAATAAAACCGGCTTTTTCTGAAAGCAGTGATAAGCAACCTGATTCTGTTATAGGGGATGTCTGCACATTCTTTTAAAGCTAAGGCAATTTTTTATTGGAGAAAAACTGCCAAAACAATGACAAGGAACATGAATAACTGACCCTGCCAAGTGGAATTGCAGTGCATTTTGCTCTCAGGTTTCCGTAACTGTGAAACCTCTATTATTTCTGCCCTTATTAAACACTGTTTTTTGACCCATCTCAAAAAGTGGAGCAAAGTCTGAAAAACAGGAGACTAAGAAACACAGCCCAGCTGAATGACTTCTGGAAGGGGAGAGACAGCACTATCTATCCTTCTGTAGGCTGATCCATATCTGTTGCCTTTGTAAAGTACAGAGGGGGAAAAGATCAGATAATTTGATTGGTGGTAATGCACCTCTGAAATAGGGCAGGGTTTAGTGACTGAACAGATTAAGCACATCCCGATTGCCAGCCATTTTATTTTTAGAAAAGCGAGACACCATGGGGACATGTTTGTTTCTCACTTTCAGAACAATATTTCTAGTCCCTTGACACCTTGATGCGCACAAAAAAGTAACAGAGCCATCTCTCTCCCGCTTTCCTGTATCAGCTCTCAGTGGGCTACATTATCCATGCTCCATTCTCACAGTTCTGTTTCTCCAGCGAGCTGATCCTTTATAAACTCATTTTCATGCGAATAAAAATGTGTCTGTTGATTTTCTCTTCAGGGGCACACATAATGCCCTTCCAGTTCCATTTTGAAGCAGTGGCAACCCAAAATGTCTTCTCTCTATCTGAGAAAAAGGGAGCAAAAACACGTGGCTATTGGCAACTTTAAAGTCTTTAATTTCATGGCCAATGAAAGACTGACCTTTGCTAACCGTCCAGTTTCAGAACATTGCATTTCCAAGTGAATAATTCATGCGAAATCAGAGAGACCAATTACCCCAAAATACTGCGGACGGCTGCTGGTCATCTCCCAGGAGGTGACCGAAAATGATAAATGAAGCCGTAATCAATAGTTAAAATGATCTAAGACGATATTCCCCCAAGAATTAATATCGTTAAGATGGGTCTTCTTTTACTAATTCGAACATATAGTTTACGCTGCCAGTTGCAGAATCTCTATGTAAATGTCTGAATAACCTGATGGCTTTTTAGCTGAGAGCAGATGATGGCGTATCTTTCCAGCAATAGTTCTGTACCATGTTCCTCCCCTCCCCCCCTCCCCTTCCCCCGCTCTCTCCGACAGAACTGCAGCTCCCACGTCAGGAGAGCGGTCGTCACCTGCTTCTCAGCCGGTTGCTGTGGGCGCCATGGCAACCGCCCCGTTCGCTATTGCAAGCGTTGCCATGTCAACCACCACAGCAGCGAAGTGGGGGCCTCAGCGGAGACCCACCTCTACCAGACGTCCCCCCCGCCCATCAACACGCGCGAATGTGGAGCCGAGGAGCTGGTGTGCACTGTGGAGGCTGTGGTGAGGTAATGACGATCCTCTATCAACAAGCCCGCAAGCTACCATAGAACAACAGCCGGCCCTCCCTCCTGCTCTTCAGTAGCACGTTTTCTCTGTGGCACGTTTCAGTTTAAGTAACCCTATTTAAGGCAAGGAAATTGTATTTACTAGTCCTCTAACACACTTCAATGCTACAGTTGTGTAGCATTACATTTTCAGTGCTGTGTTTGTGACCTTTTCAACGCCAAAGTTAGTTTTTTATGACAACAGTCACTCATATTAATAATGGTACACAATGACTTATTTACAATAATAAAGAAGACTTCCTCCAAAGATTTAGACAGTGCATTACAGTGTAATCAAACATAATTAAAGATGTTGACATTTCAAGGCATTGAAATAATAATCATTATTATTATTATTTACTGCATGACATTAATGGCATTCATTAGTTGGAGCAAATGTACTGTATATAATTCGTAGCATTTTCCTTTATCTTCATTTTTGAAATACTTTTCCTGAGTAATATGTCATGCACCAGAGCTATAAAACCCATTTGAAGCCCAGGCTGGTTTCAGCCTTAGTAAAAGAGGGAGTCGATACTTTTACCATTTCAGGCATCACAAATCCCAGATCATGCTGCGGAGATTCAAATATTTTATTTCCTCTCACAAGAACTCCCACTGCCACAAGCAATGTCCAAATAATATTATACAGGATAGCTAACATCCAGCAAGTATATTGTGATTACCCATGGCCTCTTAGAAATAAGAGAGGTTTGTGTAAGATATTGATATAGTATTTCAAAACCCACTCTTCAGAAATGGTGCAGGTCTAATGACTGAACCGTTTGCACGTGCACCATTTTTCACCAGAACGTTTTTGTTGTTATTAAAATAGCCACATTTCATTTTATGTCTTCATGAAACTTTCTCAGTTTCATTTGCCCATTGCTTCACTGGCCAATTAGACAGTGCAGTCCATGGAGATCGTCTCTGGGGCGCACTTATTCATTTGGTTGAGTCATAACAAATTAGTTAAAGGTTCAATATGTGCATAAATGTAAAACATGAGAATGCACAATGACTGGTTGCTTGTAAAGATGAAGCATGCAGTTGATTGAACTTGTAAAAAAAGTGGGAAAGTTTAACAAAAAGAAACTGTGAAATGTTTGAAAAACTTTTTTCTTTGTAAACAATTAGTTACTATTTTCCAATAAAGCTGATCACAGATTCATAGAGTTTTGTATGGAGAATCTCCATTCCTCCAATCTCCAAGTGTATATAGTCTAGGACTAGGCGTAATCTGTGTCTGTGAAATAGACCCTGAGATTTTTAGTTAAAACACCTGGCCTATCTGCATTCCTGAACTGTTTCCAACAGCTCCACATCTGTCACAAATAAAAAATGGGAGATATTAAGTTATGTCAAAACTATGAAAATATTACACAACCAGCAAATCTGTGCTCATTTACAAGAGTGATAAGCAACCATTGTCACTCAAAATTATCTAATTATAGTCCGGACCAGAACACTTTTCATGAAATCTTGTCACTGACAAAAAAAACTACTGACACTTCAGGGTTACCGCAAACCCACCCTCCTCTTCTCCCTGGTCTTTGAGCGAGGAGCAATTAATTGGCCAGACTGATTCTTCAATCTTTGTTTCTTTAGCTTTTCGATGGTACATAAATAAATGCCACTACATGTAGGCTATGTGCTCTTCTTAAATGTCCAAAAGGTAGCCTAGGCTATTTAGGCTCATTTTTATTTTACCTTTACTTTACCAGGCAGGTCATGTAAGATTGAAATCCTTATTTACACTGAAGGCCTGGTAAGAGTCAAACAAGCTTTCGAGGAGGCAATTCAACCTCCAGACAAAAATAGGCGTACTGTACATTGGCTAATTGAGCACATTAACGCTGTTTCCCCTACAATCCCCCCCTTGATGATACGCTAGCACTGATCTCCAACCATGCTCGATTTCTACACACACATAATGGCGGTGACTGGACACCGCGACCAGCCTGCTGAAGGAAGCGGAGATCCACGCAGAGCTGCGGGAGTACGAGATGAACAAACGCCGACAGATGGGCCTGTCAGCATCCCACCACTCCTTGGACAACATCGACTTCGACAACAAAGAGGACGACCAGCATGACCAAAGGCTGCTCAGTCAGTTCGGCATCTGGTTCCTGGTGAGACTCTTATCCCACCGCTGTTCCGTGCGCTTGGCGGTTAACCCGAGTTCACCGCGACTCAAACTAAAACTTTCATGTCTTTATCGTTGGTTGTGCTCAGTCAACAGTAGCAACCAGTACACGGCTCAGTTGGCTAAGTTTTCGCGATGTCGTCCCAGCGTCCCTGGTGTAGGCTACTGCGTCACTTAAAGCCACTGTGTAAAATATCTGTATTTTAAAAATCAATATAACAAGGCTGGCAAACTGGGTCACCTTGGCAGTCACACTGTAATGGGCATCTGCTTCCTGGCTCTTACTACTTTGGCACACAAAGGTTGATTTTTTTAGTTTCTCAGTGGAAAAGTACGATAGCAGTCTTATTATTCTGCGTCGTGGTCTGTTGTTGTGTGGTAGAGAACCACTAGTATTACTATGAAATGTATTTTGTCATTCTGAGCTATGCGGTGTTGTGAATTGTATTGAATAATTCTGTGCTGTAATTTGTCATTCGATGCTGGGTCCGGGGTTTTGCTATATTGAAATTTTATATCTTGTGGCGGGAGATGGATTACCCCTCTGTGAAAGTGACCTTGGTCCTGTGCTAGATAGACTGGTTGGGTTCTTATGTGGCTCCACCATGTAACATCCGTCAGTAATACTTACTGACATTAATGTCCTCAGCGCTGTACAGTGCTGTATCAAAGAATTCTGTGGTTTCTGGCTCTCATACTGTATGGAAACATCACAGCTTATGGCTCTGCCTCTATGGACTCTCAAAAATAAAGCCAGAAAAAGTGCCTAAAAATGTACAAATGCTTCTCTCTAAGGCTGTAGACAATATTTACATAAATGTGGACCACATGTCAGCAATATATAATTAATTTGTACCTTTTTTGCTTGGAAAACATCCTCATTTCTACCCAAAGAGAACATTACTGTACTTTCACGATACAGTCGGAGGGTTACAGGTTCGATACCGCCCTGGGTGTGTCGAAGTGTCCAGTGTGCTATAACATAGCCTATATAAATTCCAACCATTTACCATTACAGAAATTAGATCCATGAAGAACAAAAATGTACCTCCACTGTCGCCTCATTTCTGAGAGTCACACCAGCTCCTCCTGCTCCCGCAGGTGAGTCTCTGCACGCCCAGCGAGAACACGCCCACGGAGAGCCTGGCACGGCTGGTCAGCATGGTGTTCCAGTGGTTCCACTCCACCGCCTACATGATGGACGATGAGGTGGGCAGCCTGGTGGAGAAGCTCAAGCCGCAGTTTGTCACCAAGTGGCTGAAGACGGTGTGCGACGTGCGCTTCGACGTCATGGTCATGTGCCTGCTGCCCAAGCCGGTGGAGTTTGCCCGGGTGAGTCGAGGCGTGAGCGTGAGTGTGAGGGAATTTGTGAGTGTAAGTTTGACATGAGTGGACATACACTTAGTGAGCACTTTATTAGGTATTTATTGGACTTATTTTTTTTACCTATCCACTTAGAGGTTTGATGCGTTGTGTGTTCTGAGATGCTGTTATGCATGCCACTGTTGTAATGTGTGGTTATTTGCATTACTGTCACCTTCCTGTCAGCTTTTGTTATGTTCCTGTGTTCTGTGTGTTAGTTTATCATTGTTTATTATCATTATTCTTGTAATTTATTATTTTTCATATTTATGTCTGGTTTTCTGTTTATATTCATTAGTCTTTGCACTCGTCTTCCCCTGTGATGTCTGAGTCTGAATGTTTACTACTCCCTTGTCTGCGTGCCCCACTATTCGGGTGTTTACGGTAGTTCCGGGGGTTCAATCTTCCTTCCAATCTTGCATTCCTTACTTCCTGCTTTCTCTCCATTTCATGTTTGTACATAGCACTAATATACTAATCCCAACTAACATAGAAGTTGTACAGTACTAATTATACTAACACACTAATATGTTTGTCAAACGAACAAACTAACATTCACTAGTTTTGGGTATTTGTAATTTAAATCATTTAACTAACTTACTAACGCATCTCCGGTTTCAATTCTGTTCTGTAACTCCGCCTCCCTATTCTATTACTGATTACTTGCTTAGTTTCAGCGAAGTATTCGCACCTGTCTCTCCATATCTGCATCTCCTGATTCTTTGCAAATTGTCTGTTCCCGTTTGTATTACATGTGTGTCTTTGTGAATCCAGTCTGCGTTTTCGTTTCCCCCTCGTTATTGTCCTATTACCCTTTCATGTGTCTCACCTGATGTTTATTTGTTAGACTGCCCTCACTCCCATGCCCCGCCTAGTTTGTCTCATTTCCCTGTGTACTTATACCTGTCCATTTCAGTTGCACGCTGCTAGTTTATCTTGTCCTGTTTTGAGTCCTGAGCCCTTCATCCCTTCCCCCAGTTCTAGCCCCCTTGTTTCCTTGCCTTGTTTCCTAGTCCTTGCCTTTGGGTATTTTTGTGGATTTCCTGTTTTGACCCCTGCCTGCTTCCCTGGACTATTCATTGTGTGTTGTGGATTTCTGTACCTCTGCCTTATTGGATTGACCCCCCGGTTTTTGACCCTGGCCTGCTTTTTGACTATGCTCTGTCTGCCCCTTCACCTGCTAGTAAACCTGCCATTTTCCACACCCCTGTCTCTGCTTCTGGTTCCTCTGTCCGCCCCGCCGTGAACGCTTTGACCAGTCTGGCCCTTCTCCACTGAACTCTCTCTTTAACAACACATTTTTTCCTGCAGAATTACTGCTCTCTCAATGTCTTTAGTTTTTCACACCATTCTCTGCAAACTCGAGAGACTGTGGTGTGTGAAAATCCCAGGAGATCAGCCGTTTCTGGGATACTCAAACCAACCTGTCTGGCACCAACAAACATTGCACAGTCAAAGTCACTTATATCACATTTCTTCCCCATTTTGACATTTGGTCTGAAATGTCAGCTGAACCTCTTGACCATGTCTGCATGCTGGTATGCATTTAGTTGCTGCCACATAATTGGCTGATTAAATATTTGCATTAACAAGCTGGTCTACAGGTCTACCTAATAAAGTGCTCAGTGAGTGTATAATAATATAAAAATGGGGTCCCCATTCATAGCGTCATAACTCACAGGCCCTCAACATTAAGAGGCATTCCATCCCCTATGCTTGGTAATGAGATGGCCAAAACAGTATTCTTTTAATTTAAGCAACTGATCAGCTCAGCTTTGGTCTGTTACAGTGACAACCTGTGGAATCAAAGTGGAGAGGGAATACAAAGGGATTATATAGCCAAGCAGGGGCTAGCTAGGTGGGGTGATTAGGCAGCCAGATGTAGAGAGACAGTTTGTGGGAGTTGAAAGGACACCAGGGCTAATACCCTTACTCTTTCAAAAAGGCACACGGGATCTATAATGACAAAAGTAAGCCAGGACCTCATCTGCAGGATGACACCTTCAACAGAATAGTGCCCCATTACTGTGCTAAGGTATTGGGTTATTTATTTTGTGTTGAGGGAAGATTGCACCCTCCTGACCTACTGTCACCACTTCTAGCAGCAAGTCAGCTGGTTTCTCATCCAAGTTCTAACCAAGCCTAGAACTGCTTAGCTTTAGCAGTTTTCAATGAGAAGGGCACAAGGTGTCATGGCTGCTAACTTTCCCCTCTTATTTTCTTTACACCTCCCACACTGGCTACAGCAGCCATTTTGATTTCCGTTTTGGCTGTACAAATCAACAGTTTCAGTAAAAACTAAATTATTTAACTGCAAATGAAAACAACCAAATAATTACCTCTGCAACTAATTATGTTCCATTTACGTATGTCTCATTTGTCGCCCAAATATTAGGGACCCTTTTGTTAGTGAGCACACTACAATAATTAAATATATACTCGCATACTGTTTCTCTTACCATTGCAAAAATAGTTGTGCCAATACCTCTTGGAAGAGCAATGTGCTCTGGACCTAAGGGCTTTTGGGATACCTTTGAAATGATTCCCCAGCATGTCTGAATTATGCCTGCTCTTATTAATAGACACCATGGCCCACTAATTTATCGCTGTTCCCATGAGGGCTCCTAACACAGCCGTGATGTCTGTTTGTCTGTTTCAACACTGTGTTACTTTAATCACTCTCACCTGTTTTTCCTCTAGTGTTGCACCTGTCCCCAGTTTTGTCTGTCTTTAGTTTCCCCAGTTTTCCATTTCATTCTGTGTTCCATGTCCGTGCAATGGTTGCCAGATGCCCTTTCTGGACTGGAAAGTCTGATTTTCAAGTATTAAATGACCAGTCAGAAGAATTGATTGAAATTTGGCCGCAAGTTTGTAATATTCTTTTTCCCCACTTCATCCACTCTCCATTGGTTCTGACAGCACCCCACCCAGTCTGTCTGGTTTTGACAAATTTTAAATCTGGCAACCTTAGTCTGTGCCCAGTCTTCTCCGGTTTTCTGCCTGCCTTCAATGTGTCCCCAGCTGGTCTGCTCTAGCTAGCCTGAGGGATCGCGGGACTATTTTGGTACTGTGAGTGTATGCTGTCAGGCATATCCTGAGTGACTGTGCGTGTCCCCAGGTGGGAGGGTACTGGGACAAGTCATGCACCACTGTGACGCAGCTGAAAGAGGGTCTGAACCGGATCCTCTGCCTGATCCCCTACAATGTCATCAGCCAGCCGCTTTGGGAGTGCTTCATGCCCGAATGGCTGGAGGCCATCCGCACCGAGGTGCCCGACCACCAGCTCAAGGAGTTCCGGGAGGTTCTCAGGTACAGCACACACCTTCTGTCTCCACTCCCCTTGCACCATTTTGTCAACATCACCAGGGTGCCCTGATGAAAAAAAACAGCTAGGTTTCAAAACAACTGGTAGACCAGTTAAGAACAGGTCAATGCTTGACATGGTTTAGTTGGTTGAACAGTTCAGACCAGCTCCCAGATGGACATGGTTTATCCACCTCAATATTTTGAAACATCTCAGAGAAGCTACCAGCACTAGCTCGTTTACCATCTCATACCCACCTAGTATATCAGCTTTATGACCAGTTTGGCCATGCCTGTTGACCAGCTCATACCCAGATAGACCATTCAATCCCTTGTTACAATAGATGCAGGCAGTAATTGTGGTTTCCTCCTTGCTCTCCCTGCAGTAAGATGTTTGACATTGAGCTGTGCCCACTGCCGTTTTCCATGGAGGAGATGTTTGGGTTCATCAGCTGCCGGTTCACGGGGTACCCTGCCTCAGTCCAGGAGCAGGCTCTGCTCTGGCTCCACGTGAGTGCTCCACCAGACCAATGTCCCAGGACAGCCCACTGGGCCAGCTTACTGCAACATCCTGCCAGTTCACCCTGGGCAGCCGAGTGAAAGAATGGGGTTGCTTAGAGAGTCCTTTCATCCAGCTCATGCCTTTATCTGAAGCTTATGCGTTGCGGAGTCCGACATTTGCATTAAGTGGGTCTGTCTATGCAGTGTAGACACTGAACCCACAACCAAAGTCAGATGTGCATTTTATACAGATTTAGAAGATATATTGAAAATCTCTCGAAGGGCTTGGTTGTTGATTTATGCCTGGTTGTCCGGGCCAGAATGGGGGAATTTAGCGTTGGATGTGGTTTGTGGCTGTGTGGATTGTGCTGAATATGGATCTAGGTCATACTGTTGGCATGAAACTGCTCCAGAAAGCGATTGCTCTTTGTGAGGGATTGTGCCTTTTGATTCACTGCTCTATGTGCTGTCACAACCCACAGTGCCAAAATTATCATCATATTCTCTGTTTTTTATTATTGCGTAACAGGTTGTGAGTAAGAGATGATATATTTTCAAATGAGTAACAGTATATATGTCAAAACCTCTAATGACAACATGTGTGTGTGTGTGTCTATTTGCGTGTGTGTGTGTGTGCGTGTGTGTGTCTATGTGCGTTCGTGTGTATGTGAATGTCTGTGTGTGTGTCTATATGTATGGGTGCGTGTGTGTGTTTATGTGCATGTCTATGTGTGTGTGTGTGTCTATATGTGTGGTTGCGTGTGTGTGTATGTGCATGTCTATGCGTGTGTGTGTATGTGTGTGTGTTTATATGTGTGGGTGCGTGTGTGTGTATGTGCATGTCTGTGTGTGTGTGTGTGTCTATGTGTGTGGTTGCATGTGTGTGTGTGTATGTGTGTGTGAATGTCTGCAGGTGCTATCAGAGCTGGACATCGTGGTGCCCCTACAGCTGCTGATTGGCATGTTCTCTGACGGAGTGAACTCGGTGAAGGAGCTGGCCAATCAGAGGAAAGCGCGGGCAACGGACCTGTCGGGAAACACAGGGCCTCGGAGGGTAAGAGCTTGCGGGGCTGTGACAGGGCATCCGGCCCGAGGAGAGAGGATTCGGGCCAAGAGATCCTGCCTCCAGTGAGTCACACGCTGACTTTTTCCACAGACCTTTCCAAGGACTTATGCTGCAGAGACAAGCCACTTCCCTACACAGTGCTGCTCTCTCAACAAAGCTACAGCTAAGCCAATAGCAGACTGGAAGGACACATTTACGATTGCACCATTTCTAGCCTCTGTTGTTGGCTCCCTAGGTATTTGTGTTGCTATGGCAGCCACTGCAGAACAAACTACATTTTTCTATTTCATAAAAACGTGAGCAATTGCAGCAACACGATACACTAAGATACTCCCCTGGCTGAGTTGCCCTTTGACCGCTGCTGGCTGAGATGAAGTGCTCTGTGTCAGAGGCGTCCTGTGGTGTTTGCAGGTGAGCGTGGTGTCGGACCCCGGAAGGCGGGGGCAGCACAGCACCCTCAGCCCCTTCCCGAGCCCGTTCCGCAGCCCGTTCCGCAGTCCCCTGCGCTGCAGCCCCTTTAAGAACCTGGGCCACGCCCCGGCCCACTGCGCCCTCGACCTGGACTGCGAGGACGACGACATGAACCTGGGCTGCTTCATCCTCATGTTCGACCTCGTCCTCAAGCAGGTAACCTGTCCAAATATACTGTGAGCCGTCCCATTATGGGTATGTGCGCATTTTTCCATGTGTACGTACCCTGGTGTGAAATGACCAGTGTGAAATTGTGTGTGAATTTGAATTTGTCTTCCAAAATCCCACTTTTATGCGCAAACAGTGCTAGTGTAGCGGGGTTAGCTCAGCTAGGTAGCTAGTAAGCACGGTGAAGTGCGGCGAAGGCTTACCGCGATAACGGTCCTTGATGACATAACCCTCAAAGTCAAAATAACATCATTGCGAGGCCTGGGTTGAAATCCCACCTCGGACTCTCTCAATCTGGAACCCGTTGCACTAGTAACAGTCCTAATAACACTGCTGTCAGTGGCTACAGAGCTCTCGCGCTGCGCACTGAGATCACTAACGGAATGTGACATCACTGCTGGGACAGATGGAGCTGCAGGACGACGGCGTTACGCTGGGCCTGGACAACAGCCTGGCCAAGGACATCATGGGCATCGTTAACAACGTCTTCCAGGCGCCGTGGGGTGGCTCGCACACCTGCCAGAAGGACGAGAAGGCTCTGGAGTGCAGCCTGTGCCAGTCCAGCATCCTGTGCTACCAACTGGGCTGCGAGCTGCTGGAGAGACTGGCCCCCCGGGAGGAGGTCCGCCTGGTGGTGAGTCCGTACGGACCGTAGGGTGTATAATATACAGAGACAGTTACACCAGTAGAAACCAATGGGGGAAAACTCTGCCACACAGGGCAGCCAGTTTGCTCACTGCTCATGCTCAGTTGTGTCCTTGTTCAGAAGCCTAGTCACATGCACAAGGAAGAAAACGTAGGGTAAAGTCTATGTTTCGGTGGATGAACCACTGAAAACTTGGCAATTGGCAAACTAGGCAACGCTTGGTCAGTTGCCAAATGAGGGTGCAATGATTTTTTTTAGGTATGAGCATTTTTTGGGAAATAAAAACAGCTATATTGTTGTCAGTGTACGTGGTGGAAAATTGGACCTCAGAAAATATAATTTAAAAAGAATACAAAATATGTAGCATAGATTGAACATCAGTATATGGGTGTACATATTTTTCATTTGCTGTCAAACATGAATAGAGTCCACTGGGAAAATAGGCTTTTTGAGCAAAAATATAGGTATCACAATGGCGTGACTTCATATCAATTGGTGAAATGAGTAGCTTGAAAGCTGGCCCCTTGGTACACACAAGCTCATCAAATGAACATATCCTGACAGAACCTCTCCCTCCTCACAACCGCGCATCCTGTTAGCTCACTTTCCTGTTTATTCATCAACTACTCAACACTACAGTATGCCCATTGCTTATACTGTAGGTCGACCCTCTTATCACATGACATACTTAGGGTTGATTGTTTCTTTTCCAAGATCCTATCGCTATGGGAACTTGATGGAATTGATGCTTCATGCTTCATTTTGTTATTTGTTCCCAGAGGGCCAGTTAGCTTTTATAATTCATTATGCCAAAAGTATCTCTAAAGTTTTGCTCCTAAAATGGCTTTGTCGTAAAATTATTTTCTGCAGCTTCTAGAAATAATGGCGCTAACTGTTGTTCCATATGGCTGTGTTTTAAGACATTCTTTTGTAGGTGATTTATGATTGGTTCTGATTAATGATTGCCTCTGTAGGAGCCCACAGACAGTCTGGAAGACACCCTGATCTTCCCGCGGGCTGAGTTCTCCATCGGCACGGAGCAAGGCCCTGAGGAGGGAGACAACCCTGCCAGCAGACAGACGGACAACCCTGGCAACCAGAGCCACTCCCCCGACAACCCTCGTATGTGTCTGCGGTGAAACGAAAGTGTACATTTTCATTTAGGTAGCAAATTCAAGCAAAAAAAGCCAGTGTTTCAACAAAGACATTGATGAAAATCAAATAAGTAAATGAAATAAATATTTAGATAATAAACCACAAATTCCACTATATCCCGACATATATGGGGTGTCAGAAATATTAGAATATTAGAATACTTTTCTGTATATACTGTGTTATTATGCTGCCCCCTCTGTGACCATGTGCTGATAGGTTTTCCTTATTGAATCCTCCATATCTATCTCACACAGCCCTGAGGAACAATGCTGAAAAGAAGTTCTCCTACCAGCAACTGCCAGTGTCACTAAAGCTTATTTACACCATACTGCAGGTAGGGTGACCTTCTTTGGTTTTTGTCCATTTTAATCATTTGACACAGTTGTAACGGCATCAAAATATACAGTTACACATTTTGTAACTGAACAGTCTAATGCTGATGTAACAGGTAAGGTAATTGGACATTTCAATGGTAATTGAAGGCAATAGAATATTTAAATAAAATTGCAAAAACATACTCTCCAAAGGGTTAAACAGTGCATCATGTCTTCCAGGAAATGGCTAAATTTGAAGAACCAGACATCCTCTTCAACATGCTGAACTGCCTGAAAATCCTGTGTCTTCACGGCGAGTGTCTGTACTTGGCTCGCAAAGACCACCCTCAGTTCCTCGCCTACGTCCAGGAGAAGATGCTGATACCCAGGTGAACGCCCTCCACGTGCCGCTGTGGCTCCTCTCCTCGACTCCTTGTGATAAATTCCTCATCTCTTTTATGAGAATCATAGAATGTTAAGGTTGCAACCCAACTTGACCAAGCGAACATACAGCAAACTTTATTAGAAACACCTAAACACCTACTTATTCATGCAATTATCTAATCGTGTGGCAATGCATAAAATCATGCAGATACGGGTCAGGAGCTTCAGTTAATGTTCACATCAACTATCAGAATGGGGAACACATGGGATCTCAGTGACTTTGACCGTGGAGTGATTGTTGGTGCCAGACAAGGTGGTTTGAGTATCTCAGAAACTGCTGATCTCACTTGAGTTTGCAGTGAATGGTGTGAAAAACAAAAAACATCCAGTGAGCAGCAGTTCTGCAGACAGAAATGCCTTGTTAATGAGAGAGGTCTGTGGGAAACGGCCAGATTGGTCAAAGCTGACAGGAAGGTGACAGTAATGCAAGTAATTACACATTACAACAGTGGTATGCAGAAGAAGCGCCTTCAAGCGCAAAACTGAAGACTCACCTCTTCAAGCAGCACCTCTCCCCATCCCTCCCTACCTCCCTGTGAACCTTAATTGTTGTCTTTGTGATTTACGTTGTGTTTCAGTATTTTTAGTTGGCTAGGTAAGCAGTATTTGGATAGTTAAGTTTGGTCACTTTTGCTTTGTTGTTTGTTTATTTGTTGTTTAAAAAAAAAGAAAAAAAAAAGGCCCTGGTCCTTATCTTTGTTGTACGGGTCAATTGAAATTGTACTTCCCTCTAGGGTCTTTCAGCGCACTTATCCCTGGTTATGGGTATGCACTTTGTTGTACGTCGCTCTGGAGAAGAGCGTCTGCCAAATGCCAATAATGTAATGTAATGTAAAAGAGCATCTGTGAACACACAACGCATCATAACTCTCAAGTGGATAGGCTACAGCAGTAGAAGTATGACTTAATATGTCTAAAAAATAAGTCTAATACATACCTAATAAAGGGTTCACTGAGTGTATGTAGAACCTGCCTTTGAGTTTAGCTCCATGCGTAGCTCGTAGCTCCATGCGTAGCTCCATGTCTTATGAGCCGGCTCTGCTCCCTGCAGCTTGTGGCGTATGCTGAAGTCCGAGTTCTGCCAGCTGGCCTCCCTGGCTGTGCCCCAGCTCCTGCACGCCCTCTCCCTGCCCCACGGTGCCGACATTTTCTGGGGGATTGTGGACACCAACTTCAACAGCAAGGACTGGAAGATGCGCTTTGAAGCAGGTAGGGTTCGACGCCAGGTCCGTGTAACGACGGCGTAATGTAGCAGAAGGCTTCGCAAACACAACTGTGATTGGTTTTAAAGATGAGTGTTATACTGCTGATTACTGCTCATCGAACTGCAAGAAAAGATGATAAAGATCACAGAAATTGCTATCATTGTTATTGCAGAGACTTGCGGCATATAAATGTCATATCATAGTTCAGTTCTCTCATTTATAGCTGTTTAGTGCTAATGGCATAACAATAAAACAATAACACTCTTTGTGGAACGGCTTGGTGGAGTGTGTATATCAATGCGCATGACTGTGACAGTGTTTTAGCGTAATATCGTGTAGGAGGCAGAAGCTCGCCCTCACACAGACTCAGTTGACGCGCACTCCTCTGTGCTGGTTACTGGGGCGACTCTGGCAGTGAAGGATTGTGGGCTTGGGAAGGAGGCAATGACAGTCGGACTGGGCTGAGGGAGAGGGTGACCTTGGAGAGGGCAGAGTCTGTGGAACAGGGCCAGAGTAATTCAGAAGGACATGAGAAATCCCAGAGACGCAGGGCTAATACACCAGAATTCCTTCGCAGACAGGGTACCGGACTTGCAGAAAGTGGACATCAGCCAGTGTACTTATACGCAAAACTGCATTTCTTGAACTCACCATAAACAGGTGAGATGTGCCTGTGGAAACGGTGATGTTGATTTGATCATGAGGGCTGGTCCCACGTTGCTGGGTTTGAACCCACCTCAGTCATTCAATAAACCATTATTTCTAATTAACTAATTATGTCCACAAATTAGAGACTTTAGCCGGTCCCAAGCAGATGGTCATTTACACATCTCCGTGTATCACCCAGAAGGAGCCCAGTTGGGTGTCAAAGCCTCACTGAGTGCTGCAGGCAATCCGGCAAAAATGCGCCCTGCTCTAATCTGAATCTGGTACCATGCTGCCTCCTAGTGGTCACATAGTGTAAGAGAAGCCATTTCACAGAGCACTACACGTTTGGAAGTAGGCATCTTTACTTAATTTTAATAGATTGGGGTTTTTTTTTCTGTGGAAGGAAAATAAACCATGTGAATCTCATATTGATTCATATTGTCGTTTTCCTCCATCAATGCTTACACATGTACACATTTTTAGTCATTACTGACAACAGTTTATTTACATATCATTAGACTGCCTCTTGATTTTCTCTCCTCAATTGTTTCTGCAGCAGCGTTAAACACCATGGCATGTCCAGTGATCCACGATATTTGAATTTGTATGTTATAATTTGTGATGCTTGTGCTAAGCACATTGCAAGTACAGATGTGATGAATTTGTCAGTCCTAGTCTCAAAGGAAAATGTCACCATGACATTTATAGTCTATAAACCCCTCCTGCAGGCATGCAAGTGTGTAATAGCACACAGTTACTGATATATTCAATGTACAGTAATTAGGATGCAAACATTGTTTTCAGCAATGATGTGATCAGATATGACTCAATGTGTTTGGCATAGTTAGTTCTGTCCCTATACAGTACCGGAAAGCTATTCCCCAAAGGTTTTTAATTTAACTAATCAGAGACCATTACAATGGCTTATCAGGTCTACTTAGTGACTTTAAATAGGTTTACAGTTATTTAGCTGATGCTTATATCCAAAGTAACTTACAGTTGGTTATGCTAAGTAGGGGCAAGGGTACCTACTTGCACCCTAGTGATTAGTGACTCTGAATCTATGCAGCCAGTACTTGCTGAAGGGCCCAACAGCGCCAGTACTTGCTGAAAGGCCCAACAGCTGCACGACTCTTATTGTGGCTACAGAAAGGCTTGTAGTGACCCCAGTGCCCTAGTGGCTAGTGCTCTCTGGGTCTATGCAGCTAGTACTTGCTGACTGTTTGGGGGAATGCCTGTCTGCTCTATGCAGCCAGTACTTGCTGACTGTTTGGGGGAATGCCTCTGTCTGCTTGTGCTGCCAGTGGAGAGAGTGGCTGTGCTGTGCCGGTTCCTGGACATCTCCTCCGTGACCAAGAACCACCTGCTGAAGTACTCTCTGGCTCACGCCTTCTGCTGCTTCCTGGCCGCCGTGGAGGACGTGAACCCAGCGGTGGCCACCAGAGCCCGGCTGCTCCTGGACACCATCAAGAGACCCGCGCTGCAGGTGAGCGGGGGAGCAGGGGAGCAGGGGAGAGGGGGAGCTGGGGAAGGGGCCAGCATCCAGCTATCAGCTTCACCTGTTGACTTCTGAACGTATTTGTCTTGGTAGTATAGTTCCTCGAGTTGAAGTTGATGTTGATGTTGGTATGGTAATTACAGAGTTGGCCTTTCTACCTTGTGTACGGACTAAGGTTCATGGCCTAACAACCAATCATATATGAATTGTACCTTATCTGGCGTGTTCAGTTGTTTGTTGTATGTCCTTTATATGCACTGTTTTGTACATCGCTTTGGATAAAAGCGTCTGATAAAGAAAAAGTAATATAACGTAATCTGAAGTCACCCATAAGTGATACCTATACTTTTGTTCAAAAAGCCTATTTTCCCATTGGACTCCATTCATAATTGACAGCAAATGTTGTTATTTTCCAAAAAATGCTCTGACATCAAATCTTTGCACACTCGTTCGGCAACTGCCCAAGCGATTTTCATTGGTTCATCCGCTGAGCACGTCATTACCCTGCATTTTCCACGTCGTGCATGTGACTAGGCATGTGACCAAGGACACTTCTTATATATTGTAAGTTGCTGAGGAAGGCTTAGCCCCTCTTCCTGTCCTATATAGAGGGTTCACATAAAGGAGAGTGTATGTACATGGCTCACTGTCACCCCCCCCTCTGCAGGGCTTGTGCTTGTGCCTGGACTTCCAGTTCGACACGGTGGTGAGGGACAGGCCCATTATCCTGAGCAAGCTGCTGCTGCTCCACTTCCTGAAGAAGGACGTCCCGGCCCTCAGCTGGGAGTTTTTCGTGAATCGCTTCGAGACCTTGTCCTTGGAGGCCCAGCTGCACCTCGACTGCAACAAGGAGTTCCCCTTCCCAACCAGTACGCTCCGACACCTGGTTACACCCACCTGTTACACCTCAACAGGGTGGTAGCAGCACTGTAAAGAAAATGTGTTTTAGTGTGTGTGTGTGTTGCATATAATGGTGGCTGTGTTTTAGTTACAGTACAGTAAAGTTAGCTTTGGACTTTAACATATGCATGCTCGCCATATATTTTGAAAAGATCAGAGGGGGAAAAATCTGGATTTGCTAATGAGCACAATTCTTCAGCCAGGAGGTAGAACTAATTAGTGAAATTCAAGGGTGGAAGAAACACATGGCAGCACTTTTAATTTGCGGGCCCAGGGGCCTGGACTCTCCACCTCTGGAAAAGATCAGTACGGCAGCAGGTTGCATCTCTGTTCCCTCCCTGGCAGCCATCACAGCTGTGCGCACTAATGTGGCCAACCTCAGTGACGCCGCCATGTGGAAGATTCGACGGGCGCGCTTCGCCCGCAACCGGCAGAAGAGCGTGCGGTCCCTCCGAGACAGCGTGCAGGGCCCGTCCGAGTCCAAACGGGCCTTCTCCCTCCCCGAGTCGCTCAGCAACAGACTGCGTGAGTTTAGCTCGCTCCCGTCTGTCCTGTTCTCCTCCTGTCTCTCTCTCTCCGCCCACGTGTCTCTCAGAAGGGTCTGTGAGTCTGTCCTGTTCTCCACCTGTCTCTCTCTCCACTCACGTGTCTCTCAGAAGGGTCTGTGAGTCTGTCACTGTTATCCTCCTGTCTCTCTCTCCACTCACGTGTCTCTCAGAAGGGTCTGTAAGTCTGTCACTGTTCTCCTCCTGTCTCTCTCTCCGCCCACGTGTCTCTCAGAAGGGTCTGTGAGTCTGTCCTGTTCTCCTCCTGTCTCTCTCTCCACTCACGTGTCTCTCAGAAGGGTCTGTGAGTCTGTCACTTCTCCTCCTGTCTCTCGCTCCACTCACGTGTCTCTCAGAAGGGTCTGTGAGTCTGTCCTGTTCTCCTCCTGTCTCTCTCTCCACTCACGTGTCTCTCAGAAGGGTCTGTGAGTGTGTCACTGTCCTCCTCCTGTCTCTCTCTCCACTCACGTGTCTCTCAGAAGGGTCTGTGAGTCTGTCCTGTTCTCCTCCTGTCTCTCTCTCCACTCACGTGTCTCTCAGAAGGGTCTGTGAGTGTGTCACTGTCCTCCTCCTGTCTCTCTCTCCACTCACGTGTCTCTCAGAAGGGTCTGTGAGTCTGTCACTGTTATCCTCGTTTGGCCTCCATTATCATCCAGCCAGTACGAGGGGAACTGCCTCCCTCCGTTTCCTTTTACTCATTTCATTTTGTTTACACTTCCGAGGAAGATTGGTCAGGACTATGTTAGCCTGATAAGACATTTTTGAAAGGCCACAATAAGTACCCTGATGGTGAAATATGTTATTACTTTTTGTCAGTGCAAATTAACCTAAAAAACAATTGGGGCTTTCAGCCAGACTAGACCAAAACTGTGAGAGCTGATGAAACTAAATTAGGTGTTTGGGGTTCACACTGAAACTAAAATCAATCAATTTCAACAAAATAATTTCTATAGCAATGAGTTTGTTCTTGCTATAGAAGAAACACTGGTTTTTACTGTATGAAAGCAATTTTTTACTTGACCAAGAAATACATTTAAATGAGGCTGCGCTGAGTTGTCACACACTTAATAGTTTTCTACCTATCACATACCAGTGATTATATATGTGAATATATGTATATGTACAGTGTATGTATATGTAAATGTATATGTACAGTATATGTAGTGTACCTAAAAGTTTTTAATCAAGTTATCAAGCTAGTAGACAACATCAACAAATGGCTGACATAATCTATGTCCTATAATCTACTAATAAAACATTCTTTGAAGAATTAAGAGCAAAGATAATGAGATGAGAAGGGTATGGAGGGGGTATGTTTTTAATTTTTGATTTGATTAGAACGAGAAGGTCAATTTAATATATGAGTTACATTTTATTTTATCACCTAATGACTCTTTGGCCTGAACTGACCATAGCACAGCAGCCATACTGCAAATCACATTACCCACCATCCATCAGGCACTCAGATTCTGGCCTTTCAGCACAGTTCGAGTTTGAAAGTGAAGGTGATCTTAAGCTTGGGCACGCATCCTGTGGCATCCCCCAGAACATTTCCTAAATCATGTTCTCCATGTGTGGTTTTTAGCTCTAAGGCTTGCGAGGCAAGAGCAGTCTGCCCCAACACTGGGAGATATGATAGAGAAAGTCCTGCCAGGTAAATAACAGACGAATCTGACTCACTTCATCAACAGAAACACAAATTTCCTTTATTGTGGAAATTAATATACAAGAAATCTATGAAGCACTAAATGTACTCCTGGTGAGAGCATATTTATTACTTTGGAACAGGTTGAAAATGGCCTTCCCGCAGCTACCAGCTATGCTTTTTAATTAAGCAGTCCATTATGAATGGATTAGGCTATTCAACTCTCATTGTGGAGGGCCAGTAAGTATATGGTTTTCCATCTTTCTTTAGACCTCTAAAACTCAAACCTGGGGAGGGAGAGGATGGGTTCAGTCAAGAAAACGATGGGTTTAGACAGGTTGTGTAATACTGACCTGTATTACATGGTCACTGAAGCCTAAATAAATGACATCCCTCCAGGTCCAGTATTGAATAGCTCTGCACTGTCGTATAGCCTACAGCTGCAATAGCCACCAGCATTTTGTTATCCATTACTTGATATTTGTGTCAATGAACTGCTTTATTTTATGTAGGATAAGAAATTAGTTGAGTTGAGTTGAGGCTGTAGGGCATGTCAGGACCAGAAATGATGACCATGATGACGTTCTCTCTGCTACCCTACATCGCCCTCTTTCTCCTGCCCTGTAACCCTGACGGTTCAGCCCCTCTCCTAGGCCAGAACACCCCCGAGGACGACTCCATCATTAAGGACCTGCTCCCGGAGGACGCCGGGATAGACCACCAGACGGTGCACCACCTGATCATGGTGCTGATGAAGTTCATGGCGAAGGACCAGAGCAGTGCGGAGGCGGACATCGGCAGCGCCAAGGCCTTCAACACGGTGAAGCGGCACCTCTACGTGCTGCTGGGCTACGACCAGCAGGAGGGCTGCTTCATGATCGCGCCGCAGAAGATGCGCACCTCCACCTGCTTCAACGCCTTCATCGCCGGCATCGCCCAGGTGAGGGAGAGGAGGGACAGAGGAAGACCAACGGAGGATGGCTCCGTTTCTATAGCCGGGTTCCTCTGGAGTCTTCTCACTTTTTATCTCATGGGCTTGCTATTTGGAGGTTCAGGCCTGGTGTTTGCCTTTCTATTACTCTGTAAAGTATCTTTGTGACTGTTAATCTTTGTTAAAAGCGCAATACAAAAAAAATATTTGAAATTGAAAAAATGGCAAGGGTGTGTATCAATATTTGATAACAGAGCAGTAGTAAGTAGAAACATGCAACAGCAAACAGAGCAACAATGGTACGGTTCAGATAATGGAACTAATTTCAGACTGCAGAGTGTGGCTTGAGAAAAGCTCTTTAATGCTATGTTTCCTGCTCAAAATGGATCATTTCTGCACTCGCGTTTTTGCAGGTTATGGACTACAACATCGGCCTGGGGAAGCAGCTGCTCCCCCTGGTGGTGCAGGTGCTGAAGTACTGCACCTGCCCCCAGCTGCGGCACTACTTCCAGCAGCCTCCCCGCTGCTCTCTCTGGGCCCTGCGCCCACACATCCGGCAGATGTGGCTCAAAGCCCTGCTGGTCATCCTCTACAAGGTAATCACCCGGAGGACTGGGCGCATTGCCACCTGCACATCCTCATTAATGCAGCTTTTATGAAATCCCACACAGTGACCTTTCATGTTGTTAACTAGAATTAGAAGCGTTTCGGTTTTTTATTCTTATGATTATATTTTTCTTTGACCTGTCTTTATTCGGGAAGGTCAGCTGAGATTCTAATTTACTGTGACGTTCTTGGCCAAGAGGTGTAAAAACACTGCAGTGCGGGCTTTTCAGAAAGTGAACACACGTATTAAAAGTTTGATAGCCGTAGCAATTTATGTAATGTGCTATATACTGTATATGTGATACATGCTGAATGCCCACAGCACCTGGAGAGCAGCTGTTGCAGGAGTCTAGCAGGGTACTCATGATTAAACACTTCAAAATGGATAGTGAAACAAATATAATTAGTCTCGGACACAAACAGCACATGCTCTCCACCTATTATTGATTTAAAAATGGATGGCTATTTGCTTTTATTCACTCCTGACCTTATCCTCCGCCATGTATCTTGCTCTGCTTGCCTGCAGTACCCCTACAGAGACATGGACGTGAGCAAGGTGGTGCTTCACCTGATCCACATCACTGTCAACACCCTGAACGCCCAGTACCACAGCTGCAGGCCCCACGCCACCGCGGGGCCTCTGTACAGCGACAACTCCAACATCAGCCGCTACAGCGAGAAGGAAAAAGGTACCTCTCCTCTCCCGCGGTGAACACAGATCTGAACAACATTCTTCTTCCCCTAAATCTCTCATCTTATCAAATCCTGTCGGTTCATAGAGCCCTTCCCAGTGCCTGGTATAAAAATGTTTGAATACCTCTGGGAATGCTCCTTTATACAAAGATGGAGACAGGTTGGCATTTATTCAGTCAGATTCCAGCTGCTGGATTAAGCTTAAGGAACCACACTGTCCCCCCTCCAGTCTTGGACTGAATCTGGCCGGTAGCTCCACAGGGTGATGCACAATTGATGATAGCACTGCCCAGGGTTTGGGAGGGTTTTGTCGGTTAGTGTGAAGTCAGTGAAGGGTGGACATTTCATCACTCTCTAGTGACCCCTGCTGGTCTTCCTCTGACTCAACTCAGCAGGCTCAGCTGCAGTCGACGATGTGAAAAGAAGCAGTTGGTGACACTGCGTCTTTTTGAGATGTCTACCCTGCCGTAAAATTTTACTGGATTTTACTGGATTTTTTCAACAGGGTATGCTCACCCAGTGGGGTTCATGCATAAATGAGGCTGCAGTTGGACATCCAAAATTAGATTAGGGTGGGAATTGGATATGTACAGTCCCACTTTGGATGCCAAATTTATACATATATAAACATATCATTCCAGTCTAAAACATCTTGGGATGGAATAATAGGATAGGACAGGTAATATTGTTGTCTGCTATACAATCATGGCATGCCAATTGTTAATTTGCAGAGGAGGACAGCGTGTTTGACGAGTCTGACATCCACGATACTCCAACCGGGGCGTGCAACAAGGAGTCTCAGACCTTCTTTGCCCGGCTGAAGAGAATCGGGGGGAGCAAGTCTGTCAAGTACCAGCCCGTGGAGCTGAATGCTCAGAAAAGTAGGTGCCATCTCTCTCACAGGGTTACCACACAGCACCCCCTCCAAAAAATAAATCAGTCTCAACAAATATATTAGTTTTATATCTAGATCAGATTTGCTGTGGCTAGTTGTTGCAGATAAAATCCAAATAAACACTCAGTCACATCAGTATGTTTTTGTAGATATTAGTCCATTTGATTTGTGAAAATGCAAATGTGTTTTTTGATGTACCTATGCTGTGACACATATGGAAGGTATTAAATGAGTTAATTTTACCCACCTCCCACACACAAGTTACTATGGAAACTGACCATGTATTTCTAGCCTGGTGGTATTACAGGCTCCTGCACTGCACATCTGTGTGGCTGCCACTAATGTTTAGATTCTGATGTTTGGGATGGGCAAAGTTTTAGCAAGCTACATTTCTGTCATGTATACATGGTGGGCCAATATTTCCTGTACAGAGCATGCCTATGCTATGATGGTGACCATTGTTCCTCATTGTGGTTAGAACTGTTTGATTGACTTCTTGAATGCACGGGGTGAACCTGGTCGTGTCCTGTTCCCGTGCGTCAGGTGAAATCGAGCTGTCGGAGTATCGCGAGGCCAGCGCCCTGCAGGACAGCATCCTGCGCTGCGTGCGGGAGGAGAGCACCAAGAAGAAGCGTCTGCAGGCCATGCACAAGCAGAAGTCCCTGGACATCAGCAACACCGACTCCATCCTCTTCAACCTGGACGAGCACCGCAGGAAGTCCTGCATCGACCGCTGTGACCTGCACGGCCACTCGCACTCCGCCTACAACGCCCGCCACGGGGACCACCACGCTAAGGGGTCTTCCGACGGCTCCGCGGGCAAGGCGGACGGCAACGACAACCACGACCGGCGTGGCTCCAGAGACAGCAGGAGGCCGGTCATCCCGGAGGTGCGGCTGAGCTGCATGGAGACCCTGGAGGACAAGCTGGACTCGCCAGAGTGCACGTCGGAGACCAAGGAGGACCCCGACCTCATTGACCTCTCCTCCGACTGCACCTCCATCCCCGAGAAGCACTCCATCCTCTCCATGTCCGACAGCGACTCCCTGGTCTTTGAGCCCCTGCCGCCCCTGCGGATCGTGGAGAGTGACGAGGAATTCGAGAGCCCCCCTGGCAACAAGCCCAACGGGAGGCCGCCCGTCTCCCCGGCCTCCAGCAACAGCTTCTGCCTGAAGCCCCAGGTGCAGGTGAGTGTGGAGGAGGGCCAGGCCCAGGGCTCTCCAGGAGGGCCTTTGCAGCCAGTGAAGAGGAGCCCTTGTATGACCCCTACGGCCTCTCTGGAGCTCCCCGACAACAAAGACCTCATGCAGCCTGAAGACTTCAGCGAACATCCCCATGAAAGCCCCATGACCCTCAAGCAGAAGAGAGACCTTCTAAGAAAGACCCCCGCAGTCCCTGAAATGTCCCTGGATGACACTTCTGCCATACCTGAGGACATCAGAGCCGGTGGGGGGTCAGGCGCCAGTCCCTCCGGGAGATCCGTCTTTCTGAACGTCCCAGAGGACGTAGAAGACGACCAACCGGAGGGAGACGAGGAAGACTTTGGGGAGGAGGAGGAGGAGGACAGCGACACCAAGAATGAGGATGACAACGAGGAAGCAGAGTTTAAGATCCAGATAGTGCCTCGCCAGCGCAAACAGAGAAAGATCGCTGTCAGTGCCATCCAGAGAGAATACCTGGACATCTCCTTCAACACACTGGACAAGATCACAGACCAGCCGGCCGATGCAGGTATTTATGCTTGCTGGTGCTTTGCGTCAATGTGGGTGGGGAGGAATGCAAGCGACTTATGATGAAGGTCTTATGAAATAAGCACCAACGTTAACTCAGAAAACCGTGAAAAGCTGGCATCTTGTTCTGTTTCTGTGAGATACTTTGTGATGTGACAAAAGCACTGGACCCAAAGCTTGAGGATGGATGAATGTTCAGTAAATTACATATAGTTCATTTTTGTAGGACTTTTCAGGATGTGAAAAGCACATACCGGAATTATTCAACCCAACCCCCTGTAGACTTGCAGCATACTCCTAAGAGATGCTGGACATGATGAAACAGAATGTTCTCCACACATCAGATAAGATGAGCAGGCAGAGATTCATGCAACCGGGGGATGACCAGATTCATAGTCAGTAGTGAATTGGGCCAGAGCTGATTGCTAGGAGTGCTCTGGGACCTGTAACAACAACAAAGATTCAGGGCCCTGGCCTTCCATCTCATCCCCAGTTTCCTTTGTTTACCAGACACATATCTACCCAAATAGCTCATCAGTTTATAGTTTATAGTCATTCCTCCAGTCCATTACTGTCGATGCAGAGATGCATGTTTGTGTATGTGGGTTTGCATGCATCCCTTAGATTTTGTACTGTACGTATATATGTGCACATGTGCATTTGTGTATGCGCAAGCACATGTGCATATTTGTGTTGGTTCGCGTTATGCACACGCACATGGGTGTATTTGTGTTTGTATGTGTGCATGTGTTTTGACACAATTTTATATTCCACACACACCATTTGATTGCAGTTCCATGGCAAACAGACATACACAGCTGACCGAACAGGCTGTATTCTGTTGAATACTTAAGATCCATCCCAGGACTGTTTGTTCATTCTTACATTGAGTCACATTGTGCTGTCTTTGTGCAGCACACCCAGTCCTTGCTTCATTTCAGCCACTAGTAAATATAGGCACTAAAATACAAAAAAACTACATTTAGTTAACAGCACCAAACTCGAAAATTAACTAGCAGACCACAAATAGGCCCATCTTATAATTTCAAGTATTTTTTTAAATATCCAAAATCATAATATTCTTGATTTATGAGCCCGTATGATAGACAACCATTCTAAACCATCATTAAAAATATCTAAGGAAAACCCTTGTGTATACAGGGCAGGCTATGTATTAAAACAAGAGAAATAAAAACTGTATCAATACCAGCTAGTTGCAAAAGTGAACAAATAAGGGCATAAATAGGGGTGTGAGGTTGACAGTGCATTCTGGAGGTGTTGGGTCTGAGAATACAGGTCGGGGCAGCTGAACGGGCTGGAAACACGCTGCTCCTCCAGGGCCAGGCCTACGGTAGATCCAGGGATAAAAGAAAGCTCTGGAAAGCCCCTGTGGTGCCCCCAGGTGTCGGTTTCCCTACCCGTTAGCGAGGTTAGAAGCTGCTACTGCTGTGCTGGTCACTCACCCGCATTGCCTTACAGATCACAAAGCTCTGTCCGCTCTGGAAAAGCCTCGGGAGTCCGCCTCGGCTCCCACTCTCGAAGCCGCAATGCCAGAAACGAGCAGCCGCTCTTCGATATCAAGTAGGATCTGAATGCTTCTTTCTTCTCTTCCTAAACAGAACAGCCAATAGGGTGTTGTGCTGACGTTTGACTGACGGCCTGAGCTTTCCTCATCCTCACCCTTCTCTCTGTGACCATCACAGTACAAAAGTCCCCGCCTTGTTTTTTCCAGAGTCGCAACACTGTTGAACCGACCCTGGTTTTTCCAACACTTGGCTTTTATTTTTTTACCGTGCCATTCAGACACTCATTATACGATTGCCCCACCACAGTTAGCTATAGAAGAGCACACTAAGAGCATAGCTCATAGAAATCAGAAAGAGTTTCAGCGGTACAGTAATTTGAATACATTGACAGTACAGAGGGAGAAAGACAACGCTTCATTAATGAAAACCATGAGAACCACAAGATGGTGCTCAGTGAGAGTAGTTGCATATTCCTAAGGCTAACATAGCAGTTCCTAGTGAAGCTATTGAATTTTCTCTCATTTCAATGATCTCACAACAGTTTCACAGGCCTATCTGACATTTATAAGCCCAACTTATTGGTATTCGACAAAGATGTTTTAAGGTTAACCCTATAAAATTGCAAAATATTTTTTACAATTATCAAATTAACAAAAAGAATCCCTGAAGATTAATATAATTATTTTACTTTATTACTTCATTTGACTTTATTTTAACTTTGTCATAACATAGACTCCTTTCCCTCATCTTTTTGTGAGACTTCTTTCTATCCATTTTCTAATGTATTTTTCACTGAAAGCTGTATGCATTTGGTAAAAGTGTTAAACATGTAACCATAACTGATAACTGTTTACAGAATGGAAACTGTGTAGGAAGTATTTTGCAAGTGGAAGTTTCAGTCACGTTCTGTAGGGATAGGCATGACTCGAGCCCAGGCCGCTTCCCTTAGCTGTGCAAAATGGCTTCTCTGTTGTGGAAGCATGAGAGCGCACAGATTGGAGTCCATGCCTAGCGCTCTCTGTGGACTCCTAACGGCTCCATTACGGCTCCATCGTTGCTGAAGTGCCACGGCTACCAGCTGGTGCCCCATTCCTGGGCACTTTCACGCAGGGTGACCTGGCTCCCCGGAGCACGGCGTACAGAGGAGAGCACTTTGGCAGTGCCAGCTGCAAGGATTCCTTCCAGTGATAAGATCCCCCCCCATAATAGCATGTTAATTACTGCAGACAATTGCATTTTAAACCAACAAATAACAATAAAGATGCTTCCTGTTTGGAATGACGGAGGGAAGAGTTGAACTCCCATCAGGGAGAGCAGTTAAGCGGAAAGCTATTATTATAAATTACTAAAAACCTAGGAGCTTAGCGCAGTGAAAGATAACAAAAGCAGAATCCCAGAGTCTTTCCCGAAATACAATAACAGGCGATCAGTTATCCTGGGTTCCCAGAGTTTTACACCTATGTTTTATAATGTCCTGACAAATATACTGTTTCTGTTTCCAAGATGTCTCAAAAAAAACAAAAAAAACTTAAGTGGTCTCAAATCAATAATTGTGAGTAGAGTTGGTAGCCCCCGGTACCATCGAGCACAGACTGTTTCCTGGTGCTGACTGGGCACTGTTCAGTGCCGGTGAATCTCCAGGCTGAGGGGAAGGGCTGTGTGTGTGTGTCGCCCCCAGCTCAGTACCGCCAGGTGAAGCGTGGGTCCCTGGGGGCCCTCACCATGAGCCAGCTCATGAAGAGGCAGCTGGAACACCAGTCTAGCGCCCCTCACAACATCAGCACCTGGGAGACGGGTGAGTGCCCGGCCTGGAGGCCCGCGTCTTCGGATACTCGGGACCCAAAACCCACCTCCACAGACGCCCTGCACGCTGCCTGCACCAATCACCTTAAAGGTCAAACAGCCCCTGCAAATGAATATATGCACATCTTCACCTCTGTCTCAGCCTGTCTGACTTGTTTTTCCCCTGTGCATTTTAAAGCGTTCTGTGGTCCTCACTTTGGGAGTGTGTGTGTCCTCGCTTTGACTGCGTATTGAAAGGCAGGCTGCTCGGCTCAGGCCTGGAGGAATGGTTTTTCTGAGCTCTCCCATGTCTTGCTGCAGCATCAGATTAATATGACAGCCTGCCACCTGCCTTCTGCCTGAGAGAGAGAAATGTTAATTGAAACATCCCACTAACTTTTTCATTAGATTACAGGTTCACTAAAAGGTTTGGCGCCTTCCCCCTCAGCACAGCGTAACTGACATTTCAATTTATTTTTTGACATTTTCAAGGCGCAAAAACATCATGAATGTTTAATACGATGATTTTCTCCCCCTATGGTCAAGGCTCACCTTGTGTTTATTAATCAGGTCGCCCTTCATAGACATAAAATTGAGAAAGTATGATGGAGATGAAGGACAATTAAGGCTATGAACAATTCGATATGTGTGCTGCTAAAACTGCTGTGTTCAGCGAGAAGCTATCATTTGTTTCTATAGAAACTGTTATTGTATTTGAAGGGAAATGAATGGGTGTGACAGATCTTATTTAATCGTGTGTTACAGGTGCTACCAAGACCAGCCTTCTGTCTGCTCCCAGCACAGTCAGTATGTTTGTGCCCGCACCTGAGGAGTTCACGGACGAGCAGCCCACCACCATGACAGACAGGTCAGCTGGGGACATCTACTGTATGTGGTGGAGGTGCAGTGCAGTATTGTCAGCTCCTCAGGAAAAGTGTACTGTATACTGATGACATTACTGCGGCTTTTGGCTCTGATGTTGATTGTAAAGTGTAGCGACAAATTGTAATGAAAACAGTGTCAGAAACAGTGAAGTCATTTAATTTGAGCTCCATCTTACTGTAACAGTTAAATAGGCATTTTATCTTATTAAAAATGCCAAAGTGGAATAGTAGTCACATTATGATTTTCACTCACTCAATCATCAGTATCTCTATTGCTTTCTCTAGAGCTGAATGTAATGAACCCATTTGCTTAGTGTAGCTTGCTCCCATTTGCTCCCTGATGAACGAATCCCTAACCATTAGCGCTTATAGAATGAAAACTATAAAATCTTAAAAGAACAGACACACAAACAGAAATGCACACACACACACACAACATTAAGTATTTAAGTATTAAGTATTTTCAAAGTATTTAAGTTTACAGCCACATGGGCAGTATGTGTGCTACTATGTTACTGCTGCTCTGAAATATTTGAGCAAGCTAGCACCAGTGCTATTACCAACTGTGTATTGAATGAAGGATAGGGAGAGTCAGAGGATGTCCTCTGGGGGTATATCCTGTGTTGCAGGTGGATGGAATGAAGGAGAGAGAGTCAGGGGGTATATCCTGTGTGGCAAGTGGAAGGAATAAAGGAGAGAGAGTCAGGGGGTATATCCTGTGTTGCAGGTGGATGGAATGAAGGAGAGGGAGTCAGGGGATATATCCTGTGTTGCAGGTGGATGGAATGAAGGAGAGAGAGTCAGGGGATATATCCTGTGTTGCAGGTGGATGGAATGAAGGGATATAGACAGAGATAAACACCCCCTGTGAGTGAGGCTGTGTGAGTACGGCTGACTGGCGTGTCGTTGACAGGTGTCGGGACTGCGGGGCGGTTCTGGAGGAGTACGATGAGGACACCCTGGGCCTGGCTGTGGTGGTGCTGTCCATGTTCATCCACCTGAGCCCAGACCTGGCAGCCCCCCTGCTCCTGGACATTATGCAGTCTGTGGGCCGGTACGGGCCTGCTTCACTTTCATCTCCTCCGCTCTGCACAAGCCCCTCATTACACAGCACACTGTACCCCAACTCCTTCCCCCTTCAGTGATGCAAGCGTGATGCAATGCAATTATGCAAGCAAGGAAGATAATTCATCTTATATAATTCTGCATTAATGTTTTATGTGAAAACACTATTCTGTAGATGAGAATCTGTAATTGTACTGTAATAATGTTGTGTGTAGTGAGTATGAGTGAAGTGTAGTGGTGTAGTATAATGGTTAGGAAACTATAATAAGGTTTTAGGTTTAGATTCCAGCTGGGGTGCTGCTGCTATGCCCTGATCAAGGTACTTAGCCTCCTGATACCCAGGGGAAAAAAGGTTTTTTTTCTTTAGTGACAAAAACATATTGCAGTGAATATTCTTTATTTCATTTTAATTGAATGTCCCTTATGTTAAGATAAACAATGTAGAGCTCAGGGAATACAAAATTGAATGTCTTCGTTAACCTGAGGACATATTTATAGTAACTCAGGAGGTGCGTTTCAGCAAACTATCCAACTGTATTATTGATTAGAGTCAGAGTATTTGAATGTGAAAACAACGTGCGTCTTGCGTGGGAGAGGAACTTAGCATTTTTCTTTTTCTTTTTTTTCAGGTTAGCATCCAGTGCTAATTTCTCTGGCCAAGCGGAGAGGTATATGTTTGTCTTCCCTTCATTATCCGATTGCACTGGTGTACGTGTGCTTGTAGCGTGTGGAGAGCATCGGGCGCGGATTTGACGAGCTCCCCGCGTGTGTTTCCGCAGCATGTTGATCCCGGGCAACGCGGCTGGCGTGGCCAAACAGTTCCTGCGGTGTGTGTTCCATCAGCTGGCCCCCAACGGTATCCTCCCTCAGCTGTTCCAGAGCAACATCAAAGGTGCGATCATGACAGCAGCACCGACGGGGAGCCCAAAGATCACCCCGCGCACACGGTGCAGGAGTACGCCGACACAAACTTACCTTTTTTTCTGTACTGATCTTTCAATTATAGATGGAAGCTTCCTGAGGACTCTGGCTTCGTCCCTCATTGATTTTAACGAACTGAGTTCTGTGGCTGCACTGAACCAGCTGCTGGAGGTGAGCTCTTTCCTTTGTGAAATATCGTTTGAGCTCTGAAAAAATGTCGGCAGGTGTGCTAACAATTCTACAGTATATTTTTAAGATTTCAGATGTGGGCATGCGCTTTCCTGAGCAATGTTGAGATTCCGTGCTTGTCCAGCAGGTGGAGACATTGTTAAAGAAGGAAATTTCTCAGACGTCCTGCTGTTTTGATGCGGCACATGGGCTTTAAAAAAAATCACAAAACGAAGGATTTGGAAATCACGCAGGCTCAGAATTGTCTCCATTGTTTTCCATTTATTTTTTTTATTATCACTGTCCATTTCTGTTGTGTATTCAAACAGTAATAAGCAAAATTTTGAAAACAGATGATTCATCATTCTATAATTTCTAAAATGTCCCTGGGAACATAGGCTAGCTACTCTGGTCAGTGACAGGGTAAGCAATCCTACTTTAAAAGCATAAACTCACTTGAATGCCCCTTGTATCAATTAACCCAAACTATTTTGTTGTATTGTTTCAACACAATATAGAAAACAGTATTTACAACCAAATATAACAGGGTATTTACCATCAACTGTTGAATGACATTGATAGGCAATTAATAAAATGAATGGTTTTCATATGAAGCCTTTGGAGAATTATCACTGGGACCTGTTTCTTATGCCTGCCAAATATTGCGTGATTAAATCAAACAGAGTCCATTTGTAGCACACTCTTCTCACCATTGAACCAGGACATGGTCTAGTTTTTAAGCCATGGGACCAATTCAGCAGCAGGAGTAGCTTCCTCACACAGGACAACCTCACCAGGCCCAGACCTCAGAGCTGGTTGAATGTCCGCAGGGTCTGAATAACAAGAAGAGCCTGCCTGCCGGTGGCACCATGCTACACTGCCTGGACAACATCGCTAGCTTCATGGAAGCCCTACCAATGGACTCCCCCAGCAACCTGTGGACCACCATCTGCAACCAGTTCCAGACCTTCCTTGCCAAGCTGCCCTCCGTGTTACCACTGAAGGTATCTCCTTCAAATTTTTACTGCAATACTCGCGTACGCCTAAAATAAGCCTGTGGACTTAAATAGCCGATTTACGCCCATGCTCTGCCTTAAATCACTTCAGTGTAATTTTTGTGCTTAAGTTGCGTTCATTAAGTAGACTTTAATCAGCCTGTGATGACATTTCTCCCACACAGTGTCCCCTAGACTCCAGCTTAAGGATCATTATTTGCCTGTTGAAGATTCCCACTACAAGTGCCACGAGGGTAAGCTTCCAGCGCTCGTTAATCGGAAAGACAGAGCAGATGTGCATACATTTTGCAAGCTGTTTAATTTCTGTTGTGTGTTCTGTAAAATTTTGTATGCAGGGTCAAATGATTTTGATGGCATGGCATTTTATACTTTATGCTGTATTATATTTTATAGTTCAAATAGATTTTAAGAACATTCTTACAGGCCACATTTGTCAAAAAAAACATTTTTTTTGCTTTGAAATGACAGCAAATGGGTCCCACAGAGAACACATTTTTGTCAAGAATGTTGTTTTTTGTAATCCCATGCAAACTTATTTTATAATATTAATACAGTAAAATTAATCTTTTTGTTTTTGTCCCTTGGGCTGCTTATTTTACAGTAACATAACACAAATAAGTGCCCTATATTGAAATGAAATACTATAAAAGGAGACAATTATACACGGAATTGCGTGTAGTATCTGTGCTACAGCCCACATGAAGCCCCGTAACAACCGTCGCCGCAGTTGCTGCACTTCAACGTAACCCGTGATTTCGAGGAGCCTCGGGCCCTGATTACTGACCTCTCCCCTCCCACTCACAGAGCCTTCTGGATCCCTTCTCCAAACTACTCAGCTTTGTGATTCAATATGGCGTCTTCAGCCTGTCCTACCTGGTGGAGCTGTGTGGCCTGTGCTACCGAGCCTTCAACAAGGTAATAATCCGCCCGCTTCATCCCTCCGGCGCGAAACAAACATGGCCGCCCGGCAAAGGGAAAGGGCTGCGGTGTCTCTGTGATGAAGTACCCAATCAGGCGGTATTGATTTACATATTTTGGAGTGCTGGCAGAAATGCATGGCGTAAGTGCCCCTCTCCATCAGTAATGGAGGCGCTGGGCTCGGTCTGCTGGTGGGCCGGCAGTGAGAGGCCTGGTGGATGACTCTCTACATCACCACGCTTGTCACTGCTGCAGACTTCATTTCCCCTGCCTTTATGGCTCTGTCCCACACTGCCTAATGCCTGCGTTAGATTCATTTCACGAATGCTCAACGTGACCTATTGCATTTCATGCGCAGGGAAGTTTATTGCAGCAAAAAAGGTATTATTAAAAGTGAGCTGATGTCGCATAAACACTGGGTGGGAATGTGATTTAGGTGAAAAATAGTAGACTTGTACATCAGGAAAGAAACATAAATGCAGATATTTAAGGTAAAACTACAGTCACAACATAACACAAGGTAATGGCAAGAACAGGCCATTCAGCCCAGCAATTCCTGCCTTTTCCTGCTGCTAAGTGTACCTATTGCTTAGTTGCCTCAAAGCTAAATAGTATCTAGCACCAAGCCTGGTTTTGAAAACCCCCAGTGTCTCTGCCTCCTCTACACGTCCTGGCAAGCTATTCCACACATTGACCACTTTTATACATGGAATCAATCTCTGAACCTTTTCCAGTGACTCTATATCTTTCTTATAGTGCGGTCCCCAGAACTGCACTCAGTAGTGGTCTAGTGGTCCAAGTGTGGTCTAACAAGAGTATTGTACAAGGTCAGTATAACTTCACCTTATACAATACTCTATACTCTATGCTCAATATTTTATGCCTGGTATATATACGTTAGCGATCGGATCTCCCTGCGGAAAATAGCTGGATTTTACTCCAGGGCTGACTTGCATTTACATTAGCATGCTCTTAAGACACCTTCACACACTATCCACTGTGGTGTCCACACGGAAACTGGGAGGGAAAGAAGCCAGGGCTGATGATGCAGAAACCGGGGGAAGACGGAGAGAAATGACAAGCAACAACAAACAACAGCAAAGAGGGCTGAGCCTGGTGCAGCACTGATTTGGCACAGACCTAATGAAGACAGAGTGGAGAGATTTGCGTTCCTGCCACAGGACCCGCCCGCCTCTCTCCCTGGTGGTTCGTTGCAGATAAATGGCGACCGGAGGCAGAGGGATGGTAAACACACTCCGGTCTTAAGTAGCACTCCATCATACTATTGGAAAGATGCCACAGCTTTTCGGGGGAAAAGCACGATTGCGGCTCAGATGCGGTGTAATGAAATGATCGTTTTTTATTATCATCATCAAACTATTGAACTGTTTTTTTCGTTTTGTTTGTTCTCCCAATCAGGAGCGGGATAAGTTCTACATGTCCCGCATTGTTGTGCTGGAGCTTTTGCAGGCACTGAAGTTCAAGTCCCCCTTACCTGACATAAACCTTTTACTGCTGGTCCAGGTAAGGATACATTCCCAAAAGTTGTTGCTCCTTTGAATTTTTTTTTAATTGTGTGGAGACCAAACAAATAGTGCATCATATCTGACAGTATGAAAAATGCTGTGCTACACATGAAACATGCTGGGATTTTAGCATTAGCATTGCCAAATACCCTGGTTTCTCTGTCCAAATGTTGCGGTCGATTGACATGCAAATCTTTGTGTTTTCAGTTTGTTTGCGCAGATGCTGGTACAAGACTAGCTGAATCTACCATTCTTCAAAAGCACATGATTTCCTCACTTCCTGGGGTGAGCTGCCTCCTCTTCTCGTTGTTGGTCCCTTTCTACACCATATGTTACAAACGCTTTAGTTCCACCAAACTGTGTAATCGCTGGCGGTTAATGCAGTTTTGTGGCACAGTTTCATGTTACAGAGCATGATGCAAGAAACTGCATTAAAAGAGCAATTCAAATCCCGGAGTCGCCTCAGGCATCTTTCTGTGCTTTGATTAATGTATACTGTACCTCTCTTTCAGTGTACTACAGCTGCCATGGAGTGCATGAGACAGTATGTCAGTGAGCTCCTGGACTTCATCGCAGATATGCATACACTTACAAAATTAAAAGTAAGTGTCGCCCAGCCACTAAATACACTTGATATCATCACTAATAAAGCAGTAAAATATAATATTTCACCCTTGGTTATTTGTGCAATTACTGCATTAAATTACAGTTATTTAGCTGATGCTTTTATCCAAAGCGACTTGATTAGACTAAGCATACCCCCTGCCTGGAGCAGTGTGGGGTTACAGGCCTTGCTCAAGGGCCCGACAGCTGCACAGATCTTACTGTGCCTACACTGGGGCTTTGATCACCCACCTTTGTGGTCGCAGTCAAGCTCCTTAGCCACTAGGCTATAGGCTGTGCTACTGTCTTCACTTTGGTAAAATATTAGCAAAATTATCATGCATAGAATGTAACAAGAAAATATGTGCACCTGTGTATTTATATTGGTTGGTGTGCAGAACATAATGCAAAATTGTGTGCAAGAAATTACATTACAATTGAGTACTCGTGCAATCATTTCTGCCCAAAACTGAGACGCTGACTTTTGCATCCATCTTGTGCTTGAGCCAGTTGCAGTTTACATCACTCACAGCTTTCTCCAACATAAAACATACATGTTGTAATCATTGGTGTGACTGGTCATGTGATCTATCCGCAGAGCCACATGAAAGCCTGTTGCCAGCCTCTGCATGAGGACACCTTTGGCGGGAACCTCAAGGTGGGCCTTGCTCAGGTGGCTGCCATGGAGATCAGCAAAGGCAATCACCGTGACAACAAGGCAGTGATCCGCTATTTGCCTTGGCTCTACCATCCTCCCTCTACCATGCAACAGGGGTAAGAACTGTTCCTCTCAATATTAATATCACATTAAGACAAATGTTACTAGTTCTAATATAGGAATGTTAACATTGATATGGGTGCTGATTCTTCCGGCAAACATTTATAATGTCTACTGCAATAATGGTTGAATTGACTGTTACACTCGTTGTTACTTTTAGCGATAACAATAAGTAGTGGTATGTATTATTGTATGAGAGTATTGAATAGTGGGCATGACTGAAGCACATTCTGTGGTAATAATAGCTACTTATTATTACCACCTTTAATAGCTTGGTGGGCCAGTAGGGGGCGCTCTTCCCTCTGGCTATCTATCTAACTATTTATCTATCTCTGAAGCTGTGCTGACTTCTCTCCCCACAGGCCAAAGGAGTTCATTGAATGTGTATCACACATCCGTCAGCTGTCCTGGCTGCTGCTAGGCTCCCTTACCCACTGTGCTTTGCACCAGGGCTCCACTTCCTGTATGCCCATCCCACTGGATGCAGGCTCCCACATCGCCGATCACCTCATCGTCATCCTGATCGGCTTTCCGGAACAGTCTAAGGTGCGGGATTGCAGCCTATTCATTAAAATATCCCGCAAAATAAAAAACGCAGTCGAGCCCCAAATAGCCGACATTGAGCCTGCGTGATGGTGTTGCTGACTGAAGGATACGTTCGTATTGCGTTCGTTCATGCATCGCAATATCGTTGAGCTAATGCTCCCACCACCTGCACCACTGTAAGCATTATCTAAAAGAAGCGAATGCTGTGTGTCATCGATCAGCTGTGAAACGGGCGGTACAAAGGACCACGGTGCTTTGTGGGGAGAAATCTGGGCTGTACCTGGAGGGAGACCAGCTGTCACCAAAGAAAAGAGTTTAATGGCTTCCATTAATATGAACAAAACAACAAAGCTGAGGGATTCGCTGGATTAATGAATTATTAAAGCGGTAGCACACAGACAAAATGCACAGGCTTGATTACCGGTAGCGGAGGTGTAGAAAAGCAGTATAAATACTCATTCAGTCTGAATGGAGGCTGTTTGATGTCTGCTGTCTTCACGGTGTTCAGAATGGAAATCCTGTTTAATTTTTTTGTAATGCGTTATTGTTCGAGCATTGTGACCTGCAGTAACCAGGCTTCATAAATATACAGCATCGTGTCACTCCACGTTCTCGCACAGTTAATAGCCAGCTTTGATTTTGACCTTGATCTTATTTTCCACTATTATCATCACCGCCCGTCACATCACTGGAAGCGTATGGGGCTTTTCTTTTTTTACTCTCGTACACAGGAGATCAAAAAAAAAATCTGACAGTGAAGATTTTAATGTTTCATTACGGTGTCTTTCATTTTAAATTTGCGTCAGAAGACACAAAGGTCCCGGGTGACGGTTTGGGATCTTAGTGTGTTCAAAAGACTGGGTGCTTCAAAGAGCAACCAAACACAAAGCAAGGAGGACTTCAGGGACAACCCATGACTTAGAGATTCTGCTAGGAGGCATACAGTACAGTGCATCATATCAAGGGCTGATGATGGTTGTAGCCCACTTTCCTCGAGGGGCTGTCAGGCTTTGCCTGTCCTATTTGAGCCTACTGTGATGTCCGTGTCCTTTTTATTCATGGCTGTCTTTATGCTTTTTCTCCAGACGTCGGTGTTGCACATGTGCTCGCTCTTCCACGCCTTCATGTTCGCCCAGCTTTGGACCATCTACTGCGAGCAGGCGGCGGCCACGCCCACCCTGCAGAACCAGAACCAGAACGAGTTCTCGTCCAGCGCCATCCTCACGGGCCTGGAGTTCTGGAGCCGGGTCACCCCCAGCATCCTGCAGCTCATGGCCCACAACAAAGTGGTGAGATCCCAGCTGCTGCTTCAGAAGGTTCAACCCTCTAACTTTAAGGGCAGGACAAGGTCTCACGGCTGAGCTATCATTTCAAACACATACAGTATTTATGGTGACCTGCTTCTAAAATTAATTGTGCCTCTTCGATTAAGCAATTAATTTGACGATTGGCCACAGGGCAGAGCCTGGGTGGAATGCTATATTAGGTCTCAGTTGTTTTCTGCATTTTAACCTATAGTGATGGCACTGGTGTCTGCAGGCAAGAACATAACAAATGGCCCAGTCAAAAGAATGCTTACGTGTGTATGTGCATTTGCATGCTTGCCTGAGTGTGTGTCCATGTTTAGAGAGAGAGACAGTGTGTGTGTATGCACGTGTGTGTGTGTGCGTGTGTGCACATGTGTGTGTTGTGGCTCATTGCAGCAGTACTCCAGGGTGGAGTTATTTATGCCAGGTTACTCCCTGCAGACCAGGGTTGACATTTCAGTACGTTGGTTTTGTGTTTCTGACCTCCTCTTCTTGACCCCCGAGCAGCTTAACCTTTCCACATACTGGTTCCCAGTGCAGCCACTGATCAGGGTTTGAGCAAGGAATGAGGCCATGCTCTAGTGGGAATGGTGCTGGATATTACACAAGCATTAGGTATTTAGCAGACACTAGTCTAGAGAAACATATAAGTGCATAGATAAGGGTTCAGTCAATGACTGAGGCAAGGCATCAGTGCCGCGACCAGCAGTCGAAAGTCGCCATCTTTCAGATGAAACGTTAAACCGAGGTCCTGACCCTGCAGTGGTCATTAAAGATCCCATGACACTCTTTGCAAAGAGTGGGGGGTTCCCCGGTATCCTGGCTAAATTCCAAAGAGCTCTCTCCACCTGCCACCTAATCATCACCTGATTTAGCATAACACTAAGGGCTATAGTACAAGAGGGAGATTGAGAATCTTTGAGGATGTTATGTTAGATGTAGCTAGGGCTACTAAACCCATAATAAATTATTGGAGTTCAGCATTTGTTGAGAAAAGGTACAGCACCTCAGTGCTACTCAGCATAGAGATAAACATGGAGGTCTGTTTGCTGTCTGAGGCCTGTATTGGCTACAGAAGTAAATGGAAGGGCACTGCAGGTGACCGAGGACTCTATCCTCACCCTGTATCTGCTGATCCGGGGAATGTACCTCTAAAGCAGTCAGCAATGCGTGGGATATCTGGCTGAGCTCCGTGCCGACTCTCTCTCTCTCTTTCCCAGATGGTGGAGATGGTGTGCCTGCATGTCATCAGCCTCATGGAGGCACTTCAGGAATGTAACTCAACCATTTTTGTAAAGGTTGGTGAGCTAAGAGCCTGTATTGATTTCTTGTGGCAGGAGACATATGATGTTCACTTTTGTGCAGTCCAAGGTTGTTCTTTTGTTGTTGTTTTTTGGCAGGTCTTCCCATTGCATTTGAATACATTTGAATAAGTCATTGACTGCGTGGTCTGTGCTGCAATGTAGCTGTTTTCTTAGCATGTAGTTCTATCAGGTTGGAATGTGTTAACATGAAATAATATCCATTAAAATTGTGCATCACCCTCCAGGGCGGCTGGCTGTAGTTGGCACTGGCACAACCAAGATTAAATTCCAGACCATTGGGCCCTTCCACAAACACTGTAGAACAGTCTAGAACAGTGTCCTAAGTGTCCTTTATTGATCCCACATGGGGAAATTTAGCAGAGGTACAGTTAGAAAGATAAAAGTCGCACACACAATCACATTAAATGTCACACACACAATAAAAATAAGAAATAAATTCTAAAGAAATCTGGTAAATGATAAGCCACCCAGCAAGCCCACGCCTACATTCTTAAAGCATTCCTTTTTCTTTCCTCCCTAACAGCTTATTCCTATGTGGCTGCCTATGATTCAGTCCAACCTCAAGGTAACTATTCCTTCCTTTCACAATGATTTTGATCAGAAACCAAAGCAGTTTTTCTTCCAGCAAACAGCTGTATCGACACACACATACTGTAATCTAATAAATCTTCTATTTCATTTTGGAATTCACTGTTCAAATTGGGTTTATTCCTTAATGTCCTTAATCTCTTAATGCTGGCAACTGCCATTTTAAATTTGAACGTGAATGGAATACTCCAAAGAAAGAAAATGTCATGTTCAGATTTCCACGCAGTACAGCTTGCTGTTTTCTGTAAGAATTACAACCATAACTGTAATCACCCAAAAGAAAATCAGCACAGATAGAATATATTTTATTTAGCATTGAAATGGCTCAGACGTTGTTTTTGAAACTTGCCCTGGTGACGGTGGCCTCCGGCCTCTCCCCAGCACCTGTCGGCGGGGCTGCAGCTGCGGCTCCAGGCCATCCAGAACCGCGTCAACCACCAGTGTCTGCAGGGCATGCAGGGCTGCGTCCCGCCCGGTGTCCTGCCCTCCGCCCTGCGCAAGTGGCTGCAGTGCACGCAGTTCAAGATGGCGCAGGTGGAGATCCAGTCTTCCGAGGCGGCCTCGCAGTTCTACCCCATGTGAACGAACTCGGCCCGTGGATACCTCCCCGCCCCACGCACCCGGCCCGGCCCGGCCCGGCCCTGCCCTGCCCTGCCCCTCCTCTCCCTCCCATCCGGGGAACGCTCCACAGCTGCCCACACCATCTCTCCGCTCCAGACTCCTCCAAGCCCAACACCTCTGGTCTTCTTCGGCTTCACGCTTCAGCTTTCGCTGGCAAAGTGAGCGGGTTTCCCCCCGGTTGAACTGTCCATCTAACTGTGTTCCAGAGGTTCAAAACGTAGACAGCCTAGAGGTCATAGAGGGCAGTAGAATCAGAGGGAGCATGCTCAAATTCTTGTCAGGGAGTGTGGGTCAAGCAGGGGCAGGAGCTTGTTTCTCGATGTGGCACAGGGGGTCTGTGGTAGCAGTTTCCTGTTCAGATAAGGAAAGGGAGTCAAGGAGATTGCATTTGAAGGCAAGGCCAGAGTGAATGCCCAAGTGTTAGAAGGTGTAATGTGTTCTGGACTGTATCTCAAACGCAGAAAAGAATAAGTGCTTCATAGAAGAAGATTGGCCGATGCTCTACTGTAAATATCGATTACCTGCAGATGTGCAGCTAGCCACAGTCACACTCCGCAGCAGAGGAGGACATTTTGTGTCCCTGGATAATGATAATAAAGGGATATTATGCATATAGCTTTGAAAAGTGCTCTGTATTCATATGCATTCCAGATGCCAATGTATTTTTCTCCCCTTTTCGTTGCTGTTGTGGTTGAAAGCCAGAACAATAAAATAAAGGCCACATCAAATTTTTAGAAAATAAATCAGAGATCCTGTCGTCATGTGCTTTGGTTGTGTGGACCGGCGGCGCTAAAACCGCACCCTGTATCTCCTCACAGCTGTCTGATTGGAATAATATTCATGGTTAAAGCCGGACAGTTGTGCCGGACTCATTATGCTTGCCAAACACTGAGGGGAACACATTTTAAATGATTAACACCAATTTTACACTGGAATGGTAACACTAATGAGACTTTCCGAATGCCTGCCCTGCCCATTATAGAATATGCGATAGCATCTCCTCCGAGACTTCCCCGTTTGGAGACCTTGCAACAATACATTCTCAATGTTTGGAAATGTTTTTTTGCCTGCGGTGGAACTAGACGCTGTGGTGCACCTGAATATTTTTGGTTGATTTGTGGATCCTGAGGTTTCTCCCTGAATTTTAACAATAGGTTTTATCAAATTCAGGGAAACAAGGCCGAATGCTGACCCTGTCCATCTCTAGAGTGGATGTTAACATATGGTCTGTTTACAAAGAGAGAGAAAAGCGAAATGAGACAGTTAAGTGACGCGAGGGCTGTGCTGTCTTGGAGGGTTCATTCCATCACTGTCAAAACAGAAATAAACAGAGAAAGCTGCCAGAGAGGGAAAATGCAGTCTAATGGAAAAAGACATTTTAAATGCCCAAGCAAAGAACGTGTATCTCAGATTTTTGACGAATGAATCAATGCACACTCCATCAAATTCAAATCTGTTCAGTCTGTATGACAAGCGCCCAATAACAATTCCACATTTGAGGGCTTATGCTGGAATGCACATATTGTGTATGAAAAAACATCGCATAACATGTATAAACTATATACTCAGTATATTATGTATGTGTGTGTGTGTGTGTGTGCATGTATGTGTGTGTGACAACACATTACAATACCTCCAAGATATTTGGCTATAAACAGGGATGGGCAACATAGTAAAATGACCCTCCTCTCCGGTTCAGACCTAGAGACTAGTCTAGAGACTGAGATGGTCATTGCAGAACATTTGTGTTGCTTTCAAGTTACTATTTCTGTGTGGATTTTGATGTACCTATGTCCTTCTGGAAAATCTACCGATGGCTATGAGCTTCATAGCAGAGATTTTCTGACAAAATGTCTTGGTACTTTGTTGAATTCATTGTGCCACTGATCTTAAATAGTGCCCATGGACCACTGGCAGCAGAACATCTCCAAAACATCAATGACCTGCCTCCATATTTGACAGTCGGTATGATATATTATACAGCGGATAGGTCCGGTCCATTGTCTCTATTGGTCAGTTGGCGTTCCAGCCGTGCCAATATCCACGATATACCATAGACTGTATCGATATACACACGGCTAAATGGAATGTTCACACGTCTATTAATATTACTCCGCGTTTTGAGATCACCGTTATCTGCTTTGTAACCGAAATTAACGTGACATTATCATCATCGCGCCGCTAGTAGCCTACCTAAGTAAAACAAAAACAGTGATTTTAAAGTGTCCTTTGACCTTCTCAGATTTGGAAAGGAGTGGGAACGAAAGAAATACAACTAAGGAAACATCCTCGGATCTAAATATCAGCAAGACCAGCAAACCCCGGCGAAGCAAACTCAAACGATTGAAAGAATGAGCTTTTTCAATAACTGCCCATTATCTGGCAGTGTCCAGATAAACGTCTACAGCAAAGACAAATGACTTGTCTGTCAGTGTTGTCAGGTGTAACGTAAACTAGCAAGCTAGCTAGCCTAGCACTAACCTTGCAGTGGGGATACAGTATTACAATCGCGTTGCTTAGCTAACGTTGGTGCAGTGGGGAGTATACTAACGTTAGCAATACCGTTGCTTAGCAACCGATAAACTACTGTTCAGCCGAAGAATACATTTATCATGAAACATAGTTCCATTGAAAATACATTCATTTAAAGTGTGTCTTGTCTTTCTTTTCTGAAATTTTGAAAGATATATGTGGTAATCCATAGCGTTATGGAACTTGAACCTGTGATATATCTTGGATATTGGCACATCTAGAGGGTGTAATTAATGGCACTCCGTTTCACGACGTGCCTAACCACCCCGTTAGCTGTGCCACGATATACCACGGCTTCTGGTTCCATGACGCTTACGTACATAAGTATTTAATTGATATTGCCAGTCATTTCTCACATTAGCGCACAGGAACTGAGGCACAAGTCCCCAGCGAAGAGGCCCACCACCATGCATCCCACCCCTGGAATACAGACATCCCTGTCTCCATCTCCCTTAGCCTGCTACAGAACTTGCGGAGGCTGAAGTAATGGCATGTGTTCTCAACAAATCTAATTGCACTGTGGGCGAACACGGGCTGGCTCCTAAGCTGGCCCTCTCCTCTCCCCTCTCCCTCTCTGCAGACATGGCCATGCTGCCTCTCTCCATCAGGGCTTGGATCAATCAAACATAACCCAGGCAGAGGGAGGGTAACGCAATAAGCAGGGTAGACAATGGGCAAACAAGACGAGCAGTCATCTCATCAGCTCCTGCCAAGCCTCCCCTTATTAGCCACGGTGCAACAGTTAGGTCTGCACAGAATGAATAAAATACAATTACATATGGCCTAATTTCATTCGCTGTGATAAAGTGTGCTTGTAAGATTTAATTTAGATTACAGAAGGCACTTGTCCCAGAATAGCAGAAGACATAGATGGTCAGTCCATCTGGATCTATACCACAATGTATGCATTTCTGTCCTCTACTATATTCCATTGACATTGCCATACTTATGTTTTCTTAAGTTTTGGTGAACACAATCCAAGATCTGTGTTTTCATATCTTCCCCTTACCGATATAAAGTGTACAGAACACCTATTCCTGTAAAATATACATTTAGACAAAACTTTTTGTTGAAATACTGAGGAATTATGATACTGTCATATTATTTCACAGCTATTGGGCCCTTGAGCTACGACCTTAACCCCACATTGCTGCACCGTGGCTGCCCACTACTCCTAAGTAACCAGGATGAGTGAAACAACTTACCCCACGGAGTTCAATAAAGTATATCTCTATTTGGGCTTGATTGTCAAATAGGCAAATGTGAAGTGCCATTTTGCACCAGTACATATCCGATATGCCTTCACCTTGTTACTGGAATGAAATTATCATGAGTCTGGAAAATATCTGGGTCTGGGAGGAAAACAACCAGGATCCCAGTGCATAATTACCTGAAGCATGGAATATATCAGAATTATGCAGAGAGTGGTCTCGTTTCTAGAAAAAAACCTTATGAAATCAAATTGATGAATAAGAGGATCTTGAGTCTGGGATATATCTCTTCTGGGTCTGGAAGTAAAAGGTTCCACATAATTACATTGAATCTGAATCGTATATCTGGATTCTGCAGATAGTGATCTTTGTGTCTTGAACATACGATTAAGAAATAACAGTAAAAGTGCAATGCACAGTACTATGTTGTTATAATATAACTGCTATTATATACGTATGTTATCTTAATTCTGGAGATTATATATTATGTTATAATCATTATTGTGAGTGTTTCTGGAATGTATTATGAGGAATGTATTATGAGGGCCCAGGAGAGCAAACCATCCTGTGTGTAACATGCTAATCGCTCGCTCGCTCATTATAAGTCTGGTATCTTTTTTCTGGAGATTTTATATTGTGTTATTGGTATTATTGAGTGCAGTCATTTATTTCTGAGTATAATCAGGTTCTAGAATACTTAACGGCGCGCTGAATGCCATGACGTGTTTACGGAATGTATTATGAGGGCTCTTGAGAGCAAACCGTCCCATGTGTAACATGTTAATCGCTCGCTCTGTCTCTCTACTGTACGCCTGTCTCAGAGGTGAGTCACTGAGCGCGCTCCGCTCTTAGCCTGCCGTCTGAGTATGTTCACCGACGGGCTGAGTGCAGCCGTCAGTCACACGGGCCCCCTGTCATCCCACATCTGCCTGCGGAGGAGCTCAGCTGACACAGCAGGTTAAGTCTAAGCCACTGCCATCGCTGCAGCCCACTTCCATGGTCCCCGTTTGGCAACGAAGACTGACGTGCACGTGGTTGAAGTTCATCCTCGCGGTCAGACGGATGGGAAATCAAACGAGCAATGCCCTTACCAAGGCCAGGAATAAACAAAGCGCATCCGTATTTTAAAGTGCACTGCTGCGTAAGATTAATTTACATCTGATGTTAAATATTACATGTTAAATATTTTTTGACATTTTATTCTGTCAGTTGGCTGATTAGTGAATTCTAATTCTGTTTTTCTACTTGTTCTACAAGAACAAAATGCTCAACTGTGCTCAGACAAAGGGGACATTTGATGGGATATATCATTAGCAAATGAATATGAGCCTGTCTTTTCCTTTTAAAACGTGCACTGGTCACTTACTGTAACAAGATCCAGTAGCCGCAGGTGAATCAGGTTTCGGTGACCCCCGTACCTGAGTGAGCAGTAATTATTCTGCAGGATGTGGCAGAAACACCCAGGCTCTCGTCACCTCTCCCCGCAAATCAGCAAACCTTTAAGGCGCTCCCTTACCGTCGGCCGCATCACGGCTCATCAAAGGGCGCTCTCTCTCCCGCCGCGCGTAACGGAGTCCTGGCTCCGAGGCCACATCTGCCGCGCGTCACCGTGGCTGTTTGAACTCGCAGCCCTTTAAAGTCCCCCTCGCCTCATTAACGCCAGCTTATGTAATCAACATCCCACAAGTGCCCAGCACTCCTCCTCCCCTGCCTCCTCTTTGAGGATCGACTCGACCGGGGGAACGGCTGAAGAGTTGGGGGTTTGTGTGCCCGTTATGAAGGTCGCTGTACTGATGGAGAGCTTCCTGGTGGCCAACGAGGTCTTTGTCAGTTGACGGATGACTTAGGACTGTAAGCTACATGGAGGAGGCCAGTTCAGTCTCACTCTGAATGCCGCTTTGATGGAAGCATTTGATGGCCCAGATTAGACAACCTGTACCACCGCCCTCCCTACACACACTAAAACATACACATATACACTCACCGAGCACTTTATTAGGAACATTTTTACTTTATCATGCAATTATCTGATCAGCCAATAGTGTGGCAGCAATACAATGCATACAATCATGTTGATACAGGTCAGGAGCTTCAGTTAATGTTCACATCAACCACCAGAATGGAGAAAAAATGTGGTCTAAGTGACTTTGACCATGGAATGATTGTTGGTGGCAGACAGGGTGGTGACTGGAAGGTGACAGTAACGCAAATAACCACACATTACAGCAGTGGTATGCAGAAGAGCATCTCTGAACACACATCATAACTTTAAGTGGATAGGCTACAGCAGTAGAAGTCTAAGAAAATACCTAATAAAGTGCTTGGTGAGTGTACAGTAAATATGCACATTAAACATTTGCTCAAAGTGTATTTAGTCGATAGTTAATTGGAGTATAGAGAAAATTACGTGAAGAAGGCTACGGGCACCATTGCACCTGCACTTAAATGAGAGGGAAAAAACCCTTGGGCATTCTCTTCTGGGAGAATATAAATATCGATTATTGACCTCTAGCTGTCAGAATGTGTGGTCCCTGTCAGTTGTGAAGTGCCTTGTGTTGTGTGGACTGTCAGATTCCTGGGGCCAGACTGATAGCCAGTTGACTGCTTTTTTGACCCGGGCTGACGGCCTACTGTAAATGCGCTGTCAGTCAAGAGGAAAATAAATAATACAACAAACACAGAAGACACCCAGAGAGAAAAACAAACGCTTCACACACTGAATTTTAAACACCTCCTGTCTGCATGATTTCAATAACATTGTGCAGAATTCTGGAAAGTATAGCACTAGCTGCATGACATCTATTAATGGAAAACAAAAACAGAAACACCATTAATTATGATATTGGTGCTTTATTTTAGCAGTGTTTACATAACAGATGCAGATACATAACAGATTTTTTTTTAAAATCCTGAATGTCTCAAAATGGGATCTTCAAACATCAACCAGGCATGTTTTTGTAATGGTAAAAACCTTAATATTTGTACAGTTACCGTGTGATTCTATGCAAGAATCGAAGTGACAGATATGATGTCGTATGATATGTAAGCACATGGTGCTCAATGGTTTTTGTGCAAATTTATGGACAGTTATTTTGGAATCTAATCAATTTATTAGGCATTTATTAGACTTTTTTTTTGGACTTATTGGTCTTCTGCTGCTGTAGCCTATCCACTTAAGAGGTTTGACGCATTGTGTGTTCAGTGATGCTCTTCTGCATACCACTGTTGTAATGTGTGGTTATTTGTGTTGCTGTCACCTTCCTGTCAGCTTTGACCAGCTTGGCCCTTCTCCACTGACCTTTCTCATTAACAAGGTGGTTTTGCCCACAGAACTGCTGCTCACTGTTTTTTTTTTGCACCATTCTCTGCAAAATGTGAGAGACTGTTGTCCCAGGAGATCAGCAGTTTCTGAGATATTCAAACCACCCTGTCTGGCAACAATCATTCCACGGTCAAAGTCACTTAGGTCACATTTCTTCCCCATTCTGACATTTGGTCTGAAAAACAGCTGAACCATGTCTGCATGCTTTTATGCAATTAGTTGCTGCCACATGATTCGCTGTTCAAATATTTTTAACAGTCTGATATACAGGTCTCCCTAATAAAGTGGTCAGTGAGGGTAAGTACTGACAGAGTGACTATCAAATCAAACTGAGAGGAAAAAAAAAAATATACATATGCCTTGATTCAATAACTTGTAAATGACAGTTTGGAGAGTTCAAACTACATAAAAATGTTGTGTTTGTATGGAAAAAGTTACAATTGAATTTATTTTTAAGATAAAGCTGTAGATAACAAAGATAAAATGTTTATTGAATCCAGACCATCCAGGCCAAATGGCCATTAGTGTATGAAATGCGTCCAAAGAAATGGGAGCGGAGTGAAGTCCGCCTACTCAAGAAAAACACACTGGATTTGACCCTTGAGCTTTCGGGAAAAGGTGTGCGATGCTGGTATTTCAAAACAAACTAAATTAAACTTTGACAAACACTTACAGTAAATGTGAAGGCGCTCCCACTTTATTTATGTGATTACTGTAACTTGGCCACCTGGCAGAGCAGAGTCTGTGATTAATGCTCTGAGCTCTGGTACGTCTGCATGGCTGCTTACACACTCCCGTGTTCTAATATGAAACATCTCCCTGCTTCCTGCTGGCACAAATTCTCCACAATTCACTGCACAAAGAGGACAAAGGCAGGGCCGGCAGAATGCTGTTGCATGCATCTTCTGCCAAGTCGGTTATGCAGATAAGGTACAGGAAGAACGAACAAAGCACAGTTCAGGTATGTACGCACCAGACATGGCTAAATCTCACACGACGCTGTCAGCCAACATTACCGGATGCTTACAGACAGCATTCGCTTTTTTTGCGACAGTGTTTTGTGAAATGTTTGCGGCCATTTGCAAAGCCCATGTCTGTTCTGTAGGGCTGGGAGGCTATCAGAACACTGCTTTGTTCTTAAAAATTACACCAATCGCCCCAGTCCATTTCAATTACTCCAGATGGCCTGGACTGCATTTCATCTTGGCCGCTGATGGAGCATACGAATCCACGGCGACGGTCATTATTTTCATGTTCAGGGCTGAGACTACTCCTCCTCCCAGTCTAAAAAACACAGCCTCTCTGACAAGGCTACTGCACGAAAACACAACTCCTACTGTACCACGGTGCCCAGAGCAGTCATCCTTCCTGGCCTTGGATGCATCTGGCACTGCGGCAGGAGGCGAACGCACACCACCCCAAGACAAATATAATTACAGGATGGAATGTGAAAATTGAAGAGCTGGTTAAAAAACAAAAGAAAGGTTTGATGGTCTTTGTCCCTGACTGTAATGTGCGCGTGGCTTTTCGCCTGCAGTGGCACTGCCGGCGTGTTGCGACGGTGCAGTGCCTCCGTCTCCGCAGCGCCGGGGCTCCAGCCAGCCCCGTTCAGCCTGTCACATCGCCTTTATTACAGCCCAATTCAGGGCTCTCCGGCTGGACAATGCATGAATGTTTAAATGAATGCACCGAGTGTCTAATTGCATTATTCTCAAAGTGCACATCTGAGTAGAGGGAGCATCGCCGTGCATAGGCTCGGTCATTCACATTCAAATTCATTCACATTCCCCTGCCCTCCCGTCTCCCCTGTGCTCCCATCCTCTCCGTAGACTGACGTGGGTTTCTATAGATTATCGCTGCTATGGATGTTCTGGATTTTTCTTTTGCTCCAGCTACGATTGGACACATTTCCGCTGAATTGAACTCCAGATGTTGAAACTGCGTCGGTATCTGTCTGCGACTTGACCTGGATCTCTGAAAGCCACAGTCGAAGACGAGTGAAAACACAAACCCATCCACTTACCCACTTAGCCAAATGCTAACATCTGCTGTGCTGACCCCCTGGCTCTCGTTGCACTCAGATAATGAAACCAACATCAATACAATGTTACATGGGTAAATTCAAGGGTTGTACACAGGAGTTTTAATTCAGTCTCAGCCAAGAGGGTGAAAAGTGACTGGTCGCAGCAGTAGAAAGTACAAAACCATCTTCCTAATTGACCTTCTGCAGAATGTGTTGAGTTTGTCTCTCTGAACAGACAATGATAACAATTCACTAGCCTCCTTTAAAATGCTAATGCATAAATGAGAGAGTCACATGTTTACCCAGAAACCCATTGGGGCTTTCTCTAGCACAAGTGAACTCAGCCAATAATGAGGCTGTGAATATTCATGCAGCTGCCCCTTCTTGGTAATCTAATTTGTTTAGTCAGCAATCCACCACAGAAGCTCATTAGAATGAGAGAATTTGCCTTAGCGAGTCTATTAAAAATAGGTTAAAGTTAAAGAGAAGCAAAGAGCTGACATCAAAAGATGCTATTTCACTCGCTGTTCCATTTGCTCCTGGACACCAGAGCCCTGAATGTGTTTCATAATAGCTGCTCATTAATAATTAATGCGTTGAGACAGACTGTGAACATTACCTCCACCGCAGGAAACCCAGGAGATGCACATCTACCCCCCGAGGGGTTCACACCAGTAAAAATGACAGTGAAAACACTGTGAAAATGTGATCAAGCGAGTCAACTGTGTCAACCGTGACATCTACTCGCCCTGAACAAGTTTTGGCCCCGGAGACTCGTTTAATGGGAGTAAGCCCCCTCTCCAGGCAGATGCGGGATCGCAGAGGGACTGTGTGGATTCTCGGCCTGTTGGAGAACAGACTCAGACAGCAGGCTACGGGGCGAAGCGTGCTCAGTGACTCACCTCAGAGACAGAGAGAGCGATTATCACGTTACGAGTGGGACAATTTCCTCCCCTTTTCCTTTGAAAGAAATAGTGGTAACACTTTAAAATAAGGGTACATGGATTGGCATTAACTAATGTAGTTGTTAACATGAAGCAATGATTTACAAATGCATTAATTAAGCATGAAATTTTTCTTTAAAGGGACAATTGGAGTTTTGTGTTAAAACATTGTTATAAGACCATTGTAAATCCCTTCTTATCATTGAAAAAGGCTCACTGACTCACCCTCTACCTGTGTTTATAGTCCTTAAATTTGGGATTCAAAATATGCAGTTGATGAGCAGTCACTCTGCACCAAAACATTGCATAGCTGTACAATAATTCAAGCTCATTGGTTGAAAATTGGTTCTAATTGCCATAGCCAATGGCGTTTCAACGTCAGCACGTTCAGAGAAGGGGTGGGTTAAACAGTGTTGTGGTTTGAGCGTGTTCGTTGCTGCAATTCCTCTCTTGGCCGTTAGAAGTCAGAAATTACCTACTGTACCTTTAATGTCTTTTTTTAACTCTTATTAACTAATGTATTAGTTACATGAATATTTAGACATTAGCAAACCATGGGATAAACGTACAATTAGTTAAGCATTAACAGAAACATTAACTGCTTTTATCATGCCAATATGAATTGGCATTAACTAATGTAGTTGTTAGCATGTATTCATGATGTACAAATACATAAACAAAACTTAACGTTTCAGTAGTTAGATAATAAACAACTAATTCATGTAACCTTATTGTAAAGCATTACCAAAATAGTTTTCACAATAACTGACAACGGGTCTTTTTAAAGTACAATTTTATTTAAAACTAAAAAAGTCAGCATGTTGCAATTAAATTAGTTCAATGCACTATATATATGCATACATTGTGCAACAACCTTTATTTACCAAAATATACATTAATGGCTTGTTCCAGAAACATGACAACAGTAAATTCTGATTTGTAGCATATCTGTTGTTATATATTTCCCTATAAACATGTTTTCTTTTACTCTGTACATGTGATACAGTCAAGAAGGCAGTTTTTTTATATTAATATTTACATTCATGCATTATTTTTCAGATTATAGTATTGTACATAATATAATACAGATGTATGCTCAGATGCTGGGTACACCGTAGATATGCAGTTATATGTCACAATGCAAGGTCTGTGCTTGCAAACTCAGAGCACTTTATTCTACAACAGGGAAACACACACACATACCGTATGCATAACACGGGCACACATTTACACACACACATTCACACATTCACACTGATTTATAGCATTTAAGTAAGAGACATCATCACTGTTACTTGGAATGGAGATTCATTTCACCCAGTCTGCACAGAATATTAGGTTAAATAGGGATTTCCTGTATATACTTTGAAAAGCTTGGAAATGTGTTTGAATGTGTATGCTGTATTAGCCACCAAAAAGTGCCTCTCTGCTGTAAATGTTTTCTATGTTAGCAACAGCAGGGCTGAACTTATGCTGTATACGACCACATTTGTGAAATGCATAGAGCCTGTTAAACCCACATCTTGCTTGAATAATCATGTTAAACAGAGGGATTTAGAGTGATGTAAATCCACTGAATTGGAAATGCCTACACACCTCTAACACTACCTCACACCTACAGTACTACAGCCCACAAGGTTCAAAGTTTGAAAATAAAATAATGCATCATACAGTTGTTTTCCGAAAGACAAAATGTTTGGCCAAATTTATTTTATATCCTTGCCATGTGTATTCAGCAATATAAGAGGCTTTATTATAGGTGACATGAAAAGATTACATAATTAAAAAATATAAAGAAGAGGCTCAGATCCGTTCCCGAAATACATCTTCTTATGAGGGTCATTTCACAATGTAGTGTATTGTCATTATTTTGGGAGAGCTGCTCTCTCAAGTGATTTTCTACAGCAAAGAATTAACTACTTCAAATTTAAGTGCAGCTAATTTGTTGCAAGAATGAAACACATTTTTAAATGCAACACAAAATGCAACCAATGTAGAAATGTGATTAAAATACTATAGGCTGCACAAGCTGTAATATAATTCTATAACTTCTCTGTTCAATTGCATGTCACCTATTAATCGAAGGGAGAAAGATCATCCTTTATTCCCAATGTCAATGCTAGTTTATAATCAATGGCACAATGACATGCAATCTCACCCTGGAAATAAGTTGCCAAAAGAGCTTTGCACAAAACGGCCACCCTTTCTCTTCAAACTCTCCCCAGAGTAGTTGCTGGTTGATACCTGGGACCAACTACCTTACTCAGAGCTCTCTTCAGTTTCTATAGCGATGGGCCACCCTCAGGTGAAAAAGAAGAATTATCATGGAATCACATTAATAAATTGACAATGCACTTCCTGTTGCTTATCCTCTATCTCTTTCTCTCTCTCACTCACTCTCTCTCTTTGAACATTAGGATTAGTTTGCAAAAGCCTGTCTTGAATCAAACATACACATACACATGCACACACACGCACAAAAAGCAACAGAAACACACACACAAACACACACACACACACGCTCCCACACATGCACGCATGCACACACATACACACATAGTTCACTGAAACAGGGTGTATAGTATTAGCTGAAAGATGGAGATTACACTCCATCAGAACAGAATTATTTACAAATGTAGGCCTACACTGAAAATGAGAGTTGACATAGACACAGCAATAAGAACACTGATTAAGACAAAGAAAAGCCATACATTTACAGTTGAATAAATAATAAACCAATTGAATAAATAAACATGAATGGATTTTAAGATAGCTGTTACAGTAGCCTTGGGTAATAACAGTCTTCAGTCAGTAAATAATTATTAGTGTTCTGACACAAGGGGCAAAATATACCATTAAACAAAATTAAAACAAAACAGTTATTTTCCAATGAAATTATGAACCAATTCCTTGGGTCTCATTCACCAAATTATGCTCTGATCAAATCTGATTGTAATGGGTGCAGATACATCTGGATGGAAAGATTCATCAATATAATAACGAATGCAAGATGAAATATTCACAGCAGCTCCACATTTGATGTATAATGCTATTTAGACAGACTGGGCTGCAGTGATAAGCAGGCAGTTCATGCCAAAACTCGAATAATCAAAATGTTTTGTCATTTTACCTATAATTCTGAGAAGTCGTAGCTACGGTAATATGAATAAGCTGTAAGACTGGTATGACAACATTTTACCAACAGCACTATTTATATCACTAATGGACAGTTCCCGGGATATGTATGGGGAATCTTTTAAATTCTCAGCACATGCATTAAATAGCTACATATTTCACAATGTCACGTGTAGATTGATCCTCTTTGCCAAGGAGCAGAAAGACTTTTACCCCACTGATAAATTGGCCTTAGTATAAGGGAAAAACAAACTTTTAAGAAAACATTTAGTATTTACCCAATAGGAAGGGGTGGTCATTGTTGCAGTTCGGGATAATACTAGACACTGAAAATGCCCAAATGATACAGCGTATTCTCTCATCCAAATGCAAGAGCTGTAACACCAAACCCTTCTGCCATGATCTTTTTCTCTATGTGGTGATATTTCTTTAAACATAACCCACATTGTAAGTAGCCTACAGGAAGGTAGCATACAATAATTTGAGATAAGAAAGTAACCTCATTTCCCATCAAGACTTTGATGAATATAATTTGCACAGTGAAACTATCTTACATTCTTCCAGTCCCACTTCATTTGGTATTTTGGTGATATTTTGCTACAGACAGGTGGACCTCACCTATGGCAATGTGGTGGCATTGATGGTTATTTAGAAGCATGTGCATGCACTTACTGTATAATCTACAATCGAGTGACATCTATCAACACATGCTCAAGTGCACCAAAAGGTTACTGCTCTATGCAAGTTTGTTTTAGAATTTAGACATGGTTTAGGTATACAACCATTTCTGACAAACAAACATACAGACGATAATGGAGTATAATGGTGAGGGCTTGTAACCCAGTAGTTGCAGGTTGTCAGGTTTGGTTACCAGGTAGGGATACAGTCGTCATCTTGAGCAAGGTACTTATCTTCTGCAGTATACACTCAGTGAGCACTTTATTAGGTATTTATTAGACTTATTCATTTAACTTATTAAGTCTTCTGATGCTGTAGCCAATCCACTTACAGGTTTGACGCATAGTGTGTCAGAGATGCTCTTCTGCATACCACTGTTGTAATGTGTGGTCATTTGCATTATTGTCACCTTCCTGTCAGCTTTAACCAGTCTGGTCCTTCTCCTCTAACCTCTCTCATTAACAAGGCATTTTCCCAACAGAACTGCAATTCACTGGACGTTTTTTTGTTTTCCGCATGATTCTCTGCAAACTCTAGAGACTGTTGTGCATGAAAATTAAGGAGATCAGCAGTTTCTGAGATACTCAAACCATCCTGTCTGACACCAACAATCATTCCACAGTCAAAGGTCACATTTCTTCCCCATTCCAACATTTGGTCTGAAAAACAGCTGAACCTCTTTACCATGTATACATGCTTTCATGCATTTAGTTCCTGCCCCCTGATTGGCTGATTAAATATTTGCATGAACAAGCTGGTGTACCTAATAAAGTCTTCACTGAGTGTATATTCAACTGTATAAGAGGGTACTATGTAGAAAATGGAAGCTGAGTAAAAGTCTCTCCACGTAAGAGTATCTGCCGAGTGGCTAAAAGTATTGTAATAGAGGAGGCCCCTTTGCCATTATATTCCCTTTCTAAATTGCATAGTCGGGAAGCAACCCATTGCAGTATGAACTTGCTTGGGTATTCACTGTTTTAATGCTCTCTTTTTTGCAAATAGGCAGAGGGTACCATGGTGTTTTTGAAATGCTATGTAGCAGGAGGAGGAACTGACATTAGATAGAGAATACAATAGGGGGGTACTGTGCCACTAGTATCAAGAAACACTATCAACAAAGCCTCGAAAACAAACGACTACAAAATAAAAGGTGGACTCATGAAGAAAAAGAGAGGCGTGGAAAAATCTAGAAGATTTTTGCATTCCATGGAAACTGCATGCGTTATTTTTTTTTCTCTTGTTATTGTAATTAAGTGTTCTTATCGTTTAAAGTGTCTCTGAGGTGTCATTTCTCGGAGCAGTGCAGACTGGCAGGTTCATCCTCCCGAGATGTCAGCCGTCAAACCCTTCCTCAGCAGACACGACTTCCTGTTCAGAATGGCACCGTCCAGCCTTGCATGTTAAGGAGGCCCTGACGCTGGAAGCTCAGTCTGTCTCACTCCACACAGCGTGTTATCTCCTCGTCTCTCACCGCCTCATCTGCCTCTATTTTCTAATTTGCTAGCGAAGCCGTGGTGGGTGACCACAGTTGGCAAGGTGCGTTAAATGAATGTCCCCGCCCTCGTTGCGTTTTTGCGGACCGGGGGTTTGTCGGGGAGCAGGCCTGGGGGAGGGGCGATGGTGGTGGGGATCCGTCCGCTTCTCGTCCGTGCGTCCTCTAGACCACAGCATTGTTGGTGTCCACCGTCTTCTTGTTGCGGGAGCTCATGGCGTACTCCCCCCGGCTGGTCCCGTTCTCCTCCTTCCGCAGTGGTTTCCTGGAACACACACCATTTCAGGGATCAACGCCAGGAGTCTAAACAAAACTTTGGACCGGGAGGAATTGCACAAGAGGGGATCCGCAACAGGAGTGTTTTTTCTCAAAACATCTGCCATCTCCCACAAGGCTTCAACTGACAGTACGCACCAGGCGGTACAAGGAACACTCACCCCTCACCATGGTGTTTGGCAATAATGCTAATGATACACGCACCATGCAGTTCAGTGTACCATCAATGTTTACTTACGTTTTCTTCCTCCTTAGCTCGTACAATACAAATTAAAGCCAACTTTGTCATTGGAACATACAGTAAGTTGATCTACAGAAATAAATGATAGCCAACTGCCATGCTATCGATGGTGGAGGGAGAACTTTTGAAAAGTGAGAGGAGAGCCATAGTATGTACAGTAGTTAGGGCCTGTATAATTAATTTTCTCCTTACTCTGTGGTGTGGTAAAGATTCAGCTCATTGCACAAAAAAACGGTCTTTTCCTATAACCCGCTGATTCACTTGCAGGTGGCTGGTAGAGATATAAATGGAGGAAAATAACAATATAATGAAGGGTTTCTCCTTGCAAACTATGGCAGGATAATGCTATGTATAAACCAGGATGCTAATAAGGAACAAAACCAGGATGCTTATAAGGAACAAAAGAACAGTGCAGAGAGGGAGAGCTGGACAACGGTAGGAACGTTTGCAGTCTGAGACAGAAAAGCTTCATTGGGTTTGACAGCTGGAGTCTAATGTGCGGAGTGAGTGAGCTCAGTCTCCAGAGCAGACAGCGATGGCACAGTTTTGTGCTCCCTGATATCCCGTTCTCGTACCCTCAGCATGAAATATTAACCTCCCCGGTCGGGTCTGCGGTCAGGCACTATGTGCCGCTTGCTGCTGTGTATAAGTGAGACAGACATAGACGTAGTGAACGCGATTGTTCAGTATAGGGAAGCTATCCTATCGCCAGAGTGCTTTCACTGTGTCCTTAAATGCTTCTGTGTACAGTATTCCCCCGTTCACCCAGTGTAAATGCCATAGAAAATCACTGCTTAAACATTATTATATTTGACACGTTTGCTTCTGTAAGATAATGTCCATGAAAAGAGCAGTTAATATGTGAAATATATTGTGCAAGTAATGTTAAAACTACTTTTCAACAAATATCGGGCTACTATACAACAATATTTCACTTTACAGTTCATATAGACTACTATTGATGCCAATTAGGTATATGAAGAACTATCGGTAATTAAATTGATTTTCTAAGTATAACCCTCATAGGTCAGTCTGAAAATGATTCATCAAGGACTCCCCAAATTCCCAAGACAATACAGCCGCAAGAGAGGAACACGGCAACAATTGAAACAATCACATAAAAGGGCAAAGGAGTGCATGTTTCCGACTTTTCAATACATTTGCGTGAAATATTATATTTTCTCATTGTTTATTTATCTGTCTGAACATTTTATGTAATTTTCTCAAAATAATTTTCTTAAATTCATTGCATGAATTTAAGTACTGTACTGTGTATGCTCTTGTATTATATAGTCTTTCAATTACCACAAACCCTATCTTCTCCCTTGTTAGGAGTAAAGAAAACAATCAGTGGTGGCACCATAATTTCGATATCTGGGTACAGTAGATGCTTCAGATGGCCTTTTATAAGGGGCCGAGTCGGGCCCTAATGTCACCGTTAGGATGTGGCCAATTAAGACTGTGGGCTCTTCTTTCAGGACGAGACCAGACTTGGCAGCCTGGCGTGTGGAGATAAGCTAATTCCTGATGCCAGCTTAATGATGCATTCCGTTAGCAATGCCGAAAATGAAAAGGTCAGTCAGTTGTTAGAGCCATGGGTGGAAGGGAAAAATAAGGTGGCTGTCTTTCAGGGAAGAGGAATGCGTTAATTACCCAAACCATCCATCCCCATCACGCTGAAGGGTTCCCTCATAAATTGTACTGTGGCGAAAAGCACTCCCCACTGAGGGACGATACATTACGGCAATAATCAATAAAATCTGAACCCGTCGATAATCTAAGGTTCTCCTCATGGACTGGAGGGTGACACTTAGCATTAAGTGTGCCCTCGTAAAACATAAACAGCACTATGGGATTAACAGGACCTCTCCATAAACCATTCGCAAACAGGACAGAGGACCATGGCAACAGTGGAAGAGAAACATACAGTGCAGTTCAGTGCATTCTGTGTCACACACATACATGCAGCATAAATCAATTTATAGTAGAATATTCCTAAATCATATTATACTGTAAATATATTTCAGTCTGTAAGTATTAGGACAGTGGTACAATTATGTTCTTTTGGCTCTGTACTCCAGCACATTAATGGTAAATGGTAAATTAGAATATGAAATATGAAATTAGAATATGAAATGCAGACTGGTACCTTTAATTAGAGGTTATTTATATCCATACCGGGTGATCCATGTAGGACTTGATACCCTTTTTATACAGTGTCCCATTTTAGGGGACCAAAAGTAATTGGACAGTTGGCTTTTCAGCTGTTTCTGATTAGTCAGGTCTACTCAATTGCTTCCTTAGTGCAGGCATAAGAAAGCTTTCAGTATCCAGTCTTGTAGGCTTTTGATTGTCTTTGGAGTCGGTTATTGGCATTTTTCAAAATGAGGACCAGAGTTGTGCTAATGACAGTCAAGGAAGCTGCTATGAGGCTGAGAAATAAGAAAAAAACAGTCAGAGACATAGGCCAAACAATAGCCTTACCAAAATAAACAGTCTGAAACAACATTAAGAAGAAAGAGAGCACAGGTGAGCTCAGTAATTGCAAAGGGGGTGGTAGGCCAAGGAAGACCTCTACAGTTGATTACAGAAGAATTGTCACCATAAGGAAGAAAAAACCCCAAGCAACTGTCCGACAGATCAGAAACACTCTTTAGGAGGCAGACCTGGATGTCAGTAACTTCAGAAACAGATCTACAGAGGGTAAGAGAAATTGCCAAAGCAATTTACCAATTTACCAAAGCACCCCCCCCACACTTTCTCATCTGGGAAACACCGTGTTACTTGTAGCCTATTATTACATGGTGGTGGGGGTATTCATCAACTGTATATGTTTTTCTGTCTATATGCTTATCTGAATCAGCTCTGCGCAGCTGGCTGGGGTCCATTGGAATAAGGAATAAAAAAAACATGACATAAAAATAAGCGCAACCTACATTCCAGGCAAAGTCCTGGAAATGGTTAAAGACACCCATGCTCATTGCAGTGATAAAAGGAATGGGTCCCTCAGGTAGGGTGGATTAGACAATGCTCCGTTCCAGAGGTGCCATCTGTTGGAACAGTTGGAGCAGCCTGGGGCTGGAGGGCCTTCTAATAAAACTGTCCACAGGCGTGATTTACACTCGGGCAGCATCCGGCCTCCTGTGATTTCCCCAGGGAAGAGAGAGAGAGAGAGAGAGAGAGAGAGAGAGAGAGAGAGAGAGAGAGAGAGAGAGAGAGAGAGAGAGAGAGAGAGAGAGAGAGAGAGAGAGAGAGAGAGAGAGAGAGAGAGAGAGAGAGAGAGAGAGAGAGAGAGGGGAAATACTTATACAGTAAAGCCAATTTAAGCTGAAGTTGAGCTACCCATTGAGCACAAATGCCTACCCTCCCTAATCCTGATGCTTGGACACAGGGGAAGTGGGTACAGTGGCTGGTGGAGGCGCTACACCTCGGGACTGTGACCACTCAGAACTCATTGCATGGTAGCCCCCCAAAAAATGTGATCTTGATTCTTAAAAACAGACACCTGCAGATCCACGACTAATCTTTTCTGGTTTTTCTCTCTTCCCTTCTGGCCATCCTTGTAAATGTTTAAATGACTTTATTTATGCAGTGGTGGCTGGTCCTCATCCAGTGCACATTAATGGGTATGGGAAGCACTCAGAGGTATTCTGCCAAATATCACTTAATCGCACCTGACAACTTAATTACGCTTAAAATCTAAGCCTGGTGTCCTTGCTCCAACTTTTCAAGGCTTTTGGCCTTCTGGCACAGCTCTGCTATGTGACAGTGCAGTCACTTACAACCAGAAGTGACTGGAAGGCAGACAGGACAGTGACCCATAGCACAGGAGTAGCAGTGCTCATTACTGACCAGACCTGGGTCAAATACAGAGTTGTTTTGGATTCAAATACTTTTCTACCCTTTACTGAGCTTGTCTAGTGTATTGGAACCTATGAAATATGCTCAAAAAGAGCAAGCCCAGCCTTCTGGTCCTCTTGGTTGGTTCAATTACTCCAGGTAATTTAAATCAAGTACAGAAAATAATTTAAATCCAAAACAATTACGTATTTGACGCAGGTCTGGTAAGGAAGTAGACTTCCATGTTCCATGGAGGGCTCACCAGGACTATGCTCTGGTTCCCATACTCTTTGAGCCCTGATAGCATTATCATTACATGTTTACTTACTTTAGTTATAGAAGCTTGAAGTTTCACAGTGGTAGCCCATGGACAAGAAAATGATTGGTCTCAAGATGCCGTATTGGGCTAGAGTCAGTTGGGGAACAGGGCTAAACATATTGTTGGCCAGTCATTACATTACAAGGCATTTAGCGTACAACGAAGTGCAGATCAAATACAAGTACAAGTGCGAATAGGACCTGAGAGGACAGTACAGTTCCGAGTCCTAGTGTAACCATACAGATACAATCGGAACCCTTGAAGAATACATCAACTTCCAAACTAGCATACCACAGTTGGCAGCTAGAATACCCTGAGTACAACAATACAATAGCTAATACAAAAAACAAAAAAAACTATATCTATACAACTATATAAGTGCCATTACAGTCTATGGTATATATAAGGCTAAGCATGGTGGTGGGTTAGGGAGGGAAAGGTGTAGCCAGTCAGTCTGGCCCTCCCTTCTGTCAGAGGATCAGTGAAAAGGCTACAGCTTTTTATCATAGAATCTTACAAGAACATTCTGTCAATACTGGGAAAAGGAGTCTATGTTCATGAGTACAGTGGCATTTTATCACTTAAGCTTAAATGATAAATAATAATAATGCATCTGGTTAAATCACATACTGTACATACGAGTATCTTTATTCTTCAGTGTCAGCCAAATTCTGCATGTTTCCTCTCAATCTCCACTAATTTGTCCCTCCCGTTCTCTTCCATATCCATCCATATCCATATCCATATTCATATCTAATCCATCGACAACTGCGCACAGCCTGACCCACATGGCAACGTGCGATTCCTGGTATTCCTCGGTGAAGAATGCACTCATTTCTATAAAACGCTTCTCATTTGCACTAATAATTCCTCTGAGGAATGCAAATGGTTTGTCTGGAGTTTCCTTCAACTGAATTACTATTGATATAATCTGCTGTGTGTAATGTTGTGGAAATGACTATTTCCTGAGGCAATTTCAGAATGTACTGGAATGGGGTAACGCTTGATGGAGTGCATACCTCTGCCCCCGCCCTTAACAGTTGTCAGAGCTGTCCTAAAATTGAATCATTTCATCCCATAACATAACACAAGCAGTACTTCACTTGTTCTCCATAGCAGTCTGATACATTTATATTTACATTTAGCATATGCTTTTGCCCAGAGCAGCTAAGAGCATACAGCACCAAAAGGTTTAGGCAATGAACATCACTCATGCTATCTTCCAACATAAAGTTAGATGGCATAACAGGTGCAAGTGGGAAACATAGGTCGTAGTATGACTAGGAAGTGAATTAGGATAAAGTTTTAGATTTAGTATAGGGACAGGTAGTAGAATGGGCTGAATGGCCTGTTCATGTCTGCAAATATTGAAAAAATATAATATATATGTGCAGCAGCATATTCAATATTCCTCAAATAATTTATTCATGTATTTCTGTTAAGTTGAAAAGGCGCAAAATAGCATACTGCAGACGCTTTCACATATCAGTAGCAACCCAAGATGAGCCTTCTGAGTTGAAGTGCTATGGCTGCCACAAGAATTAGGCTCAAAGTACTGCATTGTAATGTAACCTTAATTAATGGATTGATTACCACTGATGCCGTAACTCACACAAAGTGAGAGGTCAGAATTACACTCAGCCTGGATGGATACTGTATTTAGCTCTTGCTAACAATACAGACAGACAATCTTTTACACGCCGCATACTGTTGCACAAGCTCTGCTTAAAAACATAGACATGTGTAACAGATAAACCCAAAACAAACAGGTTGCACCACCTATTGGCATAATTAAAAATATTTATTTTACATCTCAGAACAAAAAGTGGTATTAAGACAAATAATACAAAATAAAATGTTAACTGAGGAACTACAGTCATATACTGTTGCTGAAAGCCATCGTCAACATGAAAGCTTTTCTGAGGCAAATTATATGTTTACCTCAAATACAGATGTATCTAGGAGGAGCAAAGAAATCTAATAGATTTCTTTTTTTGGCACATTCATTCCCCCATGGGACTGCCTGAGAGAAATTGTGGATAAACAGAGAAACTGTTATCAGGGGTTTTTCGCTTCCGCTTAGTTTGATTTCCTGTAGTTTTCACACAAGCCATGAAATTTTTATTCCAGCTACGGGGCTCTGTTTCCAGCCTCTGCGCTGTTTTCCGGTACCATTCGAGTGATCCAATTAAAACGCTCCTGAAGGAGATATGCGTATCAATAAAAATAGCCAGGCTTTGGCCACCCTCAGCTTGGCACGGTGCTTTGGTGCATCGGTGCACTGAGGCTGGCGTTCAGTCATATTGGAGTGAGTAAATGAGGACATCACTAACTGCCAATGAGGGCAGAGGACAAAGGAGACTCGAGGCGGCAGGCTGGGCTCGTGAGTGGAGCAAAGTGGGAGAACTGGGATACCAATTTGTGTGGAGTGGAGCGAGTGAAACGCTTGAGCAGAGCGTGGGTGCTGTATTATTTTACAGCGCTCTTGTGTTCACCCGCGTTTCCCATGGTTTCATACAGGCAGGCTTGAAGCGTATCACTGTTATACTCTGGAACCATTTTAATATTTCATTAAGTTCTGAGGAACACTTGGATATTATGTTGTTTGGTTCAGCCTGTCTTTGACTGTCTGAATGATAAACAGACTCTCTGCAGCTGTTTTCCTGTTTACTTGATTGAATCTCACTTGTGTTTCACATTAAATAACTTTAACCAGGGCCAGAGTGTTTACTTACTTTTATCTCAGTTTAGATAAGTATCTTTAGGCAAGGTTGAAGACTGACGCAGTTAATATAGTGTATTAACTTATATACTGAATATACAGATATTTTAATAATTAAAATCATAATGTGAAATGTAAAGGATTATATAAAGATTGCAAATGAAATGCCGCCACACAGCTTATCGTGTTTATTTTTAGTGCTGGCATGCTTATCAAGCAAAACAATCTATAACAGGCTCAGTACAATCAGTAGTATTTTTCATCCTCTTCACTTCCTTGCCCACCTCCACTGCTGGTCATGAGCACTGTAATTCAACTGGAACCATTTTGAATCCACTGCTGCTCTAGTCAAAAGACCCGGTTGAGCAACAACAGAATATATGGCACAACAAGAGGTTAAATTTCCCATCTGAAACTACGGCGAGACAATCAATGTCGATGCATTCTTATCGTAAAGAGGCTTAGGTCAAGAGACGTGGCTTGTTGACGTCTGAGTGTCGGGCTAACAGTTCGGCAGTGTCGATCCCAGCTGTGAGCTGAAGGCAGTCCAGCCAGCGGGGGTCCTTGGTGGCCCAGTGTGGGCTGGAGAGGGAGTGGCTCACGACAGCTGACAGCCATCCTGAGCAGATGCTGCTGTCTCCATGCGGGACAGCTCGATCGGCAAAAACAAAAACAGAGATGGGCTCTGCTAAAGCGTGTTTTTGCCATCTAATTGCCTTTATGGTTGATGTTGTTTTTCATCACAGTTTGCAACTGTGCTATATCTCACACTTACAGTTGTTTTGTAAGAAAGACTCAAATGAATTAATCTCATTAGGTAGGAACATATGGGCATGATCAGGTAGCACAGGAACTCTTTTAGAATTCTACAGGAAGCCTTGGGGGCCTTCCAGGACACATATTCATCTTTTTTACTCATTAAGGGTGGCTTCATCAAAGACCAGGTACCAAAGATAATTATAGCTGTGTCTGATGAGCATATGGAATGTACCATTTCAGCTTCTACCTGGGCCTTCAATAATAGATTGGGAGCTGTCTACACATGGCAGGTGGCCAAAGCATTTGGTGGGTCAAATTAATATTTCATACCAATGCTGAGTAGTGCATATCTCTGTTTGATGTTTAGCGAGGAACATTAAGTGTTATGTGATTGGGATGTAAATGTTTAAGAGATTAGGAGTTAGAGAGCTTGATGAATGAACTACCTTTTGGTGTATACCTTTTAACAACACATTATAAATGTACACAGATAGAGAAATTGGAAGCAACATACAGTAGTAGGGGGAATACAACTATTGTCTTATGTTTGGAACAACAAATATTTTTTGTACAGTTACTGAACACGGTTTGCTAGAAAGAGACAGCTCACAGGTGGCATCAGTTGATCATAAAACAGGTGAAAATGAAGTAACATTTGCACAAGTGAGAAGTACTCTTTAAACAGCTGAATAGACAGTGATGTGAGAGAGAATCGCTTCTGCTGCTGACAGCAGACTAACTGACTTGGTTACCAGAGAACCATCATAAACAAAGTGGTTTACTATACTCTAGGTAGCTACTAGCTACAGTAGCTAGCTGTCACACAAACTTAAAGCATTAACTTAAAGCATTTTTGCTAACCCTTAGCAACATACCATGAACCAGGATTCCATAAACCCAGATAGGAGATTCAAGAAATCAATTTCAGACTGCAAACACAATACCAATTCCACAAATACACACAAAACTGTTTAGCATGCAAACAGGTATGAGCATCCTCTACCCCCCTCTTAATCAACTATAATATAAATACAGTCAGCAGTTAATGTTGACGATAGTCAGCAGTACATTTTGCTGAACTCAGTAAAGCAAAACATGAGAATAGGCTTTACCATAAAAGTAATTGGCTAGCTAACTCTGGAACTCTGTCTTGCCAAACGAAAAACTGACTTAATAATTTTAGCCAATTTGTTTATCAGTACAAAATGATGTTTAGCCAAACGGATTTGAACAAAGTTTTGATGTTATTGTTTTTTGTGTGTATATTTTCAATTGGCCCAAACAGTTTTTGTGTGCAGTGAAGGATATTTTAGATATTTACACCTGATAGCTGTTGACCTGCTAGCTAATGGCTGTTATGGGGAATAAACTACGAAGGCGAGTGAACTTGTAGAGTGATGCAATGTTTCCATAGATGCTGCGCATGATGTATGAAGAGATTCATTTTATATTTATTCAATTATAAACATAGATGTCAAGACTTGGATATCTAGATGTAAACACAGACTTTTTAAGAGTGCAGCAGTCTCTTGTTGCATAAACCAAAAATAATTGTAAACAAATACAATGGTAATATATTTTTTTTCAGAAACATCAGCCAGTAGACACATGGAATAACCTTTGGAGGCATAACATCGCTTTATTTCTCCAAAGGTTATTCCATCACAAACAAAAACTGTCTAAATGGAAGGGAAAAGTACAACTGAAACTAAAACAGAAATGATATTAAAAACTTTGGAACATTATATGGCATTATAAGTTGCATGAAAACATTCTTGGCAGTTTAGAAGGTCAATTGCCCAACAAATGCTTATTAGCATTTTAGTGAAACAATCAAAGGCAGGCACAGATACTTTCCTAGTACTTATGAGATATTCCCATTTTGCTGACTACACACAGACAGCCGCCAGAATATCCGTCCCCTGGAACGCTAACCAATAGCCGCTTCTATCCATTTTGTGTGCCTATTATTTCTCTGTGCTTCTAGGAATCATGTGAGGTTTTTCCCCCCCCTTGTTTTCATCCCTCATCTCTGACAAATGACTGGCTGAAAAGACAAGACAAAACAAAAGGAAAATTGCTGCAGACACAGTTATCAGGACGCCAGGCCCTCCGGCGTCTCTCTCTGCCAATCGACTGTCTCATTTTCACTGGGAAAGCCCATCGCCGAGGTGGTGCTGTGCTATATATAACTCCGGCTTTTTCCACTGACAAACCTTTCGCGGATTGTTATTGACTTAGCAAATCCACGCGGACGCCCAATTACAGCTTGCCAGCTCCGACAGAGACTTAGCGCTCCCTCGCTGGCTCTCTCTCACTGTTTATCCCTCAGACTGAGCTAGCTATTCAGACGGCAAGGCTTAACGCATCGTTTTTGGGCCAAAGTTTTCAACAAAGTTTGAACAGAGAAAACGATTTCAGCTGTTAATGTTGACTATGGATAGAGGTTTAATGGACCCCTCCCTGTACAACACCTGTGGTTCGTTGCTGATGATGTCATGCCTCGCGCATAACAATAAATATAATTCTTACAAACTGAAGAAATTAAATGATACAACGATATTTAAATGCTTTGAATTACTTCAGTTTCCCTGAGAATGTATACTGTCATGACCACTGTGAATTTATTTTTTTCATTTAAACGTGTAATCAGATTGTACTGAAGTGCATCTGTTCTACCATGGAACTTAATCTTTTTTACATACCAAAGCCATTGATTTGGAATAATACTGCTACTCGAGCAATGAAAATATATTGTATGTTGTATTCATTTCAAAATACAAACTGGAGTCTGAAAGAGTGACAACCTGTTGGTAAAATTTGGCAACGCTACTATTCGGTGAGTTCTGCATAATAAAACATTTGACTGAAATTGGTTGAAAACCATTATTTTTACCACAGTAAAAAACTGTACATTAGTTATGGATAGGATATGTCTGTACATTGACCACTACAAGACACATTTGGTGAAAATAATCTTTCTTTTCTTTGTCACACGGGTCTCGCAGCAACCTGAATAACGCACAGTCAACAGGATGTACAAGCCAGGCATGCATAAGGCCAGTTAAGCAGAAGCACATGCAGCTTTCACTGAACACAGAGGGGAGCTTTACTAGGGCTGTTTTCCAAAAGGAAGATTAAGACCTGGCCTCTCTGCTGCATTGACACAATCAATTTTTTATTTGAATTGTATAGTAGGTATGCATTTCAAATTTGTAGCAAAATCTGACGCACACATTGTTTTAAATCAGTGGTCCTCACTCTTGGCCCTGGAGAGCCGCTGGCTTTTGTTGTTACTCAGCGCTTAATTGATCAGTTAGAGCAGTTAATTGCACAGTTAACTGGCCTCACCTGGTTTCTTGGGTCTGAATTGGTTGCTGATATTAGGATGGAAACAAAAAGCAGCAGGCCCTGCAGCTCAGGACCAGGAGTGAGGCTGTTTTATATCCTCATGCTAAATGTACATTTTCAAAGGCAGGATTATAGCGTTTATATACGTTTTGGCATTGCAAAGTAAAATTAATAGCTCTGTGACGCACACATGCCATGAGGGCCATCAGCTTGTCTCCACCATGTGCCTAGAGTGGATTTAAACTTGTATTTCAATGGCTATCCTCAAGAGGTCCCCATAGGCACCCCAATGTCAGACTTAAGTGACTATTCATACAATTGCGTTTCTAATTTATATGCAATTAGTTGACCTAATATGTGGATAATCAAGACGGAAAGTGGATGGGAGTTTAAATGCTATGAAAAGCATGTCTTTGAGCCAGTGGTCCTCACTCCTGGTCCTGGAGAGACGCAGGGTTTGCTGGTTTTTGTTCTTACTTGGAACTTGAATAGTACAGCAATTGATCAGTTAATGCAACTGATTACCCAGTTAATGCAGGTCACCTGAATTCTTGAGTCAGAATTGGTTGCTGATCTTAAGGAAAAAAAAACCAGAAACCTGCTGACTGTGGCTCTCCAGGACCAGGATTGAGTATCTCTGCAGTAAAAAGAAAAATGCAACCATATAAAGCAGGGATGCACCCCTGAGTTCAACAAAAAACAGTAATAAATTTGCTCTGTAATTTTCACAAGGTGTTGCGTGAAAAATACAGACATGGTTGATTCAGGTGGGACTAATATCAGTGGGTACGTCTATGATATACACAGTTATACAACCTCTCCTGGAGAAAGTAGTCCTGTCTGAATAAGGCTAAAGAGGCTATTCCAACACTATAACTGAGTTGCCTTACATTGTACAACAGGCACAAATATGTTGAGGCCCACTGCGCACTGGTATCAGATAACAGAAAAGCATCGGCTTGTGCATAAGGTCAATACGTAGCAAGCTAACTGTAATCAAAATGTAAGACTATTTACCTATGTGAAGGGTACATGTCTTGTCACATTAATGTTGTCCTACAATTACGACCAGTACATTGAAATAGAAATCCTTATCTGCAGAAAGAGCGCTTTAACTTTCACTTCCTGAAAATATGAAATATTGTTTGAATTGCCTATGATAACATTTCTTATGAGGTATGTTTCTGAAGAATTACACTCCAGTGGGGCATGTTCTTAGTGCTCTTTATGCGTTTTCAGCTGGCAGGCTACTACTGCTGGTGACAAAACAGCCAAATTTTACCACAATGTATGCGTTGTTTTCAACTTCTATGTGTGTTATTATCAGTAATTTCAATGTATTTGGGAGCTGCAAGTCTCCACTGCAAAACAAAGAAAGAAAATGATCCTAGTAAGAAATATAACATGTACTCGCTAGCTGATTTTTAGGCATTTAAACTAAACATGCAATGGACATTTTTGGCTTGAAATAAGTTCAATAATAATTCCAATAATTAAAAACACAGATGCTACATGCAAACGCCTACTACCATATGCTGAACATATTGTTACTGTTATTTATATTGTAAAGTTCTGGCAACCCAATTTTACCATAAATGTAATATTGCTACAGTACAGTACTACATTTGTATTTAGTAATAAACCATTTTAGACATTGCACAGCACATCTCTGCATACAACCAAAACTTTTTATGCAGATTTATATATTCATAAGATTCATAAGATGGAGTGTTTCACAACCATGGTCCTGGAGCCAAACATGCTGGGTTTTGCTCTAAGATAACTATTAATTAACAGAACTTAACGATGAATTATTTTTGATCAAGCTGTTGAATAAATGCTGATTGATCAAGAGTTAACATCTCTAGAGATGTGTGCACTTAATGCTTTTGAGGGATGAAGTGAATAGCCAGAGGTGTGTTCAACTTTTTCATTCATTTGTGAGCCCACAACAGGCAATAATAAATCAAAGTAACAAATAATTAACCTAACTTATCCACCTCTGTACTTCCACAAACACACAATCACAAACACTGCACACATTCACACAGAAACATCCAACAAAAACCACATGCATACATATACACAGATTCATTACTGAACACAACTGGGTATGTTTGGGTGTAGCTCTCTCTACAATGGTTATTGGGTGTTGGTTTTTAGATTTTAGAGTGAAACACAGTAGATGAGGTCTTTATATACATTTTTGTGTCAAGATTTTGAATTTGGATGAAACACATTTATTTTTATTCTCAACTGAAATAATTACCTCTGTAACCAGCAAATTGATAGTTCAGAAGGGCAGTCTTTCTCCCTTGTAGCAATGTACTTGTTAAATTAATTTCCCATTAGCAGCTACAGTACATTGCTATTGTGCATGGAACACTATACATATATACATTTATGTGTAAAATATAATATAAATACTGTATATTTCACAACAGTTCAATAACTGAAAAGTGATTATTTCTATATTTACCAACATATTGTGAAGTTTTGCACTTTACTAATGTATTTTAGTGTATTTTCAAATGCACACATTTTCATTTAAAATTGGACTGGACTGTTCTAATTACGAGTATACACGTATGTGTGCATTTACACTTAGCAGCACTTATAGTTTATAGCTTTCCCAAATTGCAGTGTAAATCACTAAAGATGTAAAATGCAGACATCTGAGTCAAGCCATCAATAACTGGGTTGACTTAAAATAATTGTCTTGTGTTAGTCCCGCGCAAGATGGATGAACGTTGCTGCAATGCTGCTTAGCTATACCATATGTATGACTCAGCCGAGCACACCCTAAAATCCCAGCAGCATCAGACCCCCCCCTCCCCCCATTACAAAGCACAGCTGCTATACACAGTCCCTGTGCCACTATCCAACTGACAGGGCCATTTATTAGGATTCAGCTTCTTATGCAGAAACACAGATATAACCTCAATTTGAGAGTATGGCTGCAATGACCTGCAAAGTCCCCTGACCACGAAGCTAACACCTCAATTTGCAGCTGCTGGACATTACGGAGAGCCATGTTTCTCAGCCAGATGGATTTATTTGTCTTAACTAGAGCATTTGAGAGGACAGGAAATGGTAAACACCTCATCTTCTCTTCACTTCAAAAAACATATCTATGAAATGAAAAACATTGCGTGAGAAGCCAAACAAAGCCCTTTCCACCCTCCGACAATGTGGAACTGAGATACAGTGCAACTTAATATTATAGAAAATGTACAAAAGTACAGAAGGAGCAGCTACATTGTTGCTGTGACACAGAGAATAATGAAACCTGAATGTTTCACTTCTAATCGCCCCATCTAAACATTAATCTTAAAAATCTGGCAATTAGTCATTCACACAGAATATGCAATCGCTGAATTGTTGTTTCAGTTCACAGTGCTAATGTACAAAGAGCAACATAATGAGAACGAGCGAGGTGGAAAGAGTGAGGCTGGGCTTGACAAATGAATGGCCAAAAAACAGCTTACGGTTTATCCACAGGCAAGTATGGGTTCCTGGAAAAACTGCCAGAGAGCATTGAGTTCCCCTCAGCTAGGATTTCTGAGAAAGATGTCTGGTTCCAAAATTAATTAATTGATCGGCACAATGGCCTGGCCACGATCGGTGCAGCGCACAGCGATAATCTACCCCCCTGGTGCACTGAGCCTCACCGCTCTCACAAGCCTCCTTCCATTTTAGCAAGCGCTTAAATGGCTAGATTTAGCTAGCTGTCTCGGGCAATGTCCTCTTCGGAGTGGTTCTTGGCAGTCCTTCAGCTGCTGTTTGTCAGTGTTGCCTCACGGCCAAATGCTGCAGCAGACAGCGTTTCTGTAAAGGACAGCACTCCACACACTGCTTTGCCACTGTTTCAACAGTAACTGAAAACTGTTGCGTGTCTATCAAAGATGCATATTGTGTTGTTCATTTGAATTTTATAGGGAAAGGGGTAACAATATTGGGGTCATATCAGTAATGGCCAATACTTGCAAATTAAACTATTGCATGCTAAGCTAACATAGATATGATGCAACATGCACCAGAGAGGCGACACAATGCACTGCACCATTGATGCTGGAAGTTAAGTGAAAATATAATTCTTAGTTCCAATGTCACATCATTGTTGTTTTTGCTTCTCTATTACTACTTTATTTCTGTGTGGATTTTGATGGATGCTTGGAATCATTGCCCTGCTGGACAGTCTACCAATGACCAAGGCAACCAAATTTTCTGCCAAGATTTCCTAGTGCTTTGTAGAATTCATTGAATGCCATTGATTTTTAATAGTGCCCCTACTCGACTTGTGATGGTCAATTACCACCTGTGTCTTCTGAATTGACAGTTCTTTGGCTTTTCCCATGCTGATGGTTGACGAAGGGGTTTTTGTTACCTCATTTTTTTATACTCTAGTGAAACAGGAACTGATGGAATGATACAATATCGTTCTGTTGGACTGAGATAAGGGGGAGCCAATAATTAGGGGTGCCACCACCTGTGGTTTCCAGAAAAAATTACATTACTAAATATAAAACATTGAAACATGAGAGGAAATGTGTTGAAATAAAAGTGTACAGTATAGTTTCCCCGTATGTTTGAACCCAAATAAAGATCATTATCCATATTTTTTATTATATGCAGCCTTTTTACTCAATTTTTATTAAGGGTGCCAATAATTCTGGAACTCACTGTATATTGAACAAGCTGCTTTGGAGAGTTACAATTATTGTTTTATACCACAAACCCACAATAGCTCCAATGCCAGTCTTTATGCAGCTGAAACAAAATTGGATCATAATTTTCATTCTTACTGCAAAAAAAAATAATAATGAGAACTATAATGAGCAACAGTTTTTTTATTGAATTTGACCTTTTTGGTCTTGTGCATCTGAACATAGGGCTAGCGTGTGCGTATAGGGAAAAGGACGTTAAAGCACTGCGGATCTGGAGCAGGGCAGCGTAGTGTCAGCAGTCAGAATGCATGGGCTCCGCGCCGCTCCAGGAGGACTGGAGCGCGGCGTAGCTCCGGTCACAGCTTCAGGACACGACCTGCTCGCATGTATAAAAGATGCTGCAACTGAATGACTGCGCAAATTAATTCATAAATAATGACTTGGGTTTGGGGCTAAAATGGCCCCGTACTGCAACACTTTCTTGCCAGCGCTGCATTAAAAAGGTAGCCCCCGGCTATAGGGTGCTGGAGAATTGCCATAATGAATCCCCAACCCAGCCACCCATTACTTCCGCTGCGTGCGTTTGGCTCGCTCCTTATTGAGCAGAGGAAAATGTCTTTCAGTGTGAGCCATCGTTCATACAGAGCTGCGCCATATCATGAGGCGAGTCTCACGCCCACGTCGTGTAAATATATAATGCATATTTACGTCTGTAAGCATGCCTGTATGTGTGTGTTTGTGTGCGTGTGTGTGTGCGCTCCACACTTTAGAGAAAAAATATACAGCATACAGAGCACTCTGAATATTTAAAGAGAAAGTGGGTCTCACTAGTACCACCATTACATACTAAGCACTCAATATCTCAATATATTAGACCAGTAACTACTTGGGGACACAAGAGGGAAAAGTGTTAAGAGCTACAATCTTTGTGGTACAACGATGTGTGATTTCTATACAGTCCTATACAGAGCACTATACAGTAATCAAGGAAGTACCGAGCCACATTGGAAAATGACCATCTCAAAATGCTGCCTTCTTATAAACAAAAAAACCTTACAAAACTGTATAAGACCAGTGGATGCATCGCTATTCACGAATGCTCTAATGCAGCTTCCTGGACCATCGTGTATAATAATTCCTCCACAGGCAGGCATTAATCAGCAGCACGGTGACCACCCCGACTCTCCCAGATGAAGTGGTGCCTTCACCATGACCCCAAGCCACCCTGGAAAACTGACATCCCTCCGCTCCTCAATCAGGAGGCTCCTGCCCTCATTAAAATGCATGTGGAGTGGAGAGCATGCTGGGGTCATGGTCCTGTGGAAACTCCATCAGAAGGCTGGCTTGTGTTTGCGCTCCGGTGTCAATCCCCTCCTCCAAGAGCTGATCCAGTCACGCATCGATCGTGTTGATCATCACATCACCCTCCAGAGAAGCCTCACCGAGACCCTTGGTTTATGTACGTACATCCTTTTTTATGAACCTTTGTGTATATCAATCATCATTGGTAGAGGACAGAGAAAGCTTGGACCCCAGGAATCAGGAGAATAACCCTTTATTCCATCCTTAGAGGGCACTTGCACACATCCCATGCTCAGTTACAGGAACTTGTTGCTTTCAATCAACCAGGACTGGCATTATTATGCAGTGTGTACCTTTGAACAAGACACTTAGCATCGCTATAGCCTAAATGAAAGAGAGTAAACAAGCAGGGTCTTACCTCTTTATAGCCTTGTAGCAGATAATTACAGTTAACAAGAGGAAGGCCACGGAGGCACATCCCACAGTGCCTAGTACTACTATCTCCTTCCACCATGGTTTCATCTGGGGCACAGTAGGTCCTGTCACTGGAAAGAGAAGTAGAGACAGAGAGGTGATTAGAATCCAGTTGTATATACACTCTTCTGTCATTAACCAAGATGACTTGTTTACAAAGATAAATTCAATGTTATATACAGTGAGCTCAGACGAAGACTATTTTTTTTCTTGATTTCGCTCTGTACTTGATTTTCTTCAAAGTCAGGTGTGTTCAATGGCTTTCTCAGTGCTGGTATTAAAGACCTTTCAGTATCGTGTATTGATTCTTGGTTTTTGATTGCCTTTGGAGTCTTTTATTGCTGTTTGTCAACATGAGGAACAGAGTTGTGCTAATGAAGGCAAGTCAAGGCAGCCATTATGAGGCCAAGAAAAATAACATTTGCCAAACGATAAGCTTACCAAAATAAACTGTATCGCCACATGAAAACACTGAAAGCTACAAATCACTTCAGGTTAAAGTATGAAAACAGGAAATGTTTTTTAGAACCCAATCACCACAGAAATGATGACTTCATCTGTTAACCTGTCCGAGTTTCAGCCTCACACCAGTCATTGCAAATAATATCCAAAGGATTGTGATTGAATTGTCATTGATGATTACTTTTCAGCAATGCATTTCCTTTGATTCATGTCTATTGCACACTGTGCATGACTTTAAAAACAGAAACATTCAAGAGTATCTTATACCCAGACCCCTATCCATTCACCTCAATGCTTGTCAGAACAAATCAACACCATGAATTATTTAAAATCCAAGAGGCATTTATTTTGGATCATTACACAAACACGGAAAGTCCAAACCTATTATACATGTAGTCTTTGAATTTCTTCTCTGAAAATGCAGAGTTCTACATTGTACATTGGATGGTTCTGGATTGTGACTGGATCCAGCTGCACTTCAACATAACCTTTTTCTTCACAGTTTTGAACACTGTTGATTTTCGTCAGTAACAATGCCATTATATTCGGAAAGATTGTTTTCTGAATGCAAGTTTTTTCAAGTCAAAACAGGTCCATTATATCACAGCAAACTGCATTGAAAAATGGTAAATGGTTTGATAGATTGTAATGGTAAATGGAATGATAGATAGTGGTATCATTCCAAATGTATTTTTGCTAAAATTTTACCTGTTCTTTTTTCCCCAGTCTAGGAACACAATTTCAGAGAAGGCCAAATCTATTTCAGTCTTTGGGCATGTTCTTTCTTGTTTACACACAAACCGTTTACATTTTTATCAGAAGGTAAAAAGGGTGAGGAAAACAACATTACATTTCATTGCAGCCTGCCACTAAAGAATTACCCAGAATTCCAGCAACAGATTATGGAATAATTCAGAAATACAACAACATACAAGTCATACAGAGGAGCAGTAAGTAATTAGTAAGTATTAGTATTAGTAAGTATAGGCAATATCATTAGTGTAGAATAAGTGTCAGTACCACTGGAATAGCTGATACAGCTGACAGGGTCAGGTAAACATTCTGAAATATAAACCATGTAACAAAGCTACTATTTGGATGGCTTCAAGTTGACACAGCCTGCCGGTACCTTAATTAAGTGGAAAAACGTGGAACTCAATGATGAAAATTTTTAACAGAATAGTCAGGATACTATAATATGATATGAAAAAGTACTGCAGCATGACTCATTTTTATTTCAGAAAATCATCAGGAAAAAAGGTTCAGAGCTCATATGCCTTAGCCTTAATTTTATAAAATAAACATGCTGTGTTATAGTGCAATGGGTCAGCGTCAGCAAGTCAACGTTTGTCTTCCATTAAGGTACAAATGTTTGATATTCGAACACCAGATCTCCATGGATTTTACATGACTGACTGATAAAAGCGTTCTGACTACAGTCATATCGAATGTATTTATGTTGTTTACATTTACCAAAGCTAATGCATTGTTGGCATCATTAATCTGGTTTATTGAGCTTTGCAAAATAACTCAAATCCCATTGCATTTGTTACCACAATAATTGCTTTTCTTTCGAAATGCATGAGTTACACTGTGTCTGTACCATTTCAAATGATTTTCACTGATTTAGAGTTTCATGCTTTGGTATACTAAATTGGAATTTATAGATTAACACAAACTTAACTTTGCTCATAAATATTCCTCTGAAAGTGAAGCTAATTTCCATTAAGGAGAAGTATGCTGCACCCTGAGGCAAAGAGAAAATGAAAGCAACAGATCTGCAGTATTTGAGGCTCAGGCAAGGCAGACCCTATCAATTACAGGCTGTAAGAACCACAAAATCCAAGACATTAATAAGGAAATTTAAAAGATTTTTGATGTTACAACAAATATCTATACGCTAAAATTAGCAGTCAAATCAAACAAATATAATTTCCGCAGTGGTCACAAAAGAAAAGATAAAGTAGAGAAAGTGGGAACACAAAAAAGTGATTCAAAAGTGCAGTTTTCTGGACATTGTATTCCTTTGTATTCGGCTAGGTTGATCTTGTAGCTCATGTTGAAAAGTGTGGACGTATTTGAAAGAGCCAGACCAACCCATAAGCAACTGTTTAGGATCCCGCAACCACCAGGGGACCCCCAAATTATTCTAATAAAATATTTATTTATTTAGGGGGTGGATAGGTTGGGGCAGGGGGACTCAAATCCAGAACCCCTCAAAATCTAGGGCCTACAATGTTGGATGGACCAATAACACTCAATGCAGACATCCATGAAATTTAGATTTTTGGGTGGAGTATCCCTTTAAGTAGCACGGCATGGCAGGACAGTTTACTACTGGTATTAATAACAGCATCATACATTACTTCCCGAAAATATACACTGTTTATTTTTAGTCTGACATGAATAAATAGTAGTAAAATGATACAGTATTAGACAGGCACCAGCGTTGCCAGATTAATAAATTCCATACAAGGTAACAAAGTTGGCTGCTACGTTATATATATCCTCCCATGTCAACAGTTTATATTATATCCTTGTGTGGGTTCTTTAATCTGGTCACCCTAGCCTATACTATTTATTGATGTCAACTAACAGAAACAGCATATTTTCTAATGGTGTATAAGCCAGTTATTAACACTTTATTAAACATTTCTAATGGACATTTATAAATGGACGATAATCGAAATGTACAATATCCTGTTTCAGTAAGACTGAGGACATATCAGTACATTTCAGCTGGCATGGTCTCTGCATCCACATGCAGGTACCCTCTATCTCAAGGTGTGTTGTGTGTGTGAGAATACAATCACTGAGTAACAGAGAGTGAGAGAGCAATGGTGACAATGAGTAAGAGAGAGAAAAGGGAGAGACAGAGTAAGAGAGAGAGAGAAAGGGGGAAAGAGAGAGCAATAGTGAGACTGAGTAAGACAGAGAGAGAGAGAGAGAGAGAGAGAGAGAGAGATGTATGCATGAGTGAACATGTGCATGTACTTTTTTGGGTAAAACCCCACAGTCCTCTGTGATCCTGCCAGACTGAATCCATGTCCTGTGCCTCCTCTCATGTATGCAGCAAACAGAGATGAGGCTACGGGCCAGCTGAGATCAGTCACCATGGCAGCCCAGCCGTGTCCAAGCAGAGCTGTCTCTGCTAATTTCACCCTGGACTGCATCCAACAATATGTTCTGTTGCAAAAAAAGAGGTCTGCCTAGTTCAGAGATACAGCAAATACACATCTACAGTATATAGCCTGGCTTATGTATGTACGTATACAATTACTGTGTACAACGAACTGACTCATCCTAAATAAGAATTGTAGTTAAGTCTCTGACCAAAGCATATGGGAAGTTCAACTGAATGGTGGATTCAGACATTCAGGATGTGGATAACAGAATGGCCTCAGTCACTGCTGCATGCTTTGTGAATTTTATTTAAAAAATATGGCCAAAAACATCCCTTCTGGGGTTGTCAGGTCAGGAGCTGTCCTTACTGAACTCCATCAGTGCGTCTTGATGGAGGAAATATGTAAAACACAAAAATAAACATTGAGTGTACTGCCCTCTCTCACACATCAACAGAAGCAATGGGATGACTGCCAAGCAAACACAATGTCATTTCTTGTTTAAGTAAAACTGATGACCATGACAGTAAACTAACACAAACATATTATTTGTTGCCAACTGAGTGGACATGCTAAAATCTTTTCTTTTTTTTTCATTCTGACAATTATAACAAAATCAGGGTCACCCTATTGCTGTATATGCTCACTGAGCATTGACTGAGCTTATTAGGTAGACCTGTACACCAGCTTGTTAATGCAAATATTTAATAAGCCAATCATGTGGCAGCAACTAAATGCATAAAAGCATGCAGACAGCTGTTTTTCAGACCAAATGTCAGGATGGGGAAGAAATGTGATACAATTGACTTTGATGATTTTTGGTGATAGACAGGGTGGTTTGAGTATCTCAGAAACTGCTGATCTCCTGGGATTTTGACAGGAAGGTGACAGTAACACAAAAAATCAGTGCCGTGGTATTCAGAAGAGCATCTCTGAACACATAACACGTCAAAGTGGATAGGCTACTGCAACAGAAGACCAATAAGTTTAAAAAATAAGTATAATAATACCTAATAAAGTGCTCATTGAGTATATGTTGCTATGAAGATACACATTATAATGTCACTTTGAGCAAAGGAATGTGAGCAAGACCTCCAAATAGCCCTTTATTAAATTAGACAGGAAGGAAACCTTTGGCCCCTGATGACCCAGAAGCACAAATACTTATGGGACTTCTTTAATATGTCCTGCGACTGAATAAAAAGAAGGTTAATTAATGCTAACAGATATTATCGGACGATTCTTCCGGGTACCCTGTCCCTTTCGCATTCAGAGAAAGCTACTTCACCAGTGAATTTAAAGCTTTTCAGATCACCGCTCAAGGCAAGATCCATTTTTCTCCCTTGTGTGTACAGTTAGCTCAATCTGCCACAGCACAGAGCCAGAACAAAATACACCAAGATCATCCCGTATGTGAAGGCTGTAAATCAAGATGTTTCTTTCTTCTGTACGACGGTAAAAAACAGCTCAAGCTCAGTTTTGAAACAGCTGGTAGCTGGTTCACCAGTTCAACCAGTTAAACCAGCTCCATACAACATGGTTTGACCAGCTCAAGCTATGTTTTGAAACAGCTGGTAGCTGGTGTTTCATTACATTACATTACATTATTGGCATTTGGCAGACACTCTTATCCAGAGCGACGTACAGTTGATTTCAAGCTGGTCATAGCTGAATTTTACACCAGGGCACTTCTTTAAAAAGTTATGTGCCATAATAATGACTGGCATGTACATGCACATGTGATGATGGTTACAAGACACTCGAGAGTAAATGAGATTGGAGAGAAAGCTTAGGGCAGATTTTTGTGTAATCATACCAGCAAGCCACATTAGCCCAGAACAATGACCTCTCTAAAGAGACTGGACAATTAGATCAGGCTATTTTTATCCCTGGACCAGAAGTTAATGTGATTGTTAGTCTCTGGACTGCTCTGCCAAACTGATAGCAGAAAGGAAGGACAGATAGCACACGTGATAGGATAACAGTAAACTTTATTTTACTTTATTAAGTGCTTTGTGAGATATGTGGCATTTTGTTGCCATATTAGGTATTCCGGTGAATTAGGGTGGTGTGGGCGGCCTGTAGCGTAGTGGTTAAGGTGCATGAATGGGACCCGCAGGGACAGTGGTTCAATCCCCAATGTAGCCACAATAAGATCCGCACAGCCGTTGGGCCCTTCAGCAAGGCCCTTAACCCTGCATAATGAAACTAATTAAGAGGAGCAGAAGGGAAGGGTTTATTACCTCTCACAAGCACCTTGCATTTGAATGTTACAAATGTGCTATGACCTTTTGTATACAGTCTATGGTTACGACACTAAGCAAAGCTACAAAATCACTCAGCCCAATTCTGGCTAGCCCCTGAGAAGACTATAATCCAGTAAGCAGGTAATGTAAAGCTACAGTATGTAGTGAATTTTTTAGTAAAAAGCAATACAAGTTGGATGAAGTGACAGAAAAGAGTGTGACGCTGTACGGGGTGATTTAGCGTGGCAGACCCGTGGTGCTCTTGGCAGCGGGGGGCTCTGCGGTTGCCATGGCTGCGGCAGCAGGGCGGGCGTGGCATGGCAGGCGGCGCGGGCGGCTGTCCGAGGGGCTTTCCTCGTTGGCTGCGGAGGGAGCTGGCGGGGCCCCAGGCCCCAGCGCTGCCCTGGTAGCATGCCCAGCTGCCCTGCCCCTGCCCTGACGGATCATCGGGCTGACAGGCCTGCAGTACAGCCTCTGACTCGCGGTCAGGGGAGGCTTTCGCTGAACGTCGCTCGCCAGGGCGCCTCGCAGAAGCAGCGGTCCTGTCGAGCAGCCTCTCTGCCAGAGCACAGGTGCCCACGCACACAGGCGACAGGGCACTCCTATGGCTTTCATCAATGTGTGACGGGGTAAAGACGCGGGTTCATCTGCGTACTCGTTCATCTGCGTACACGTTCACCGATGCACAGCAAGGCGGAGATCACTGTGTGGCCTCCAGCACTGCTGCTTCCCCAATCCTCACTGTTAGTCATGCTGAACAACTAAGACCAGTTCATAGTCCAGCGAGTGTCACTGCGACCGTCGATGTAAAATGGATGTCGCTGGTCGAAGTGACATTCGGTTCATACTCTGGGCGACTGGAGTGTGTTTATATATTTTTGTGAACTTTGACGAACGTTCTGCGACACTCGAGTGAACCTGTCCATTGTACGACTAGACCATACACTGGCCTTTGCTTTCAGAAGTACTTGGAGGGGGGGGGTTCAGGAATACTGTGAAGTGACTGCTGTCAAGCAGGGTAAAAAAAACACAAAGAAGAGGAGGTGGTAATGCCACTGGACCCAGAAGGACGAGAGATCTGCGCAGATTACACAAGAAAAGCCCAGCCACAGCTCTTAAATCCCTCTTTAATTAAAGCTAAAGAGTGGCCCAGTGCACTTCATTATTGCAGCGGGTCTTGGCACAGCGAGCGCTGATGACTCCGCAGCATCTCCTGGTGCTCCAGTCTCGCTGGTCATGTGACCCTGCCAGCCACTCCTGCCAGGCTAAGAGCACTCTAAATAAACACAACCCTCTGAAAGGTACCCACAAACACCCAGGTCCCAGTGTCACAGCTGGTCCTGACCTCCCTGGGGCCCTAAGCTAAATTCTACTAAGGGGCCCTCTTACCAGACCCATGACCCATGTAAACCATTTGCCATTGCCACACAATTACACCTGTCACCCCAGTGCCCCCACTACAAACCTCCCTCCTTTAAAACAGTTTGCTCCATCTGGCGGTCCAAGAATAAATAGACCTATACAGAACAGCTATAAACAAAGAATATTTATTGAATTGAATATTTTCTATAGAATCTTAAGATAAGTGAATATTAACATTAGCATGAATAAGAAATGTATTTTGTTCTGCTGCCTGGTAATTAGTCCAGTCCTCACAATATTAAATAACTAGCTTTGGCCATACAAAGTAAACATAAGCCTGTAGGCTATGGCTACTGCTATATGTCTAAAAATAGTAAAATAAAACCTATACAGCTCTGTGATTAACCCTGTGGTTCCCTCTACAGCCTGGGCATCTTCAGCATCAGCATGGCCACCACTCTATCTGGACTGTCTTGAAGAAATTGAGAAGTATACTGCCATACAATCTTGAATGTTACTTGTGTATATACATTTGAATGTTTTAATTAAAATCTTATGATCAAAATATTAATCTTCTGCACTTTCTTGAGGCAAAATCATCAATGATGTCATCATAGGACATGTGTTTCCCCACGTCATGATTTATGCTCGTGATGGCCAGACCACTCAATCGTACCTCAAGTAGTTTTTGATGAACTTTAATTTTGAAAAGCTGCTCTCTGCCGATGCTACTGTTACTGGTAGGGTGACTGCAATTCTTCTATCGGATGGTTAGAATAGAGTTCCTCAATTTTTTAAAAGTTTTTCTCACAGAAAAGGAAAGCAGCTCAAATGCAGTCATCTTATCTGATGGCAGTTCAGGTAAGTACTGAGACTCGTATGCCAGATCCATCCCACTGACGTCAGTCATCTCTGAAGGTTAGAGTGTCTTCAGCTTCCATTCAGTGAGCCTTTAAAGATCCATCCAAGAGACAGTGCTGAAGTTCAGTAGCACTCCATTTTTGGTTTTCACCTGGTTGAGTGTTTAAAATCTCTCATCCGTGGATGTCACCGCAGAGTCAACCACAATGTTGAAGTGGTTAACTTCAATTTGTGGGGCCCTACGCAACTTGCGTAGTGAGCTTATAGGAGCGCCCGGCTCTGGTCACGCTGCCCATGAGGAGGCTTTCCCTTTTTAACTTTTGATTTGAGACTCTGAGGGATGAGGGAAATTAATTCATCAAATGTACCTGCATGGCTTCAAAACATAGGCCGACTGTAAAGGCTGGTTTATATTCCGTCGCTCAACTGAAATCGCAGAATGTTCATGAACGTTCTAATGTTGCCTGAGATTGACTATGGTTGTTGTTATTTTACAATATATTTAATGTATGAAGTATAAGCCGAATGTCACCGCGACCAGCGATGTTGCAGCGATGGTCGCCCTACAGAGTAAAAGCCAGCCTTCAGTGCCACACACTGCTCCTCCTGTCTACGCTGTCGGAAGGAAGGAGAGAGGGGGTGAATAGGTCTGTGGCCTTGACAGAGGAAGAGGAAGGATGCGTTGGGAGGGAGGGAGCGAGTGAACCGTCGGATGACAGTTTATCAGCGAGCGCATAAATAATGCAGGTGCCGGTGTAAGAATGTAAGCAGCGAAGTGCTCCGATGAGCCGCTTCCCCAGCCATCACTCCAAACCCTGGCGTGTCTCACTTCTTTCTGGAATTACGGCACAGCTGTCGTCCTGGAGCCTTTGCGAAAACAGACAGCGGTAACTGCCTAAAAGATGCGTGCATATGTTTGTGGGAGGCTGGGTGGGGGGGGGGAGGAGAGGGATGGGTATGGTAGATACATGTACAGGCCAAAATAAAATTAATAAATAATAAGTAAATCAATAGGGACCAGGGATGCATAATATTTTCCAAAGAGCAGGGATTAGCAATCCCCCGGACATTATTTCAGGGCTCAAGTTCAAATATCAGTCCAGAGCTTAAATGGGAAGGAAATTCATGGCTGCACTTTGTCTGTAGTCTGGTTTAGGACCATATAAGGGCAACACTTAGATGGTCTGATTTGGGGTCTGGAAAAACTGAGCTCAACGCAGTCCCACACTCTCCCTTCAGATCTGATAAAGGCTACAAACAGTAATGAACCGGGAAAGCTGCAGTCCGAATCAAACGCAGCGAAGTTAAATGAGGACGACCACTGAAGGAATCAGATTTCAAAACAGGCAGACAATTGAATAGAGAGGACAAACAATAATTTCTGTTGCCAACTGATGCAATGAAGACAAAATCTAAAACACAGCTTATATCTACAACACATACTCCCATAATATTAGCGTTAATATTTGCGTAATATAATTGCGTTGAGCATTCTCCGAGTTAAGCATTGTAGTGTGAGAGCGCAGGATCATCCCAAAGTAAAACTATTTCAGCTTCTTTTCTTTTGAGATATGAATTTCAGAATCAAGATAAGACTGAGATTAAGGACACAAACGGTGAGATCACTGATGCGTACACATTCTGCAGGGATAAAGAATAAAATCCAAGGAATTTAACATTACTTCAACAATGACAATGGAATCTGAACATATGGGACTGAAGAGCCCAGGCATAGAAGAGGATGCAGACTTTAAAGGAAGCATCCTACTGTATGACACAAAATCAAACAACAGACACTTATAATAAACAAACAACTATTATCTTAATAAGCATAACCCATAAAACACCTTAGTGGTAAAATATCAAATCCAATCCATGGTTATAAAAACACCACACAACTATGACAATCAAAAACCCAATTGATATTACTGAGAATACAGTGTATTCTACCATGTGTCTTTTTATCATGAAGAGAAACAATTAGTAACTCAATATTTCTACAAGAAATGGGGAAGTATATTTATCCAGCAACCTGCTCCAAATGTAAATCCATGTAATATAATATTTATCCCAAAATGTGCCTAAATTAATTGCTAGCGTGTACTGTAAGCCACACCAGTCCACTCAGAAGGTTTGTGGTGAGCCAGTGTCACCTATCTTGACTTGACAATCATGACTTTAGAGTCCAGCACTTAACTGATTACTGCCAATCTGCCCACAAAGTTCCATTTAAACCCCTTCTGGACTCTGAGCCCTGGCCCCAGCCGGATAGATATCTATCTCAGTGCCAGTCACAACTGTCTGGTAAACCCGGCACTGAGCCAAGGGGCTCATTACACTCACCCTGAGGGGAAACACACGTATCAGCACACGGAGAGGAACGTTCATCCTTCACAATTCACTACGGTGGCGGACTGCTCCAGCGTTGTTCTGCCGAACTCGCAAGCTAGTTAGCTGGCAAGCTACCATGAGTGAGCAAATATTTTAATGCCATTTTTATGAGTTTAAGCCTTTTTGATGTTTATTTGTACGTTCCCATTGTGCAATCACTGAAAAACTGCCCAACATTAGTGGGATCCCGTGGCGTAGGTCTATTCCTTTTATTATTTGGAGGAGAAGCGAAGCTCTGCTTTCTCTGGACCACAAGTTTTGATCACCCTAAAGCTGTCGCACTTCTATGAGAAATCTCTCTCGCCAATCAAAACCCAAATAAACAAAAAAAAGAATAGGAGGGACATATAAGTACAGACTTTAATCCGATTTAGTGAGCTTCAATATGATAGAAAACACACGCCTCGTCAATCTGAAATGATAGAGTAGCCAACTCATTTTTGATAGAACCCTTATTTCATGACCAGAAGGTCTATTGCAATTTGAGCAGAAATAGAGCAAAATGTATCTGTTGGTTCATGTAGGAAAATGCCCGCTCCTTTGGCCATAAGTACAGTAATTACTTCCAACAGCCAGGCCTAATTATGTCTGGCATCTTGAGTTAGGGGCAAAAACTCACACATTTACGAAGCAAAGCAGAACGCTGGACAAAAGAGGCGATTCCTCCAAGTCCCTACACTACACAGAGTGACAGGACTGGCAGGTCCCCGAGGAGGAAGCTGATGACTAAAAAAAATAACTTGTCACATAAAAGTCCACTGGGTCAAACCTTTATTTATAAACACAGTCCTCATTTATCATACGAGCAACATTTTGAGCTGTGTACAATATCTAAGAAAAATAAAGATAAAAATAAATGCAGGGCAAAGGATGAGCACGGCCTCTGAAGATAAATCTGACAATATTTATAGACTGGAGTTTTAAAAAATGACATGAAAACATCACGGGCGGGAAGCGGCTGAACAGAGAGATAACAATCTTGTACCAGAATTCCGTGAAATAAATAATTCAGGAACTAAGTTATGGAAATAAGCTTGCTAAATTCGCTAAAAATACCAGCCTAAAGATACTGCTGTCAACATATAAATAGCAATGAGAGCTACCTTTTCTTGATTACATAACAATACACAGCTCTTATCATCCCTAATATGAAGGGTGGCATGATTCCATAGTAACCCTGACCATGATCTGTGGGTACTCCTGGTACTTTAGTGAGCGGACGGCCTGTAGCATAGTGGTTAAGGTACATGACTGGGACACGCAAGGTCGGCGGTTCTAATCCGCAATAAGCCACAATAAGATCAACACAGCCGTTGGGCCCTTGAGCAAGGCCCTTAACCCTGCATTGCTCCAGGGGAGGATTGTCCCCTGCTTAGTCTCATCAACTGTACGTCGCTCTGGATAAGAGCGTCTGCCAAATGCCAATAAGGTAAGGTAAGGTAATAAAGTTGCTAAATCAATATGCATGAGCATAATGAACCAAAGGTGGCATATATTTCTCAGTAACATGAGCGTGTATATTGCCTCAATAATTCCCATATTGTCTTCACAAGTTGAACAACACGGCTGGTATAAATTTACCAGCATGCAGTGGTCCTTATCCAAAGCAGATGTGAGCTTTGCACAGAGAAACAAATAGCATGCCCAACAAAGGTTTACCTTTTTTTTTTTTTGCCTAAAAACAAATTACACCTGTCCTTCAGTCAGATGGGCTAGTTAGTATTAGGCAAGCCAGGTTTATTTTTCTTTTGGGGGGTGGGCTGCCATGTATCTGGGTTACAGATTAGCTAATTCCACCATGGAATTAGTTGGCTAGGTAAGCTAGGTAAGCAGTATTTGGATAGTTAAGTTTGGTCACTTTTGCTTTGTTGTTTGTTTATCTGTTGTTTAAACATTTTTTTTTTTAATAATAAAAAAATAGGCCCTGGTCCTTATCTTTGTTGTGCGGGTAGCAATTGAAATTGTACTTCCGTCTAGGGTCTTTCAGCGCACTTATCCCTGGTTATGGGTATGCACTTTGTTGTACGTCGCTCTGGATAAGAGCGTCTGCCAAATGTCAATAATGTAATGTAATGTAACTCCTAATAATAATTATTTGTTATTCAGCTGATGCTTTTATCCAAAGCAACTTACTGCTCATTAGAGTAAAATGGGGAATATCCCCCTGGAGCAATAGGGATTGGGTTAAGATCTTATCGTGGCTACATCGGGGCTTGAACCACCAACCTTTCCGGGTGCCAGTCATGTACCTTCGCCACTAGGCTACAGGCTGTGTCAGCTTGCTTTGCTCTTCTTGGTTTGCTCTTCTTTTTTGCTTTTCAACGTGTGGCTTCCATTGCTTCATCTCAGTCAGATTGTTAATGAAGTGACCAGGTCAAATAGTCAAGTGCTGAAGGAGGCCTCACTCTGGCCATCGCAGACACTCTGCTGGAATTCCTCTGTGGCCAAGTGCATCTCAGCTCTCTCTCCTCTCTCTCTCCGCTCTCTCTCCGCTCTCTCTCTCCTCTCCCCCCTCTTTCTCCTCCCTGCTCTCTCTCCTCTCTCTCTGCTCTCTCTCCACTCTCTTTCCACTCCCTCTCTGCTCTCTCTCCACTCTCTCTCCTCTCTGTTCTCTCTCCTCTCTCTCCTCTCTTTCTCCTCTCTGCTCTCTCTCCTCTCTCTCTCCTCTCTCCCCTCTCTCTCTCCTCTCCCCTCTCTCCTCTTTCTTCTCCCTGCTCTCTCTCCACTCTCTCTCTCTCTCTCTCTCTCTCCTCTCGCCTCTCTCTCTCCTCTCTCTCCTCTCTCTCTCTCCTCTTTCTTATCCCTGCTCTCTCTCCTCCCAGGGAGCCGGGGTGAATAGCGTGGCGATGGCCTGTGGCTCCGTGATCCCGGACAATGGCGCTCTGTGGCGTGCCGCCTGGCTGGCCGGGCGCCATTGTCGCGCTGCTGGAGGAGGGCTAGGGGCGTCCCGCAGCGGTAAACATGTCCCAGGAGTCAGCCATGTGTGCACTGCCCACCGAGCCTGGTCTTTTTAAGGCCTGGGAGAGCTTTCTCCTCGCACAGTACAGGACCCCCCGCCCCACGCCACAACAACAACACACAAAACACACGGCTCGTCAATCTGTAAATTAGATCGAGCACGTTTTGGCAAGATTGTGCCGTTTTTGGCCAGTTTTGGCGCAGCGGGTCCAGATGCCCTGCGGTTCCAGATAAACGGGACAGAGAGGAGAGGAACACGAACCCCCGCGGGTTGCTAATATTCAATTATAACCCCACACTCCCTTTATCATCATGGAGTCAGACGCAGTGGGGCTCCCTGCGCTAGTTCAGGATAAAGCTGTTAGGCTAAGCAAACAGGGAACACTCTCTCCAGTCCAACAAGTAAACGGTCATTTTGAATATTAAATATACAGCCACAGAACCACCCTGGTGTAAAATCCAGCTATGGCCAGCTTGAAATCAACAGCTGCCAGCATAGCTTGAGCTGGTCAAACCATGTTGAGTATGGAGCTGGTCTGAACTGGTCAACCAGCTACAAGCTGTTTCAAAACCTACTTTGAGCTGTTTTCTTTCAGTAGAGCAAACTTCAGCTTTAATCATTGATTTTCTAAGCAGCTGTTCGATCCAATGCAGTCCAACTAAGTATCTATTCCATTGTGATAAAGCTTTTCATTGTGAACAGGTAGTTTTTACAGTAGATAATTCCAATTTAATTTATCCTTGAACATATATATAGGCTGTGGCATAGATCTCATTTAAGATGTGTGGAGGGATGGGGTTATGGTTAGGGGTTGGAATTTACTCTGGTTGGAAAGTTAGCATCTACAGTAGTTGCTTTGTCACTGAAAAGCATGGGGTATGAATGATGTTCCCTCAAAACAGGTAGGGGATAAGTCCCTCTTACCACAACCCTCTCAACAATAATTACATCACTTAGTTTCATTGTGGATGCAGAGCTACATGCTCCCAAGTCCAAGAAACAGACTAGCATTCAGCATTCAGCAAAAATATGACAAAATCTGAGCTTGCCTGCAGATGATTCAGCAAAAGAGATCTACATCCCGCAGTCATGGCCAACTGGGCTTTTGTATGAATGAATAAAGCAATTTCTGTGAAAACACCCAGTCTTAATTTCATTGGGGAATTGACAAAATAAACACCTAAAATAATCAACTACAAACAGCATTTAGTAGATTGTTTCTAGCACACACACTGCAGCCTTGTTATGATTTATTAAGTATTTCACTGCGCAAGAATTTGATATGAAAACACAGATTTTTTTTTAAAAGCCTCTGTCATGAAAGCGATTGAGTGGACTGTCTGCCATAACAGCCATATATCTTAAAACACTAGCCATTGCTCCTAGAGAAACTAAGTTAAAGGCAGTGGAGGCAGTTTACAAATTACATGTACATATGTTAGACACCTCCCTTTCTCTTATTATATTGTTATACATTAATTCATAGAAATGACATTTGTGTGCCTTTGAAACCGACTGCAAAATAGGGAATGAGACAAACAAATTAATGTTCAGTGGATATTATTAGTCTCTTCCTCATCCTATTATGGGAATTCGAATGACATTCAAGTGAGAGGCCTCATTCAAAAACAGTCCAGATTAATTTCCTCATGTCATTGCATGACATTAACTGTTAAAAGGCCTATATGGTGGTCCGCTGTAGTTTTGAATACATTACACGTCTCCGGACTATATCAGCCCGCAGTTCTTTCCTAGACGCAGCATAAATAATGCACAGACATAAATGCATTTAAATAAACAGCTATACGAAAGCACATTTACATAACTGTTCATTGGTTGAGCACTGAAGTGTGAGATACAAGTAGGAAATCCAGCGGAGACAGTTACAGTATAAATCCATTTTCCCACAAAGAGAGGTAAACAGGGTAAAATCTGTGTGAAAACACAGCTGGGGCGCCCTCTCACCCCCAGTAGCTCTCAAGAACGTTCAACTTCAAAACCCAGACAGGAGATCTGGCCCAGTTCATTACCCTGCTATCTGTTTCAATACCCTAATTTAATTAACTCATCTGCTTTTGAATCGAGCAGCCCTCAAGAGGGGACGCAATCGCTGAGCCTAGAAGCACAGTGGGTGAAATTTCACATGCTTCTCCCAGCAACTGGGTAGTCCCCGAAGTCAAGCAGTCCATAAATTATCCCCCCTCCCCCTTCCCCCCCAACACCCTACGCTCACCCGTACAGAAGAAAATCTACTGCTAAATATCACACACTGATCGGATCCACAGAACTGTTCCTTCTCAATCTAGGGGCACAGGCAGTCTTGCGCTCCATCATTCTGTGGTTCTGTCCATGCTAATGTAGACTCACCATGTACCGAACACCAAGTAAGCTCACCATGTTACGAACAGTACAACTTTCATGATGAATGAATAAAAAATTACTTCTTTTTTGTGTGTGTAAGGTCTAACTCCTTCCTTTTCATAAGCACTTGGTACACGTCACATAAGTGATCCCTCTCAGTATACAGTGACATGGTAATAGTGCTCCACTGTGACAGTCTGGAAGCTGGTGTGGAAGCTGTTGCTAACGAGACACTATGAACTGGGCAGGCTTGCCGTATAACAAAGTACAAAACTGTAGTAGCTGTGCTTAAGGTGCTTTTCGGAACATCATGAGCTAACACTTCCGAACACAGGGAAGTTATGCAGGTATATGTCATTTTCTCTGTAATTATTGGCCCAATTCATATCAATCAAAGTGTTTTAGTGTCCATAAGCAACCATAATCATAAACCACATTCCTCAAGAGGAAAACTACCACTGAATGGACGTTAACTACTGGTGGAAGCGGCCGCTTCCCCGTGTTCTATTCAGAAACACAGTGAGTCTACGTTACACCACGGCACCACAGAAGCTGCCGCATGGGAACGGCGTAAGAAAGACACAGCGGCGACAGTAAACTGTGCTTTGGTAACAGAAATGGACAACTCTGTTTCAACAATACCAAAAGAAACTAAAGAAAGTTTTGAGTCTAAGACTCTTGAGGAATACAGAAATTACGTGAGACATGGCACACATTCCCGTGGCCTGGTATGAGCCGGGCGGCAGGACTTACCCGTGGAGACGAGTAGTCTGGGGGGCGGTGGTGGTGGAGGCGGGGGAGGTAGAGGAGGGTAGGGTCTACACTGGCATGCCAGCTGGCAGCTTTCGCTCACCTTCTCCGCTATCGCCCGTGAGCATGACTTCTGAAGTTCCCCCTGAGTAAACTGGTGAGAGGAGGCAAACACGGAACATGGAAGAGACCATCTTACACGGCGATACAGAATAAAAACAGTTAACGGCAAAATAACAAGGTCGTGGCTTCCAAGCGCAATTTCTTTTTTACATAAAATGTCGCAATGAATTTACTAGTCCAGCACTCAAAAACAGTTTTGGAGCAGAAGTTCAACTGCTGTGGGATTGTTTATCTACTGTAAATATTGAAATTACTCAGCCTCTTGAATGTGTGAATGGAACACGGGAAAATCAGAGCAACACTCACTCAGGGCCCTTTCCACACCTCCCACCAGTGCACAAATAACAGATTTTTTTTACTCAGTAAACAGGCCAAGCAATAGTAAATTAAAGAGACCCCAGGCAACTCTTGTATCTGATCCAAGGCAGTAAATAGTTGGAGCCTTGGAAAAAGAGGAAAACAAGATAAAATGAAAAATACAAAAGTTGAGGTCCTCTCCTCTGAGAGGACGCCCACCATCTGCGTGGGCGCCCAGGTCAGCCAAGGCTCAGAGAGGGGAGGCCAGCAGAACACAGGGAGATCGCATTACAGGTGAACCCTGGCACTAGCACAGCGACGCTGAGTCAGGAGCTATGGGAAAGAGTGCCGGTTGATAGGGTCTGTGGGCAGCAGTGTGGGGTAGTGGTGAGAGCTCTTGACTTGTGAAGGATTGTAGGTTCAAATCCCTAATGCGAAAACCGCAGCTCGCTGTGGTTTCCTCCGTGCTGAAGCCTTGAGCGAGACACATATGCTATTCTGCTCCAGCTAACAACCCAGCTGTTTAATCAGCAGCAATAAGACAGCTAATGATGGCAAAAAAGAGACAGATGCTCCAGTGCTGTAGCCATTAATGCTTTGCCAAAGTGATACAAACCTTAGACCTTCTGATGAAGAAAGTAAGAAGTAGCATGATCTATCAGTGTTAGTGACCTTTAGTAACTAACATTTACACATTTTATCAGAAAAACATCCCTAGGCTAAAGGAACATTCCTTTAAACAGTGGTCTATAATAATGTTTATAGTGTGACTGCTGCTCTTGTTCTGGATTCAAATATATAATTTGTAGATTAATCTTAATACTGGGATTCTTAACATGTTGCTCGGTTGTAGACTAAAAGCAATTAAAACAGATATGCAACCCAAACGTATTCATACTTCTTGTTTTATCTTGATATTGTCACTATCTTTAAAAGTCAATTTAAAAGCAACCACATTCACCCTGCAGTTTCCATCCGCTTCCCTATCAGGTGTCTGAACACTACTGGATATGCATCGATAAGTTTTGGTAGGGATTGAGTTCGTCTACTGCCTATTTAAATGTAGATTATTAGAAATGCTCCACATCTGTTGACAGACTGCTGTAAACGATTAATTAACGCGCTCTTTCGTTGGCAAACGTATCAGTGCTGTTTTTCTTAGCGATCATTCATAGGCTGTAAACCACACGTGAAAAGTCTTCGATTACTTTCTTAGATTAAAAAGCAATAAGTAACCAAGCAAAACCTACCTGAAACAAAAGTAAAAATGATGTGAAAAAGCAATGACCAAACAGAAAAGGCCAAAAACTTAAGCTGAGCGGCAAGATGTCACGGATCAGCATTCCTCCTTTGCGCTTCTCACAACCAGCGTGGTAAGTAAACAAGTATTGGACGCATAGAACTGGACTGTTTTGAACAACTTAATCCACTCTCCCCCGTTAGGCGACGAAATGTGTAACAGGCGATTCCAGGAACAGTTTTTGACACATACTTGTCCTTGAATCTTCGTTATTGGTGGCATGTGAGAGCTTTGAAAAACATACGCCTTGCTTGGACAGATCCGGTCAATTTCATTTTTCTAAAGTTGAACTGCGACCACCAAAAAATATCACCATGGGAAATGGAAAGGGGCGCTCTAGTCGCTATCAACCACAACGTTGAAAACCAAAGTTCTTCGATAACAGATTTACTGTACCGGGCGACAGACTGCCAAGCTTACATTTTATAACCCCCTCTGAGTGCCAACCTAACGCCAATAAAGTTGGAGGGCCAGCATATTATAAATATAAGTATTCTTTAATTATATTTATAGTTATGCATCTCACCCCAGGGCGGCAGTCCGGTTTCCGACTTCTTCAGTTTGGTGAACAGTATATACAATATGCGTAAACCCACAAGGGGAAAGCAGCCTATAATGGCTTTAAATAACGGTATTCATCCCTCTTCCAGACACTTGCTTAAAAGCGCAAGAGGAAAAACCTCGTCCATCCGGCGTCCAACATCAGTGCGTCCCACACTTGCCGTCCCGAAAAAGGGGATGAACACAATCCTTTCAACACATTGCTGCCTATTTTAAATCAAATTGGAAGTAAAATATGCGAATTACATAATTACGGACGCCAAGGAAGTGCAAATGGTCCGTGCGTTTAAAGAAAATTGATGAGCGACGAATAATCAAGCAGTTGATATATCAGTTTCCACGGTGCTTGCAAAGATGGGCTTCTGCAAGAATCGCTTGGGTAGGTCACGGCGTCAGTCCGTCAGCTAATACACCGCGCGAGTCGAAGAGTGAGAGAGACGCGAACCCAAGTGGGGAGGCTAGCCCATGTTTTATGATAGAGAAGACAAGTCAAGAGATGAAGGGACAGAAAAGTAGATTGACACCGCGAAGGGATCTTGACCGGGGTGCCTACGTCTAGTACATTGCAGTTTACTGCTTTCTCTCGATTATTTTCTCAAACCGCCGTTTATGAAGTCGGAATACCATGCTCACCACTGTTTAGCACCGTGTTTTAGCACCAGAGAATATTATGCTGGACGCTAGTTAGTATAGTTGGATGCACACATTAACCATTGAACTGCTGCTCAGTTTCAGGAAATGTAACTTATTTACTGTGCCCAGAGCTAAAAGCAAAGCTACTTTGCAATTAAACGTCCCCTGGCGGGGTAACCTCATCCTAAAGATTAATTATACAGTTTCGATGCACTATGGCGCGTGGAATATTTCATTTTGATACACAGTGGATTTTAAAGACGCTAAATTCTGCAATGCTTCACCTAAGAACCACCGCCATCTCGCTCATTTCAACATGATTTTGAGTTTCTCGGTTTCATAATATTTTAAGGCCAGCTCAGGTTCTGAAACTGGCTGTAGAGAAACTATGCGCTCTTCCCGGCATAGATTTTGCTTTACCCTTGGGCACACCCTACAGGAGTGAACACAGGCAGCGATTGGGAGATACATTATGGCACCTAACTCAGCCTCCACTGAAATATTTTATTGGTCTATAACTACATATTTTTTTCATTAAAAAGCTGAAATATAAGACCTGCAGAGTTGTGTTGTAAACTAAACAAAGCCCACCACCAATGGGTCAGTCCAAACACGTGATTTGACATCCACACATGGCCTTGCATTTATGAAGCAACCTTACACATCAAACAGGCATGCTTAGCAGAAATTAATTAACAGTTAGATACTTCATTAATGTCTTTACCAGCATTTCAAAATACACTGGGCTCCAGATTTATTGGCACCCTTCATAGAAATGAATAAATGCATAATAAACAACACAGATATTGATCTATATGTTATGTTCAAACATAGGGATACTTTTATTTTAATACATTTACTTTAATACATTTACTTTCATGTTTCTTTGTCATCCATCAGCATGGAAAAAGCCAAATAACTGTCAATTCAGAAGAGACAGATGGTAATTGACTGTCCAGTAATGAGTACCAAAAATACATAAACAGTTAAACATACCACTTAGTACTGTAAGGACAATAATGATGAAAACTTATGGAATGGTTGCAAACTTGCCAGGAAGAGGACGCAAGTGCATGTTGTCTCCGCGGGCAGTGAGGAAGATTCTGAGGGAGGCCATGAAGAGTCCTGGGATCATGTTTTAAGAATCGCAAAGATTAGTTGCATTTTGGGCAAACAAGTATCAAGAAGAACCATAATATGGCACCTCCATACCAACAAACTCTTTAGAAAGGTGGCATGAGGACAGCCTTTACTGAGCACAATAAATAAAACCAAGTATCTGAAGTTTGCCAAACATCATTGGAATTATGACTGGAAGCTATAGTCAGACGAGACCTTAAAGGTACAATATGTAAGATCTTTGTGTTTAAACATTGCTACAAGACCATTGTAAATCCCTTCCTATCATTCAAAAAGGCTCACTGACATGCTGACTCACCCTCTGCCTGTCCTTAAATTCGGATTTCAAAATATGGTTATAATTGCCACAGCCAATGACGTTTCAATGTCAGCGCGTTTACAGAGAAGAGGCAGGGCTAAACAGTGTTAATGGTTTGAAGGTGTTTGTTGCTGCCATTCCTCTCCTGACCTTTAGAAGTCGGAAATGACCTATTGTGAATATTTTGGCCATATGCACCATCAACATGTTTGGGGGCAAACAAGGAATGCATACAAAGAGAAGCACCTCATATATGGAGCTGGTTCATTGCTATTTTGGAAATTCTTTGCTGCCAGTGTTCCAGGGGCACTATTTAAGATCAATGACACAATTAATTCAACAAAGTAGCAGGAAATGTTGGCAGAAGATCTGGTTGTCTGAGCTAGGAAGCTGAGACTTGGTCCAGCCGGACAATGACTCCAAACATACATGAAAATCCACACAATAATGGTTAAGTAAAAATAACATCATTCTTCTGCAGTGGCCATCTCTGTCTCAAGACATAAATCCCATCAAAACCCTTTTAACTGAAAAGGGGGATCCAGAAGCGCAAACCCAAGGGTATCTGAAAAAGTGATGATTCTGAAAAGTTCTGCATGGAGGAATTCCTCCTAATGTGCTAACTAACCTTATAACAAATGATAGGAAAATGCTCATGGCTGTCATCTGTGCCAGGGGTATTTGCGCAAAGTATTAAACCAGTGGTGGCAATAATTGTGCAACCTGTTCTTTGGGGAAAATTTATTTTTTATTTGAAAAAATTTGGTTGATTCCATTGAATCATTAATCCAGCACACTACTTTACACATGTTGGAAAACCTTAGCTATGTCAATAACTATTGTTTTTTTAGTTTACAGTATTTTCACATATTTATCTAGGGAGCCAATAATTCTGTATACAGTATACTCCTGGTATGGAGTATGAACAATCCACATAATAGTCCACAGAATACATCCAATGATTCAAACTGAAATCGCAGAAAGTCCTTGTCTGTTGTGATCCTTTTTCCCATGCCATGAAAAATGACTGGTGCTGTTATTAGGAAACTATTGATTTTCAGCCCATCCCTCATAAGCAAGGACACACAAGAAACCCTGTTTGTTTACAACATACCTCCAAACATAAGAGGTTAATTTCTGAGATAATATGTGTAAGCACAGTGTGCATATTGGCTTTATGATTGTGCCAGGAAGCTGGACTACATTGCTATATGCATCATGACAATGTTGTGCCCTTTACCACAGGCTACCAGACGTTGACAGGAATGCTTATGGCAAGTGCAATGTTATAATTATGACAGAATTATGCATTATGACATGCTTATATAACATGCAGTTTTTCATCAACTGTAATAACCGACCATTAATGTTTATGAAAGGTGTTATGGTGTCTTCTGATTGGATTATGTCGATTTAACAGCATACTGTATGCTTAAAGTAGAATGCCAACATATATCAAACTTTTCAGATTTTTTTTTCCATGCATAGTATTACAACTTAGTAAACACAGAATAGTATTACAGGGGCGACATTGGCTCAGACAAGAGCTGTCCTCTGGCAGGCAGAAGGTTGCAGGTTTGATCCGCCCTGGGTGTGTTGAAGTGTCCATGAGCAGGACACCAAACCACAAAATACTCCTGATTAGCTGGTTGATGCCTTGCATGGCAGTCAATTACTATTGGTGTGTGAGTGTGTGTGTATGAATGGGTGAATGAGAAGCATCAATTGTACAGCGCTTTGGATAAAGGCACTATATAAATGCTTTAAATAAATTTAACTGCATGGCATGGGTTTTCCTTCAGAACACTTGAATAAGGAAATATTGTTAAGTATCACCGTACTACAAAATAACATTTCACATCCAAAAAGAACACCAAGTCTACTGCTGTGCTCATCCATTCTAGCATGCTTAAATTTTCCTTTGTGATCCCAAATAATTAAATTCAATGAATAAAAAGAGATAAACCTGCAAAGATTCCAAACCTTAACCACAAGTTTTCACAATGTTGCTTCCTTTCCTTCATACAACTAAAGGCAGTGCTTACTAATTCCCATTTAATGCCACGAAGAAGTGGAGAAAATCTTTCTTATTTCCATACATACATAGCATATGGTATTCTAACAAGAACAGAGATAACATATCGACACCTTCTACCTTCTTTCTCCAAGATAAGGCCCTCGAGCAGTGGTAGACTTGGCTAATTATTACAATTTGACTGCACCAATTAAGTAGACACATAATTACATTTTTCTCAGGAGATTTGCTGGTTTGTGCAAGGTCAGCAAGGGAGGCCTGGCATGCTTGAGCTTTTTTATTGTAACAAGATCATTTGACTTATTAATACAACATAATTAAAATCGAACAACCCACTTGAAAATGAATTAGGATAGATCAATCAGGAAAAAGATATATAAAACACAGTACAAGTAAAATACAAAACAACTTTATTAATCCCACATGGGGTACAAACCTAAATCCTCCACATGAAGTAAGTACAAAAAAAAAACCGGAACATTGTGACAGACAGAACTTACAGTACATGACAAGACTTACATATAGTGATACTTTGTCAAGAAGAGGAAATAGCTAGAAAAAAGTGAGAAGTGAGCAGGGTGATGTGAAGGCAGCACAGGAGAGGCAGTAGCACCTGAGGGGTGCAGTTCAGGGTGCGCTTGGACCGCCCAATTCGGTGCGATGCCAGGGCTCCTCCCTGGCTCCAGGTGGCTTCCCCTGCCACACGTCAGCACCCCACCCCACCAGATGCCTCTGCCCTCCAACGCAGCTAATCAGCCCTGGGAAAAGCTGCACCAGGCTCCACACACCCTGACCTCATTACCACACACTGCCAACAAACGGCCATTATACCAAAGCCGACCCTGCTCACCTCTCAAACCAAGGTCAGCTAGGGGTAAACTGATAGACTAGTCTAGCGATAGTTTATTAATATTGACTCGGTGAATGAATCAATGGCCAAAGTAATGAAATGAGCTACAGTAACAGAACAGCAGGAGGTAAATAAGGTGCAGGCCTTCGCTCAGATGTAAAATTTATGGCCTGGTCTTGGGAGATTATCCAACTAGGCCAGACCTTCCCCCTCTGCCCCGAGAAGTAAAATCAGCCATAGGCAAAGTGTTATTCACAGCGCTGCACTAAAAACCGTGGCCCCTTAAATAAATTGGAGAGTGCTGTGAAGTGATTAGTGTAAGTGAGGTTAGTCTATAAATTGTCAGTTACCAAGACTATTTTAATTAGCATGTTTTGTACTCTACCAAGAGGCAAGGCAGTGAAACCACTTACTCTGAGGAATCTGGTGAAGGAAGATGGACGTTTAGCATCATACAACATGAGGTTATGAGAAAGAGTCACTGCCGTGTTTGATAAAATCAAAGCATTTACAAGGAATACTAACCTTAGCAAATGTCAACTTCTGTAGAATTGATCACTTACCAGATTAAACTGGACCTTTGGCCAAAACATTAATCTCAATTTCCAAACCTAGCATTAATGTGTTCTCTGGAGAAGCTGTCAGTCAGTGACAGTAGCTGAAGTAAAATCTTTACCATGGATTTGTTAGCTAGGAAACTTCCAACTCCCTGAAACATTGCATGGAAGCAGATGGCCTCCCTACGTGACTGTGCTGATCAAAGTGTCTGTGTGAATCATTAACTGATCAAAGGCAAGTTCACATTAGTAACATCCTGCAGGCATCTAGGTCCCACCCTACTCGTTCAGATGACTTGGTGACTTTAAAAATCATACCACTGTCCTTCTTACCGTAAAAACTCAAATTGTGAGATTTCATTAGGTGCGCAGCCACAAAGCTAAGCCAGTGCCATTTAATTATAGGAAGCTAGGGGATTCAAAGCACTAGCGGAACAGATTAAAAAGACGGAGGAGAAGGAGGATATGCAGGGAAGAAGCTGCAGCAGAGGCCTTTTCTTTTCCTGCAGCAGCCAGTCCTGATTGAGCTTAAAGACGGATGTAATCTAATTAAACAATGATGTATGGGCTAGCGTGCATTAAGGTAGATTTGACTGATAGCTCTTGCAATTGAGACATCCATTAGGCTGTTGTACAATCAAGATCTCTCCCTCACCCCCCTACCCCACCTCCACCCCCAGCCCCAAAGCCTGGGGAAGGCAACAGTTTGACAGTAACTTCACTGCACCCATGGTGAGCCCAGCATCTATCTATCTATCTGTATGTATGGTTGTATGTATGTACTGTAAGCACACTCACTGGACACTTTCTTAGAAACACCGGTACACCTGTACACCTACTTATTCATGTGATTATCTAATCAGCCAATCTTGTGCTGATTAGATAATCGGCTAATCATAAAGCATAAAATCACACAGATACGGGTCAGGAGCTTCAGTTAATGTTCACATCAACCATCAGAATGGGGAAACAATTTGATCTAAGTAACTTTGACCATGGAATGATTGTTGGTGCCAGACAGGATGGTTTGAGTATCTCAGACTGCTGATCTCCTGGGATTTTCATGCACAACAGTCTCTAAATTTTGCAGAGAATGGTGTGAAAAACAAAAAAACATCTAGTGAGCAGCAGTTCTGCGGGTAGAAACACGTTAGAGACCTAAATACCCCTCAATAACTGCCAGATTCTAGTCTTGAGTCTTCCCTCACTGTTCTCTGATTGTATGGAATATACCATTTTCCTATTTTGGCTATTCTATTACTTGGTTTTAGTTTTAAATATATTTTTGCAAATATATTTTAGGGTAATGGGATTTCTTGGTTTTAATATATATATATATATATATCACACAATGTCCTGTTCAATTAGGCTTCCCATATTTCCTTTTGTCTGGTTGCCATAAGTTTAGCTCTTTTAGTGTTGCTTATGTTTCCATCCTTGCCGATGCCTTTGCTTTCCCCCTCTGAAATTAAAACAAAGTCCATGGACATTGACCATTGGAGCCTCTTATTGGAGACTTCATTCTCAACTGTTCCTAGCACCCTACTCTGAGTCACACTGAGGTCACTACTGTGCTGCACACATCGATTGCCTAACCCACCCTTTACATCTGTAGTGTGCGCTTTATGTCTTCTGCATCCATTTCTGGCCTGTAAACAAAGCTGTCTGAAGACTATCAGGATGGGAGCACTATGTCAATAAATACAACAGCACTGCCTCAAGTCCTACACCTCTCCTTCTAATCTGATTCTGTAGTAAGACTGACTCATCAGGGCCCTAAATGGTAAACTATAATTTTCCTGTTCTGTGCAAATTGGTAGCTGGAGGGCGATTGTGACATTTTAGGTTCTCTTGAACTGTATGATATAAAACACATAGCTAACAGCCTTTTTATCGAGAGACATACACTGTTTCACAAGGCCTGACATTTAGGCTAAGCATTCTTTTCTTTTATTAACCTTTTCTTATTTCTAAACCATGTCATCACGATAAAGGCAGTTTTGAAAGTAAGCACAATGCTGATGAAGCTACTTCAAAGCATTGCCTTTATGTAGTAAAACATGGAGGCTGAATGATGAAGTACTCTGGCCACTCTTTGGCTTTACTTTTATGGAAAGGAATAGGATTTGTTGGAAAACTCCGGCTTAGTTTTATTGTATTTAAGACAATATGATTTAAAATTGTCTGGAAAGTCTGGAAAATGTAATACCACGCATCATCAAGCCTTAGTGCAGAGAATAGTGTGTTCCTTCAGAAATATCTGAAGCTCCTATTAAGGTTATACATTTATTGCCTTGCTATTTCAAAAGGGTATACAAATATTTCAGACAATTGGGTAGACGGGGGTAATCCAGAATGTCTCATTGCTTCACATAGTGAGAAACAAAAGCCATGCCACCGATTTTTGCCAAGAGTGATATTCTTCAGGAGAGGTGAACAATTTGATAAACACATAAGTGTCTGCAAAACAATATGCATTATGGGAAGTGCTGATATATTCCACAGGAGCTGCAAGTTGTCCTGCGGGAGCCATTCGCCGGCCTGCCTCCCCAGCCCTCCTCTTCAGGGCCCGAATCGATTTACTGATGAGACAGAGGCCCTAAATCAGACTGCCAGTTGTGCTGACTGCGCTCAAATCCAGAAGCAGAAAACAGTGCCTGTCACAACACAATCCATCACATACTCTGCTCACACACCACTAAATAAATAAAATATAAACTGGCAGCTGAAGTCCTCCTCCAGTGATGGGCTTGTAGCTTCACACTACACGTACCAAACCTGTGGTTTGACTCTCCTGTCCGATGGAAAGGCCAAGGAACACTTGCTCTGAGAGCCCATCTCCAAATGACACACTCTGCAGTATAGCCAACGAACTAAGAAATAGAAAATGTAGCCAATGGCTTATGAATATTTTGAGCTTCGGTCATTATAAGGTACTCAAATAACTCTGTTTGATTATATTGCGTTCTGGTATGTATGTATACGTTTGCTCAGACGATTCATTTAATCTACAAAATGTGCTCTTTCCCAAGGGTAAACGCTGAGAATCAGATAATGAATGTGTTCATTTATCTCTATTATCCTATATGGAAATAGCAGATAACAAAGTTAGATATTTTAATCACATTCAGCCCCTATTTTATCATCTGTACTGATAAAAAAAATTCTGTTTAAAAGACTTGATACAACAAAGTGGCTGAAAATAGGAACTGAAAATAGAAGCAAATAAAGTATGTAAAACAACTTGACTCTGCTGACTGGACCCTCTATAATGAGAAGAGTTAAGCACTTTGGCTGCATTAAGCTGACACAAGGACTAAGCTACATAAGCAATTACAAAGTTCATTCAAAATGATCAGGGTGAAACATTGTGGTCAACGCTGCTCAAACAATCTTTTTTTCCCCTTCATCTTGAGCCATGTTAAAATACCTCCGACTCTCCTTGAGACAAGGTTCATCTGCTAAGTGGTGAAGAGGATCAGGGAATTTCCCCTTACTCAGGGACAGGAAAGGTCTGACAGCTTTTACATCACTATCAGCAATCTTGGGTCCATTAAACCCCCTTGGATCCTTTGCAGTGGAAAACCTGGAGTTCCTGGAATAGGGTTATCTCATTCGGTGGAGTCACAGGAAATTAACCATTAAAACTAGGGCTTAGAATACAATGAGGGTTCCAATGAATGTCTTCAGCAGATGTGTTTTTAAAGAGGCCATTTCAACAAGAAAATCTCCTATCCCCAACCTGGAAATTTAATGACAAAGGCAGTGAATGAGGAAAATTGATAAGACAGAATTACATAGCATAAACATAACGAAAGAGAATATGAACCATTAAGACTCTTAGAGTGCTTTTATTACTGGGAGAATGAAAATGAGAACATTGATGTTGTGCTCTGCAATAAAAAAGAACCAACATTTATTTGTCAGGCATCTTCTTTCATGTTCTAAGAAAAAATGGTAGAATAAAACCCAATAAAACTGAATTCAACTGCAGCAATTGAGTCATGCAAAAACTTGACTTTTTACTTTTTAATTAGACCTGCCTACAATCTATCTATACGCATTTTCAAACAAAGTCTCCAGTTTCTCGTCTCTTTGTATGGATAGAGAAACAATTAAGATGAAATCTGACAGAATGTAGTCATTCCTCTAGCTTTAGGGCAATTTTACACTATAAGAACATAAGCGGCATGAGAGTTTGAATTATCATGTTTGTTAAATTCCTGCAAGATAGTTGTCACATGATTAGAATGTGATCACCCTCTTTCGCCTTCTTAAAATTAATCAAACTGGTTTCATTTTTGGTTATATTTTTAATTCCCTGATTTATTGTCTGCAAATATCATTACTGCACCCTCAGCCCTCAGTTTTGTGAATTCCATTCTTTCTTTGGGCATCTTTTTATTCATGTAGTTGACATTTTCGGCCATTTTGTGTTCATCATCAACAGCTTCTGCATATCTGTATCTGTCATCACCCATGCACAGAGGAACAGCCCCATGAGTGGACCTGGGGAGGCTGTACCAGCCTCTGACTCACTGGAATGGAGGATTCGCTTATGTTGGTAATCACCCTTCTTAGAAACCGTCTAGAAATACAAGTAGAAATACAACACACACACACACACACACACACACACAGCATTGCAAAGGCTGCTGGTACATGGTGCAAAAAGAAAGGGAAGGACATAACTTTAGATACTTTGCAATAAAAGGATAAAATAAAAATACAATTTCAACCCATGCCCTACTGTATGATAGTGACATTGCAACATTTAAAGACGGAAAATACTGTATGTGGAGTCATGCACTGAACAGCACCAAAGCATTAGTACTATGAGTTCATGACCCCACGAGTCTCAGCTGTGGTTTTAATCAGCCTTTATTAAGAGGAGAATGATAGTGGAATAGAGTGGCTCATTAGGTGATACCCTGACACTGCATGACTCTGCATGGTTGCACTCTTAGTCTCAAGTTCAGCAGAATCCACAAGAATCACAAAGCACTGTGCCCCTCACCCCAGAACTGAAAAAGCTTTTATTCTACATTTATTCTAGGCAGCAGTTTTTATTTGCCAACTCACAAGTTTTCAAAAAATAAAAAAATACAACAACAAAAACAAACAAACACCGATAAATTAGATTCAGGAAAACATATTGGATATGCTTTGCTTGCATTAAAAAAAACTATTTATCAAGCGGCTACAGAAATTGGAATGAGGGGCAAACACTGTTGCGAGGGCAGAGTAGAAACCCTCCCACCCCCTTCAGTGATAAAAGAGCGCAATCAAGCGCAGGTTGCTTGTGGCAGAGAGGGCCGAATGGAGCCTCTTGTCTACCTCATTAACTTCCCAGGAAAGCCAGACAGAGAAAAACAACGTCCTTCACAGAGAAGAGGGCGATGGGGGACAGGGGGCACCCGACCAAGAAGTCTCCCTCCCTCCTCAGTGCCACCGCTGGTCCAGACAGAGGTCATGGAGGGATGCTCAGCTTTCATGTGGCATGCAGGAACAATGCCTCTTTGCCTTCGCTCTGTCTCTATAGCATTTATCATTTATCCTTTAATGGACTACACCACCAGAGTAGCATTTATCCATCAGTACACTACACCACCAGAGTAACATCTATCCACCAGCACACTACACCGCCTGAGTAACATTTATCCATCAGCACACTACACCGCCAGAGTAACATTTATCCATCTGCACACTACACTACCAGAGTAACATTTATCCACCAGCACACTACACCGCCTGAGTAACATTTATCCATCAGCACACTACACTACCAGAGTAACATCTCTCCATCTGCACACTACACTACCAGAGTAACATCCAAAAGCTCCTTTTGCATACATACAGGATCAAATAACACAGCTGGATATTTGCTGAAGTAGTCAAGCCGCTTGCTCCAGGCTACAACACCTGCAACTCTCTACACTGGCATTTCTAGCTTGCTCAAACATTTTTACCTTACCCCATAGAGACATTTTGAACTTCTGATACAGCCTGTGAAGAATTTTTACAGCTGATCCACTACATAAATGCAACCATTTTATTTATTTCCTGGCAAGAATTTCTGAGACCTTTACTTCTGAGTGTACTTTCCAGGGACAGCCTGAAGAAAAAACAGGTTTGATAATGAATGGGCCATGCATCTTAATCAAAATGTCCTCAAAACATTTATGCACAAGTTTCAATGGCATCTTTCTTGTTCTTCTTTGTTAGATTGGCCCTCTGACACTGTAAGTTAGAGATGTCTGTGTGCCGGCCTGCATATGTGTGCGTGTGTTTCCGTCTATTCATGCGTATATACTGTATGTCTGTTCATGTGTGTGTGTGTTTGTGCTAAAGAACATGTGTATGTGATGCTGAAATCCACTGACAATTTGACAGGAACTGAAAATAACAATAATAAATAAATAAGCGTCGTGGCAGCATAGATGACAGTTGTGTTACTCATACTGGCTGCCATGACTCTTCCATCTTCTACACATACACAACGCTGACCATGAGCTTGGGGTCAAAACACAGAGACACAAAATCCCAGAGGGCCCTGTAGCAAGCACACAACTCAGAGGACAGAGAAAACAGTCCAGCAAAACAAAAACATTCCTAAAACACTCACTCATACTCACAGCTGACTCATAAACTCTTTGCACTGTCTCCATATAAATGCATGATTTTCAAACGAAAGGTTGTTCAGCATTCCACTATGCACAGGCAGGGAATTCAGAAGAACCGGCTGCTATCTCATATCCCCCAGCAGACACCGCTTTTCATTGCCCAAACTTCCCGGGCGATCTGCCAGGGCGTAGGCACTTGGCAGTGTCTGACAGCGACCTTATCGCCTCTCCAGAGGGTGGCCTGTCGTTCTCCCTGAAGTTTAGCCTCTTACATCAATCAAAACTGGAGACAGCCCACTTGCCTCAGTGTTTTCCTGAACCAATGATGGAGGGCCAGCATTGCAGAGCAATTTAAGTCATAATTTCAGTGGTGTGTGTGTCATTCGCATGTAGCCCTATTTGCAAGTTACACTGTTTATTTTCTGGAAATCACAGAAATCATACAAAATGTGGGCTCAAACTATCTTTCCAGAAAATAAACAAAGAAATAATATTAACGTTAAAACAAACTATAGTTCATATTACATGTCTGTAAAACCCCCAGGCTTTTATAAAAATGTCTTAATTGAAAGTACGTATTTGTATTGCAGTAAATATTAATGGTAGTTGCAAGCAGTGTTTGCTGTGAAATAATATTTCTTGCTTCATTATTTTTGTGGTAGACTACTACCATCTTGTGGCCATCCATTATATTACAGTGGCTTCAAAACTAATGGTTGAGTTCACAGGGTTGCAACAAGTATGCCTACAAGGTATACATAAATATATTAAGCTTTACTTTGCTGATTGCAGAAATATAATTGATTCATTTTATATTTATTTTTTCGCAAGTGTTCCTCTTTACAGCTTTTGTAATCTGCTTTTCTCATACAGTGTGTTTGTTTTAATGGTTTTGATTCCAATTCTGCTTAATAAAGTCCATATACATTTCATTTAGTTGTTCTGGTTACACTATAATGTAGTGTCAGATTGAATAATGTAAAGTACTCTTGTATTTGCTAATGACAATATCCTAGTTCACCTCGCCACGTTACACATTCTTAGCACATTGAAAAGCTGGGTCTTTCTGGTGAAGTATCAGATTCAATTCTGACTGACAGGTAACTATTTTTATACTCTTTATTCTTTGATAGACTTAGCCAGGCAGGGTGTTCTGCAAGGGTTTGTATGAGGTTTTATTTTCTTGGCCATTTCATCAGGAAATATAAGTTAGAACACAACCGATGTGTCATTGATTACATTACTGAGATATGAGTTTGCCCTGCTTGCCATAGGCCACTAAAACTTTATTCTAGTTTTGCAGCAGCAGGAAAGGGAGTTGAAGGCTGTCCATGAATAGAAAAAATAAAAATATCTACAATCTAAGAAATGAGTGCAGACAATCAAATACAGTATACCTGATCAATGGTCTCTGGAATAACTTGAGCACTGCCATAGCAATTATTCACCAACAGGTGCTATTGTGATGCTTACTTCCTGTTTGTTCACATATGCTCTATAATATTGCGCATAGTGGCCACTAAACACTAAAAACTTTGATATGGATCACAAATGCATGTGAATATAAAGTGGTTGAAACTATGAAGTGTCAAATCTCATTGGTTTCTTATTTTGTCAAACGTGCACTCCAAAATAAGCCATCTTGTCCGAACTGACATATAAAACATTTCATTTAAGTGAAAAGCAGTGGAGGCCTTTTCAGCTGCAAAACCCCCTGGTTACAAATCCACAGAGATAAGCCTCCGTCTCCACTGCTATTCTCATTACACAGAGAAAAGATCATAAGTCTGTTTGTCGGGCAAACAGCACACAGCTTTCCATGTGTAATCACCCCCACCCCATCACACACACACACACACACACACACACACACACACACACACACACGCACGCAGTAGTTCTGCTACTTAGGGAAACCCTGCTTTCTTTATCGTGGCTCTGCCCTCCAGCAGGTGGTGCAGAGGCATTTCTGGCAGTTGTCGGCGGGTAACACAATAGTCTGCAAAGCCACCATGCCCGAGTCTTCCAGTCCTGTTCTGCACTGGATTTGCGTGACCTCTGGGGCACCGTGATGCAAGCAGGCAGCTGCCGGGCCCTGAAAGAGCTGGATGTCAGGGGGCAGGGGCAGTCTCACGCTGACAACACACTGCACTATTGTGGCGGTGGAACTGGGCAGGTTTATATTGGTAGAACAGACTAGGGTGGAGAGAGTGTGTGTGTGTGTGTGTGTGTGTGTGTGTTTGTGCATACATATGTGTGTGTGTGTGTGTGTGTGTGTGCGCGCATATACATATGTGCATTTGCATGTATGTGTGTGTGCGTGTACAACTCACAGGGAGTCTATTCAGACCAATTCACCCCTGCCATCTGCCCCAAAAGCCCAGCTACTTAGTAACACCAACACAATAACCTGACACAGCCCTCGCTAACAATATTCATTCATTTCCTATAAAAGGATAAAAAAGGGGGAAAGTCAAAAGTAAACAGCGCAAATGTTCAAAGTGGCTGGCTTTGGCATGGGTCTTGTGAAGGGATGTCTTTCAGAAAGGGCAGTGGCAGTGTTTTAATTATAGAACACATGCTAATGAGAAAAGCTAACACAAATCAACTAGCGCTGGGCGTCCACTGCACCTGCTCTATTTTTTTATGAGCTCTAATTAATTTCCACAAAGCGACACGCGGGCCTTTGGTGAAACACACACGCATTTAAGCGTGTGTGTGTGCGTGTGTGTGTGTGTTTCGGAGTTTCAGCGGTCTGTTTCTTTAAGATGTCAAACTTTAAACCGACATCAATGACATACCACTCCCATCCATCTTATTCAAGTGGGCATGCGGACAGGGAGATACTGCGGATTTCCTTGCCCCGAATACTTCCTTTTTTCCCCCCTTTCTCTGTCACTTCAAAGCCCAGGAGTGAGACTGCAGGCCAGGGGAGGGCTGTACTATTGTTAATTGGTCTTTTGAGAGGAACAGTGAGGTGACCAGGACAGACAATAGGATCCAGGAGCCTCTTGAAGGGCTGGCATTGGAAGCGGAGGATGAGAGATCACTCTGATCTGCGGGTTTGTGGTGGGGGGAGAGTGATGTGGGACAGTGGCTTGGCATTTTTTGAAACAGAAAATCAAGCAAACAATAATATGCTGCATGCTCACACGGTAACACATAATTTTCAGAACAGCATTTCCTTGCTTATGACGTAGAATTTCATGTTTTGCTAAATGGCCAAATTGAAAAGCGTACATTTAACATGTTACCAATGTATAATTGCTAAGCACTTTAGCAATTTTGACTAATTACCTTGAGCAAGGCTAAAATATTTGATGCTCTCTTGGGATTCAAACTCACAAACTTCTGTTTCTGTTATTTTTCTATATTATATGACTTTGTGTTAATATTAAGTTGGAGGCTTCCTGAAAATTGGTGTTTCATGGTGGTCTAAGAATGAATACAAATGTTTAGTAAATGCCTCAATTACACAATATTGCTGACACACAGAACAGAGTTGGGATTTACCATATACTGTATACTCAATGGTTAGAGATAAGATCTGTGTCTGACCATGAAGTGATTCAGTACTGTCCTTGAGAGTGATCACATGATCATCTAACTTCCCTGTTGGAGACAGACAGAGGGACACCAGCTGTCTTAAGCAGTAAACACAAACATATCCAATTACTTACCTTGCCTTGCCAAATTGCAAACAGGCAACAGTAAAATAGACAGACTCTAATAAAAGCCCACAACATCCTGAGATGCACACACCCTTTGACATTCTGAGGGCCATCACTCCACCCGCCCTTAAAGAAAGCAAAACAATAGCAATAGAAATATTTCTCACTTAGCCTTGTTTATCATCATTGCGTAGTATTTGTAAATTACTGAAAGGGCAAACCATCCCATATGCGATCTACTGTACGTAACTGACATACAGTAGCTGTACAGAACACCAACATTTTATATTATTATGAAGGGGCCTGCATTGTTTTGGAGAAGATGAGTCAAGAATTATTTTTAACTGACATCTAATGTTTACTACACACAGACCTTCGTAGTGTATATACTTTTTATCAGTTGCAGTTTATACATCTGAACAAAAAAGGAGACTATAGTAGTAACTAAGGCAATATTTGTTTGTAATTAGCCTACTGGTCTGTCTTACTTTTAAGTAATTTGTCTCAATTACAATTGTGTAATTATTATTATTATTATTATTATTATTATTATTATTGTTATTACAACAGCAATTTAATTAAATGTATTTTGAATCTTTCCTTACGTAATACGGTGCTGCAGGAATCTACACAGAAGACAGAATTAAACAAATACGTCTGTCTGCTCCATCAAATCAGGAGTTTAAACAGCGGATCGTGTTTGCATAGGAGAGGGTCAGACCAGGGTGGCGTGGAGCTCGACCATGCAGCGCAGGTTACCTCCAGCAATTGTTTCAACGCATCGGTGCCACCTTGCCAAGAAGAGGTGGTTCGGGGGTGGGGGGTGATTGGTCCTCTTTTTTTCTCAATAAGGGGATGGAGCTCAATTAGCATTTCACAAGTCCTTTTTCCCCTTTCTATTGCCACCTTCCCCGCGGAGCCTGCGCTTTCTCTGGGGATTGTCCTGTTTTGGGCCCTTGTCGGCGTTGGCAGGGTGACAGTATTCGAGTGTGCAAACTTGTGCTATTGTCCCCGGGCCAGAAGGAGTCATGGAGACCCCGCTAATATGACACAGGAAAATGTTTGCTGATGGCAATTCTATGGGCTTTGTCCAAGTCTTTCTCCTTCATGACGACTCGATTTAAGTCTCTAAATGTTTGACTACAAATGCAAGAGTGCTATCCAGCTCCTTTGCTTTTGTTCCACGAGGTTTGAATGAGTAATTCAGCCTTTGTGTGGCTCGATTGAGGGGGCAAACATAAAGACAAGATTCTTGAGCGTTCAAGCCCCCTTTCCATGGATATGCGCACATCTCTTTGGATTTTTCCCCCCAAATCCTACTTCTTCTGACATCAGTCTTAGAAGGGGAAAAGAAGTCCAGATCAGAACAGTTAAAAGTAGCCCAGGCTGGGCCCTAAAGGCCGGTATTGTCTTGTGTCGGTGAAGCATGCCTGCTGCCAGCCCCCAGACAGACTTAAGTTATATTCAAGTATAAAAGATTTAAGTAGTCTTTGCACACCGTCAGTAGAAGACGTTTTAGAGACCTTGGAGGTAGAAAAAAAAAAAAACCTGACTGAGGATCAGGAGTCCGAGGAGTGAGGGGCAGAACAGAGAGGAATGGCTGCAAAGAAATACTGCATCTATTAGGCGCTTTTCTTGGAGGGTCTCCATGACAACAATTTGCGAGGGCAAAGAATGCGATACCGGGGAGCTCAATGCCTGATTGGGGTGTATTGTGTGGAGAAAGAGGTCGCTGATTGGCCTGAAGAAAGCACCATAACTACACGCAGTTTATATTCATTCAGCTTGTTGAAGTGCTAAAACTATTTTTTGGAAGAGCAGCAGTACTTGGATGCCTTCTGTCCAAGAGACGGTAAGTTGCTAAAACATCACTGGAAAGTTGAAATGGGAGAGGTTATATTTCATCATCTGTTGAATTATTTTGGATGCAAGCCTAAAATATTTTTTAATTAATTGGATTATTTTTTATTTATCCGAATTGTATTGGACATATTGACAATATTTGCATCCATTTTCTGTCTGTGAATAGTGACTGTCATGACAATATATATTTGTTACCAAACAGCATATTTTTTAAACCTTTTCTAGGCTATGGATACAGTGAATACGACAGGAGGTGCTGATATTATGGCTTGACCGAGTTTTCCAAACTCGGGATGACAGGATGGCGAGCGCAGATAGCGAAGTGAAAACTTTATTAAACTTTGTAAACTTGGCATCCAGCGATATCAAGGCTGCTCTTGACAAGTCAGCACCGTGCAGGCGCTCGGTGGACCACAGGAAGTATCTACAGAAACAACTGAAGCGTTTTTCACAGAAGTACTCAAGGATGCCGCGATGCCACGCATACAGAGCGACAGACTCGGGTAACGGAAAAGCATTAGAGGACAAGTCTGGTGTGTACGCTTTTGAGACTGTGAACCGTAACCTCCACCGATCCGGAATAAGTGAAAAAACAGGGACGGGTGTGCACCCAGAGGGCAGTCTGAAGCTCAGTCCAAATCCCAAACTGGAAAGTGATTACAACAGACAAGACCAGGTGCCCATGAGAAAGCGACAGCTGCCAGCATCTTTCTGGGAAGAACCCAGATCTTCCAAAAGTAAAAGGGAGTCTTTCCAGGTAGCTTGGAGAAAAAGCCAAGCGTGTGTTGGCGTCGGTGGGCCTTCGGAATCAGAGGACGAAAAAATAAAAACATATCCCGAAGAGCCCAGAGCCAATTCGTTTGTTTCCACCCAGCATACCACTGCGGAAAAGGAACCCCTTATCCTGGACATGACTTCCGGAAGCATGAATTTATGCGGGTGCTGTCCTTTTCAGTACCATGGACACCACGTCTTCCAAAGCCATGTTGTCCTTCCCCACTCTGGCTTCGCTGAAGCTGGGCTGTGGGGAAAGGCCACTGTAACCCAAGCCGAAGCGGAGGGCATCCACAATATACAAAAAAGTCACACGCACGTTGTGGTGAAGCCCATCCCAACAAAACCAACTATTCCATCTCCAATTTTTAGCGTGTTTGGATTTATATAAACACCTAATTTGCATCAGCAAAAAAACAATACGTAGGGTATATTGTAAATATTTAGGTTTTTATTTGACTTTTTAAGTCAGAGCAGCTTATTTATTGTGTTTTGTCCGCTCATAGTTGACTAGCCCTGCGTTTACCATCGTAAAATTCCATTTAAAACTGAATGATACATTTTCAAGAGCACTTAGGTCAAGGAACAGTTTTGCTTTGAATATTACGATTTAAGGACTTCAGAATGTGAACGTATTGTGGTATTTGCCTTTTTTCTTTTGAGACCACTTTATAGATTAACTTAATCTTACATCAAGTAGGAAACTAACTGTACAACTGTTAGCCTATCTGAAAGTAGAATAAATCAGTTCCTTAAACTACAATCTCAAGCTCATTCCATCCTCAAACTGACGTTTTAGTATAAGAGATTGAGAATGAAATGCCAAACTGAACACATTTTAACAGCTATTATGAAACATTAAAAAACAGAGAAAGTTCAGAGACGGTAGCGATATTTTTCTAGCATAATTCTATTTGTTTGTGTGCACGCATGTGCGTTGGGGGGGTTGGTGTCTCCGTCTATGGAATCTACTGATCCAATACAATACATGAGTGAATACATTGTGGAAGCATTTATTGCTTAAGAACTATATTAAATTATTGAGTTTGGAGACACTAATGTACAGTAATATTACACATTTCCCTGGTAAACCAATACACAGTATAACCACTACAGCTAGAATTAAACAGAAAATTCTATAGAAACATACAGCATACAAACACCAAAATGTATTACCCTGTAAACCATTTACATTAAAATATATAATGTATTCCTATTAGTCTATTAACAGTACAGGAGGATCATTTAACAGATTCTGTTATACTGTCACACCACACTGTACACAACCTGACCAATATTGACTGACTATCATTACAACATTAGGCTAATGAGGTAGATATGTTCCTAATATGGGGTATGTCTAATACACAGTTGGTTCAGAAATGTGACAAATTGTAAAGCAATATATCTTCCTTTAAAATACTGACTTCTGTGTCCCGGAGTAATTATTCTTAATACACATTTTCAACTTTATTATCCAGAGCTCTTCAAACATGTATATACTGTATCAGCTGACAACCTTTCATTTTCCTGCTTTGCATTACATACATGTATGCATTAAACTGGTCAGCTATACAGATGCGCTCATTCCTTACAGCCCTTTCGGTAAAGTTCATATTCTCTCACCATGTGTAAATTCCCACTCAAATAAAATGCTGATCTCAGCAATAAAGCGTATGAGGCTCCATGCTTGTTCCTCAGTTAAAATAATGATTAAGAATAAAAATTATTACAAATACAACTGCACAAATAAATACAAAAATACATTTAAAAATAAGGTTCACTGAATGGCAATGGGCATCTTCACGTGTCCACAGAACACAACATTTTTAGATACTATATTTAGGGCCGGTTTCAGAGACACAGAGCTTAAGCTTAGTCCTGGACTAAATTAAGATTTGTATGGAAAATCTCTATTCAAAATTAAATTTAGTCTAAGACTAGGCTAAATCTGTGTCATATATAACATGCCCTTATAGTACACGCATACTAATTACTCCAAATTGTGATGTTACAGTGATGTTACAGAGGTTTGCCTGAAATTTCTGTGTATTGATTGTCATTACACAAATGAAGTACCTGGTACCTCATTACCCCTAGCCATACAAGAGCTGCATTGACATAGCACAGCCCAGTTCAGGTCAAACAAGCTTCAAGCTTCAAATGGGTAAAAAAAATTTGCATCCGAAAAGGTTTAAATACATCTGTACACATTTGGGCTGTAATGGCTTTACAGTGCAGTACAAAGGCAATAAAAATTGTAACACGCTTATCACATTTCAGTTAAGACCACCCTACCTCATATTGGAAACTGTAAAGTTTAAGAAAACTTAAATACTGATACAAGTCCCTGTGGCTTAAGGTTAAAGAATAATCAAATGTTACATAAGGTGTGAAAGCCTGTTGCAAGGTCTGCTGAATAAAAAACTAAGACTAGATTAACATTGCAGGTGGTTTAAAAAGGTTAAAATGTTTCAATGTTGTTGGATATAGCCACTATATCATTCATAACTCAATATGTGCATTATTATTTCTAAATGAAAGGCCATCACAGGCAACACCTTACCACAGTGGGAGCACCACAGGTTGTCTGAAATTAGCTAATAGTGAGCCAAAAATAAAACAGATCAGTGACTTTCAGTCCCCAAAAAAAAGTTTTTCCTGATCTGCTGATCTGATAACTGCTAGTACAAATACTCCTCCCTGGTGCGATCATTGCTCATGTATTTGATTAGTTGTCCTGGGAGAGGCAGGGTGCCCAGATGTTTCAGCCTCTGTATCCCCATCTGTGTGCGAATGGTCTGCCTGCAGAGGTGCATCAGGGGACGAGGTAGTTCTGACAACACACCCCAGGAGAAGCCATGTTAATTTCACTTCATCGAGATTCAAGATTCAACTTTATGGACTGTAAATGGAAATTTTACTAGCAAAGATGAGATTTCAGAAGCAAATGGGCAAACAGAAATACCACTAATACCTTAAAGTAAGATCACTTGGGTTTGCAAATGTACATGAGGTGTGTATTACTGAAGTAGGAAATGATGTTGTAGTAGACATTAGTGCGCTACAGTAGTAGTAGTAGTCAACCAAATACTTTGAACAAATAAGCTATTTGCTACAAACAGCAAAACAGCTCACCTGATTTAATTATGAAGTGAGTGCACTGAGATGGTCATACCTGGTAATACCTACACATAACGTGGGCGGATTATACATGGATGCTTATGCATGTTATGATATCGCAGAGCTGAGGCACTCACTAGATTTCTCTTTGATGACGGCCCAGTCCTCATGGCTGTCCAAATGTTCAGTTAGCCTAGCGCACAGTTGTACGTTTCCCACGTAGTCCAACAGCAGGTCAATGACAGGCCCAGCCCAGCTACTCACAGAGGGTGAGCAGAGCATCTCACAGAACTGGGACAAAGAGCAGGGGGAGTTAAAACACAATCTCAGTCAAAAGAATACTCAGTCACACTTTACAATAAGGTTCAAGAATTGGCATTAACAAATTTAGTTAAGTAATGATGGACGAATACATTAATTAAGCATAACATTTTCTTTTCATTAGTTCATGCATTTCTTCACAACTAACTAACGTATTTGTTACATGATATTTAAACATTAGCAAACCATACAATGAACTTATAATTAGTTATATAAGATGTACTTATAACCATTAACAAATACATGAACTGACTTTCCCATTCCAATATGAAAGACATGAACTGAATTAATTACGTACAAATACATTAATAGAGCTTTACAGAACTACATTAGTTCATGCCAATTAATGGAACCTTATTGTAAATAGCCTTTACCACAATGTATCTTCAGTTCCTCCTACCTGTATGGGTGTCTTGGTGGGGCCATCACCTGGTGCGCCCCCGCTCAGGCCCTCTGTGCCCCTGCTGAGGGGGGCATCGATCGGTGGGTGCGGGTTGCTGCCGTACTGGCACCGGAAGCAGGCCAGGGCGTCACAGCCCCTGTCCATAAGGTACTTGAGCAGAGGCAGGTATCTGACGCAGAACATGACAGAGCTGGGGAAGGTGGTTGGGTAGGTGGGGATGGGCGCGTTGACGTCGGCCCCGTGCTCCACCAGCAGGACCAGGGTCTCGACGCAGCCCTGTCGCACGGCCACCAGGAGAGGGTTGAGGGTGTCCAGGTTGGGGTCGGCGCCAGCCTCCAGGAGCATGGTGGTGGCCTCCACGTTGTCGTTGGCCACGGCGAAGTAGAGCGCCGTGCTGCGGCGGTCCTCGTGCATGATGGAGCGGTCGTGGGACAGCTTGGCGTTGACATCGAAGCCGGCCTGGATCAGGACCTCCAGCACGTCATCCTGGTTCTTCTCGACGGCCAGATGGAGGGGGCTGATGCCACTTCTCCGCAGCCGGGCCCGGCTGGTGGCTGGCATCAGCAACGACACAATCCTCCCATTGGAAGAAACAGGCCAGAAGGTTAGGGTGGCTGACTGCATGACATTCAACAGTCTGGGCTGTGCAGTGCCAGTCTCATGTCAGGATATTTCAATTCTTTAAACTTGGGCTGATACATCATTATCTGTTGTCTCAGCTTAAAAAACAAATGGAGATTTCTAGGGTAATTCAATGTCTTGAATTAGTATTTCACTGCCATCATTTTGTTATTTAGCTGTTGCATCAAAATAGCAATATCCCCTCAACTCTGTGTCTTTACGCTAAGCCCTATATTCTAACATTTAAATATGCTGTTCAAATTTTAAAATTCAAACTGTATGAAGAAATGAAGTTATTTTCAACCAGTATGTGAAAAAAACTTTGTTTTGTCATTTGTTTCACCAACTATATAAAAACACACAGGAAGAGCCTGCACATGCAGTCATGGCTAAGCCGAATGAAAGATATTCAAACTAATGATTGGTCCCATCTGCATGTTGCAAAACATTAGCAAATCTCATGTGAAATTGAGAACTTCAGCTGTACAACCACAGAACCAAAACAGCCTCCTCATTAGTGAGACACTGAGGCACATATTACAATATCCACCATTACTGTTATCAGTTAAGTTTATCTAAATATTTTTCAATGCTAAATTACAGTGAGCAGTGTGAGATTAGCAGTAATAATATTTCTGTGTATAAATAAAGCAACACAATGTGACTTACTCGTCCTGCCCACGGTCAGCAGCTATGTGCAGGGGCAGCAGGCCACTCTTGGCAGGTCTGTTTGCATCTGCGTTATGAGACAGCAGGATCTCCACTACGTCCTTGTGCCCATTCTTACTGGCTTCAAACAGCGCTGTGGCCCCGTCAGCTGCCTGGCTGTTGACATCTGCACCTGTGCCCAGAAGACAGCGGTGGTCATTTCACAGAGGGGGGCATGGGTATGCATCACGACCACATCACAACCAGCAATATTAAATCTCATAGGCTGGGGAAGCCCCAACACCATCTGTTTGATATGCATGTGTCTCTTAGCACAATCCAGAGTCTATCGTCTAATTGTGTCATGATGTTACATTATTGGCATCCAGAGCGACGTACAACAAAGTGCAAAGGGCATACCCATCACCAGGAACAAGTGCGCTGAAAGACCCTACAGGGAAGTACAGTTTCAACCGCTCAGAATATAAGAAAGATAAGGACTTGGGCCTTGTAGATTAATCTGACAATGGATTATATCTATGAAACCGTTTTTATACAACACAACATGAAAGAATGATATACGCTTATCTAAGAACCACAATAAATGGCTTACATAGAAATACTACCATCCTAGCGAACACAAGTCTAGAGATAATGACACACTATTGTGACAACTTCAAAATAACAGCTACCAATCTATTACAGATTACAGGAACATAGGGAGGGGTGGGGAGAGGTGCAGCTTGAAGAGGAGTGTCTTCTGCCTGTGGTTAAAGGTGGTCAGAGTCTCTGCTGTTCTGACCTCTACAGGGAGGTCATTCCACCACCATGGAGCCAGAACAGACAGTACTCGTGACTGGGAGATGGACATGTGCCAAATATTTATTGTTATTGTTATTGTGGATTGTGCATATGTATTTAATCATATTAATTGTAACCTGCCAAGGCAAAACATTCATGTTTAATATTGTACAAATTGGAATACCTTTACAAAAAAATTTAATAATAATAAAAAAGAAATAATTGGTAAAATGAGGGAAGGCTGTGATTAGCATAAGAAAGTTAACTGCATTAAAAGTTAATTAAATCCTGCCTTCTAGCCATGATTATCCCTGTTGCCAGTGAGAACAGTATCAAAGGGACATATCTGTTCAGAACAGTGGTGATATCAGTTTTGTCCTAGCATGCTCCTTAACACTATTATGAAGGCAACCAATCTGACATAAGAAGCTGATTCATTTTAACCTTGAACCACTATTTTGGTTGATTGGACCATTTACCTGCCTGATCCGCTATCGATACTGACAAGCCACTGTAAATGCTCATGAGTTACTGTACACACTGTACATTCAGCACAAAATGTACACAGATCCAGAATGTAACCATACATTACAAAAATGTAACCATAAGTGATTCAGTTCTGGTCCAGAACTCCCAGATTACCATACTTATGAAACTTACCGTTTTCAATGAGGAAGCACAGTGCCTCGACTCTCCCGCTCTGCGCAGCCACAAAGAGTGGGGTGATGCCATACATGTCAGGTGGGTTGACTGTAGCCCCAGCTGCAACCAGCATCTTGCAAATCTCTATGTTGTTGCGACACACTGCCTCGTGGAGAGCTGTCCAGCCCTGAATGCAACGCTGGTTCACTCCACCTCCAAACTTCAGAATGAGGGCCACAATTTCCACATTCTCCATCTCGCAAGCTGTGGTTGGGCAGAGAAGAAGAAATACTAGAACTGTGCCCTGCTGTAAACACATGAATTCATCAAGAGTGAACACTCAACGCTTAAGCTTTTAATAGAGTCATACGCACTTCAACTGAAGCAATCCAAGTACAGTAAAGCCGTAACTCAAGAACTAGCAATCATAAACCAACAATTTTAGTGAATAATTTCAAAACTCTAGCACAAAGAAGTGTTACCTTTGTAAAGAGGGGTGTCTTTGTTTTTGCTGGCGATTTCAGGGTCGGCGCCTTTCTCCAGCAGGTACTGCACACAGGCTGTGTTCTCCCTGGCCACTGCCAGAAGGAGAGCCGTCTGCTCAAATAGGGTACGCTTATCGAGGGAGGTGGGTTGAGCTGAAAGAATAGACAGAGCACATACACGGTGAATAATACACACACATCCATCACTTGGTTGAGATTGCACCTATGCTCCATAGCCCTAAGAAATGTTTGCTTTATGATCACCTAGAAAGACAACAATGAACGTGTCCTTGCTACACATGCGCTCACCTTTCAGGAGAACCTTCAAGCATTCGACTTGGTCATAATAGGCCGCCTCGTGCAAAGGTATCCATCCATCCTTGTTTTCCAACAACAGGCTTTTTGCAGAAGAAGATGCAAGGTCACTCACTGTTTTCACATCGCCGCTTCTGATCGCTGTAACTATCGAATGAGAATCCCTAAAAGAAAAATATGGAAATATGGAAATATGGAAAGCTGGGTTCGTATTTCATATTCAGAATATTTCATATATTAAGGTGTTGAAGGGTTAGACGTTTATTTCATTCAAATAGGGTCAAACCTTTTACTTGTGCTTTTGAGGTTTTGTATTCAGTTGTGTAAAACAAAGAACACAACAAACGTACCCATGTACGGTTCACAAATGTAAAATTAATATCAAATATAATATCAAAATAACATAAAAATATGACTGAATAAATGTTCATTGGGATAATGTTATTATACTGGCTTATCATTGAACTAAGCATTTCAAAGGCGACCAGGATGCATACAGTCTACATTTGCATGCACAAACCACTGGTTTGACCAGCCAATCGGGGGCAACTTGTCTGACAGAAGCGCATTTTCTAATATCACATAAAAATATAAAACCGATATAATTATTTTAAATGACATGGCATGACTCATTTCTCATATCAAGGAGGTTTCAAGAGCCTGATCAAAGGAGCCCCGAACCATCTAGTGATACAAGGAGAAAAACAAAGGAACTCACTCCACGGGCTCACGGGTGACGTACAGTGAGCCGTCGTATCGCCGCCACGCAACACTTCGCTCGCCACCGCCAGTGACGAAGGAATAGCTCTTCGTTGCGTCGTCAGTATTCTTACATTGCAGGAAATCGTTTGTCCCACTGGAGCGAAAAAGCGAGAGATACTCTTTATAACTAAATCGTGTCATTTTGCAATGCCTATTTACTCTGACCGTTAAGTGATCCAGCTCTAGAATGAGAGCAGCTGGGGGGAACCAAAAGGGACCCAGCTGCACTGCGATTATTTTCGGATTGTATTGACATGTGGAGTGACTGCAGGCGATGACCATATATGACAAAGCAAACCAACCAGTCTCACCAAACGCGATAATACTCGGCTAATGGATTTAAGTCATTAGGGAGCTGTAGAGCTAGCCACCATATTTTCTCCGGAACTACAGGACTTGCAAGATTATATAGCATTAAGCTATCTGAAATGCAAAACACCTAACGCGTTTCAAGATTTCAATGTAATTTAAAACACCCCATATGACCGGTTTTTCTCGTATGCGCAATAATGCACTACCAGGGAATGTAGGCATAACACTTCCAGATAAATGCTGGACAATCACTCAATTTTGTGGTGATTCTAAGTAAGTAATCCACACTGTTAAAGGCCGCCACATGACTGTTACTTCTACAGAATGCACGATGATTTTCCTATTGGAGGACGCTAAAGAAGAGCAGGACAGCACACAGCATTTAGTCATTGAAATATTGGCAAAACGTTGGCTAGGTAATGCGTAATATAACACACACCACTGATCTTATAAACGAGTATTGTTACTCCTGAAAAAATACATAACCATAGACAGCGAAACGGCTTTATGAATTATTGGCAAAAAAGAAAGAAGTGAACAATAGGAAGAAGCGCTTGTCTGAGTCTCCGTCACAAGTCTCTCCTGGAAGTAGTCATATGTGTAAACCATATGACCACATATCCTACTGTACTCTATTTCGGATATGCAGAATTCCGATTTTTCAACGACATCGTATATCTTGACTGTAAAAAGGACACAGGAAGAGGTCACCTGACTTGATATCTAACCCACTATTTCACCTCATTACCATTCAACCCTGTGACTAAAGAATAGTTATTATGAAGCAGTCAGTCATGCCAGCTCACGATTCACGGCACTATATGCCAGTAATTAGATATCAAATTAAAAAAAAATTGAGCAAAATTGTGGATAAGAAAAATAATCATAATCCATAAAAATCTGATGCTCACCACAATTCGTACAATAGCACGAAGCAAAGATGTCTTTAAAAATGCTGATCCTTTGCAAATACAGCATTTTTCTTTATATTTGGAATGCCGAGTCATGTTAGCTGGCTCAACCTATCCTTGCAATGCCCTTCATTAGTTTGGCATAGTGCAGCATTGCCTGTGCTCTGCCAGCTAGCGTTTCGCTCGGTGGGCTAGCACCTGACCTGTACACGAGCAGCTGGCCCAGTCAGACTTCAGGCTCTTCAACAAGCGGATGAGTCACATTTATTTGGTGAGGTTAGGCGTACCTGATGTAGACCAACTGAAGCCCATTCTGCCCGGATGTTATGGCCAACTGTGCATCACCCTGTGAGACTGGAACTTTCAGGATTCTATTTCAGAATATGGAGTGACTTACTGAATCAAGGACTCTCACTTCATTGGATGTGTCACACAGATCCTAGTATTTCATACAATTGCACTTTTTTTTTTTTTGCATGTCATTGTCTCCAGTTCATTTGCATTTGCAAATTACACAAAATTGCCTGACTTTGTTTTTGAAGGAAATTAAAGGTACAATAGGTAAGACTTTTGTGTTAAAATATTGTTACAAGACCATTGTAAATCCCTTCATTAACATGGCTCACTGACATGTTGACTCACCCTCTACCTGTCTTTATAGTCCTTAAATTCAGGTTTCAAAATGCGCAGTTGACGGACTGACACTTTGTACCAAAACATTGTATAGATGTACAATAACTCAAGCTCATTGGTTAAAAATTGGTTCTAATTGCCACAGCCAATGCTGTGGGGGGTTTCAACGTCAGCGCGTTCACAGAGAAGGGTGAGGGATAAACAGTGTTGTGGTTTGAGGATGTTTCTTGCTGCAGTTCCTCTCTTGGCCATTAGAAGTACCTATTGTACCTTTAACTAAGGGAAAAGCCTTTCAAAAAGTAAAATGGCAGTCTTGGCTGGGAAATGTGAAACAGTGTCTGACTGAACAAAGAAATCTTGAATAACACCAATGTCTTGAAAATGAGGTCCGTGTCACTATGTTTGTCAGTATACCATTCTTTTTCTGGGATCTGATCATAATGCATTGGACATGCACAAGTTTTCCTATTTTAGATACAGCATCGACGGTATGATGCTGACTGTTATTCAAGCTAGGACACTGTAAGGTATTAGCTAACTGTTTTGGGGGAACCTCAAGAAGAAAACGCCTTATGAATTTACATGGAGTTTACCTTTTTTGAAGTTTACATTTAGTACAGATGTTTTGGCACAGGATCTGACAATTATGAAGATAGTGTTAAAGAAGCCAAGATGCAATATAAATATACACTCAGTGAGAACTTTATAAGGTATTTATTAGACCTATGTTTTAGACTTAAGTCTTCTGTTGCTGTAGCCTATCTTAGAGCTGTGACACATTGTGTGTTCAGAGACGCTCTTCTACATACCACTGTTGTAATTTGCATTACTGTCACCTTTCTGTCAGCTTCGAGCTGTCTGGCCATTCTCCTCTGAGCTCTGTCATTAACTGCACATTTTTTTGTTTTTCGCACCATTCTGAGTAAACTCAAGAGACTCTTGTGCTTGAAAATCCCAGGAGATAAGCAGTTACGGAAATACTCAAACCAGCCTGTCTGGCACCAAGATCACATGAGATCACATTTTCGCTGAGATCACATTTTTTTCCCCATTCTGATGGTTGAGGTGAACATTAACTGATTGTATGCATTGCACTGCTGAAACACAATTGGCTGATTAGATAATCGCATGAATAAGTAGGTATACAGGTGTTCCAAATAAAGTGATAAGTGAGTGTATGTATCCCTGTTTATTGTTTTTTTCACATTTTCACGGGAATGAACATTTCCACCCATGACAAGAAAATAGGTCACATTGAGTTATTTGCATCTTCGGATGTTCATGTCATTTTTTTAATCTGAACTACAATTTTCACATTTAAAATGATTTCACATTGAATTATTTGAAATAGCATAGGTTACCTTTTTCCACTCTCACAGTCTTATAGTTCACGCATGTACTCATGTTGGATGTTCTGCACTGTACTTTTCTGAACAAGATCTTAGTCTCTGGTCAGACAAAAGAAGATTTTGAGGGCTGCTTCCATAATCAAGAGTGCTAATTGACCTGTCAAACACAGGACTAAACAAAATGATTTGTTTCCATCTGTAGTCTCCGACAGCTTAAACAGCATGTCATTAGTTTATATTTACTTGTGCAGTGTGACCTTCTTCTCTACACCTCAGATATTGCTGGTTTTCCAATCATCATTGCAAGATGTGTGCATACTTTGTAGCTGTGCGTACTAATAATATTACAATGCAATATGATATGCTACCCAGACCCAGACCCATATATACGTAGCGCTGAGCAATAATGCTAAGGTCAGGTGAACACGAGAAGCTGAGTTAATTGGTTTGTTGATTTCAGGGAATTTGAAACAATGCTGTCTGACTGCATGATTTGAATAGCCAGCGTATGTGTATGTCCAAATGAACTTTGGTAGTTCAACATCACTTTTATGAAATATGAGCCTTCTCTTTTTACATTTAAAAGCGATAAAGAAAGGCCATGCATATAACCACGGTCTAATTCTCAGTCCAAAACAAACTGGGGAAACCTACATGCTAAGAGGCTGGTATTCTGTTTGTGTCACGATGTCGCCCTATCGGTGACACATGAACTTCTCAGTCTGTGCTCCAAAGAATGTCCACAGCCAAGGCAGATGACAGCATGCAGATAGGTGTCAACAGACTGAGACCACACACACATTGATGTAACAATGCAATGAAAGTACAGAATGGACAAGATGCAGGCACCACTGGGCATTCCTAGGCTTTAACAAAGTACTCCCATGTACACAACAATACATGGCTTTATTAATATGCATTTATTACAAAAAAAGTCCTCCATCTCGGCTGACACTGACTAAGACTTTCCAACCCCACCCCTGCGCACCAAAAACCAGCTTATCAGAGACTAGGGTAAGAGAGCTCTCTGTCGTCTTGCTCATTTTGTGAAGGAAGTGTTCCGTTATCAGGAAAGACAAATTATCTGCTCGCTCACCAGCCGGAAATGATCTGATATGAGTGTTGAAATACAGCAAGCACCAGCATTATCTAGGCAAAAATGACTTGCGTTAAACAAGTCAAACAGACCTAGAATGCATTAGAAGCTCAAAACAAGCTCTAGGCTATATACAATTCCTATTTCAAATAAGCGTCAGAAAAAGTCTCACAAACAGGAAAACATTAAATTGGCCCAAATAAAGGCTACAGCAATCTTCCCAGTTCCTGTCGCCTCAGAAGAGTTATTGTAATCTCCCAAATATTAAAACAACCGTGACCATGCTTCCAGATCTTGGTTGGGTTCCAACACTGCAGTCCTTCAAAGCGATAATGGACCATGTCCATTTTTAGTCTTGGCTTTAATCAAATAAGCTGTGCAGAAGCTTATCCAAACACAATCGAAATAATAAGCAGAATGGTTTGTATTTGTGTATGCTCTGCTATTTAAATATACAATGTGAGAAGGAAATAGAAACTAAATACTCTTCTGTGTCTAACCAAAAAAAAAAAAAGGCTAATGTAATCAAATAAGCTCTTGAGATACTGAAAGAAAGATTGAGAACAATCGTCTGAGCAGGTTATTGTTATCAAGTATACGGAAATTGTGCTGGGCTGACAAGCTAAATATAGTCAGTGCAATCAGAGCTTACCAGGGCGGGTTGGCTGGTGGCTGAACATTCTGCGGAGGAGGAAGAATTGGGTTTCTGGGGACAGAGTTCAGACTTTGGCTAGCAAATATCCCGGTTGTACTGTCAGAAACTGCAGATGGATGAGTGTCAGTCAGGCTGCGCTCGATGGCCAGATGGATTAGCTCTTCATCCGACAGGTTGCTGTAGAAGCTGTAGTCTTCAAAGCCCAGCAGTGAGCCACTTGTAGTTACACTGGAGGCTGCCATTTCGGCTCGGGGAGCCTTACATGAAGGAAATTCTTCCTTAAAGTATGAAAAAATAACCACAATTAAGCAGAAACTAGCAGCCAGTGAACGGAATAGGTAAAGTCATCCTGAATCTTTGGTTTTGGAGACAGCAAAACAAACGGCAATCTCTGGCATTTACTTACAAAAACATACTGTATGTGCATCAAAGCAAATACTAAGTGAACCCACAGAAAACACTGTAAAGCCCTATCCAGCATGCAGAATAATTACCTGGAGCATGTACTGCTGGCTAGATGTGATTATGTGCAGTTAGCTTAAGAGCAAAGAAGCTCTGTGTGCAAAGACCTCTCAAAATGCTGATGCCTTTTAAGGGCATGTTTCACTTTCTGCTGTCAGCTCCCCCTGACTCCGCTGCACCACTTACCCCTCTGGCCCAAAGTCAATGATGTATTACATCAGAGCTCACAGATAATTAGGAAGTATTACAGTCTTCTGGCACTCAAACTATAGTTCCTTTTATACCGGCAAAGGTTGAAGGAGTTAAGTTTTTTTTTTTTTTTTTTTTTGCTGAAGCACATTTAGTCTGTCACTAACACATAACTTGACTGACTCAGCTGGTGGACATCAAACACATTAACTTGGATGAGCATAACATTCGTTTTGAAGCGCTTCAAAGTAATAGAGAGTAAATCGGAGTCCTGGCAAGTTCAACATTTCTTGAGTGGAATATGATCTCTTTAAAACATTCCTGAGTGCACAGTACCGGCCTATTAACACGAGATTGTAGTCTAACAACATGTCACTCCTCAGGCAGAAGATCTTAACACTGATATAAATAGCAAAATGATCAAAATGACTAAATAAAGCAAGCAAACAGCAAGGGAGAGATTGTTTATAAAAAATCGATTTGGGCCTTCTGTGTAGTGTAATTGTGTTTCTGCAAATATTTATAAATGGCTATTATTACCCTATAGGAGTTACATAAAAGTTTCTTTTATACGGTTTCTGGAAGGTTTCTTAAACTTTGTTATACGACAGACACAGAATTGACAAATGAATAATTGGAATATTATGCAAACAGACACCGTTGATGTAGCTAGTTTTTGTCAGGCAAATGGCTTCTATACTAGAGTTACACCCACATGTTGCAGTTTCAATTGTGCTTACATGATTTCGGTAAAATAAAACCTTTATTTGAAGACATTAGTTAAATTAAAAAATTAAAAAATTGTTCAACGACTCAGTTATGTACGTGTAATTCGTGTTTGAAATGGATTAACATGCAGGGCATGCGCTCAGTGGTAAGATTAGACGAAACGCGGTTGGTTGAATCGGGTCTCGCGGTTTGTGAATATTCATGCACGATTCTAACATAATTCCTCTTTTTCGAACCTGATTCACTGTAACAATTGACAAGATGGGATCATTTGATAAACAATTAAAATTGATAAACATTACAAGAAAATTATTTTTAAAAGGATCACAGCAACCACTGCAACACTTCTGAAATTGACATTTTTGAAATGCCCTACCTCTTTCCTAATTTGAAATAATATTTCGCCGGTTACTCGATGATATAACTTTCCGGGTCCGCGTTGTTTTAACACTGAAAGGTTTCCTACTCAGCTGCAACAAGACACTGATGTGTATTTCTGGATGGTTCACATGAAATGTATACGGTGTGGGGGGCAAACTTTAGTTTCCATCTTAGTCCTTGAGGGGTATGCCTTGTTTTGAAGTAGTACAATAAGGTACACGGCTGGCTGGTGTGGGGCTGCAAATGCATCATGCTGAAATTATATGGCTCTGTGACCTTGGCGCTAATTTTCCTATTGCTGAGGCTTCAAGGGTAAATCTCTGGTAATTATTTTTCTCATCCACTTCTAATATTTTGACACCACCTAGATATTATGCTTTGGTGAATTACTACAATACATTTATTATATGTCTTTGGCTAGAGAGGAAAGGCTAGATAATGCATAGCTTGCTATATAACAGGCCTTGTTTATCTCCACTGAAACTGGGTTGAATGCTCTCACTGTTATCTGAAAGTTATTCTGCCTAATTATATGTGGTGCAATAATATATCTATCTGGAGGTCTGTAGAATTTTGGAACTTGAACGTAATTTTCAGGCCTTTTTTTTATCTCCACTGCAACTGGGTTGAATGCCCTAACTGTTATCTATACTTTCCTTTGCCAAATTATATGGCATAATTGTGAACATAATTTATAAACTTTTGAACATCTGAATTTAAAAACAACAAAACGGCATACATAGAATGGTGTGCTCTAAAACAGTTGATAGTGGATGGATGCACTGTGCAGCACTTTCCTAATTATACAAGTGGAATGTTGTTTACCCATCATTAAAGACCCTATGGATGCCAATCAGATCAGGAAGGTGAGGATCATTTGAGATCTTGCCTGAAGTAAATCCAGAAAAAGTATAGAAGTTTCACTGTTCAGTTCAGTGCAGAACTTTCACTCTTCAGTGTCCAATATTGCAGTTTTATCACAAAAGTAAACTAAAAATCAATGGAGGCAAAGTTTCAGGTGTCATACATAGTATCTCAGATGTAAACATGAGCTTATGGTTACCCATTTCAGTAGCATTTATTAATAATATGATTAATAAATCACAGAAAGCTGAAGAACAAAGATGATGATTAGCATTATTAGCCAGGGAGAGCACTGTTAGTTTAAAGCAACCAATATATTTACATCTTAGAAATTTTGCCAGAGCAATTTTTCAGGCAAGTGTGAAAAATGGGTGAGAGCAGATCTGACACTGATAATACTTAGAAAAGTTAAATAGCTATTTCACCCCACAATGCTTCCTCAGATATGTAAAGTTGTGATTGAAAGGGATTCTGCTGTCGCGTATGAGTATCTCACCTCAGCTCAACTGACTACATGCAAATGTCATGGTCAGCAACTCAAGTTAATCTGAGGATTGAGTGGAGTAGCACAATACACATTTTAAAATGTCTGACTGGATTTATTGTAAATGCTAACTTAACCTAAAAGATTAGCAGCCCAAATTCAGATTATAGTGTAATTTAACTGTATTTCAGAAAACTGGAGCTTTTCTGGGCCAGTGTTTTACATGCCAAATTTGCATAATGTTTGCAGAACTTTGTAAATCAATCACTGGAATCATTTGTTTGTAGATTCTTGGTGGGCTCCACCTCATATAAATCTAAGGCACACTGTGACAAGCTCTTGAAAACCAACGCTGAATGATTTTTAAAAAAATCTCCAAGCACTTGCATCAGCACTCCCCATGTGACATCAAAAAGAAGAGGAGACGAGGCTTCAACATGTCCCCATTTCCAGTTCCCCCCACACCAGAAATGACAGCTGCAAACTGCAGTGCATTAAGCTTTTATGAAGTACACTCAAATATTATAGGCACCTTCAGAGAAAATAGCTATCTAGCATTCTTTACATAATTCAAACATCAGGATTTTACAACCAATTGTAGAAATATGATAGGGAACATATATTGCACAGCCAGAACACTCTAGACCACTCTAGAGCAACAGTTTACAGATTTCACAAAGGCCAAAAATGTATTTGTGCAATAGTAAAGAAAAACAGGCTGGTATAAACATGTTATTGTGGTATAAACAGGAATATATGGCTTACTGATATAGATATTATATCATATGGATAGATATATACACTCAGTGAGCATTAGGTATTTATTTGACTTGTTTTTTAGACTAATTAGTCTTCTACTGCTGAAGCCTATCCACTTAAGAGGTTTGACACTTTGTGTGTCAGAGATGCTCTTCTGCATATCACTGTTGTAATGTGTGGTTATTTACATTACTGTCATCTTTTCTGACATCATTTCATCTTTGACCAGTCTGGCCCTTCTTCTCTGACCTCTCTCATTAACAAAAGGTTTTTTCCCCCGGAACTGCTGCTCACTGTTTTTTTTTTTTTTTTTTGCACCATTCTCTGCAAAGTCTAGAGACTGTTTTGTGTGAAAATCCCAGGAGGTCAGCAGTTTCTGAGATATTCAAACCACACTGACTGGCTCTAACAATCATTCCACACTCAAAGTCACTTAGATAATATTTCTTCCCCATTCCCACATTTGGTCTGAAAAACAGCTGAACCTCTTGGCCTTGTCTCCATGCTCTTATGCCTTTAGCTTCTGTCACATGATTGGCTGATGATTTGCATTACCAAGCTGGTGTTCCGGTCTACCTAATGAAGTGCTCAGTGAGGGTATATGGGGACACATCATTTTAATGTCAACATTAGAAAATGCTCATTTTCAGTCAAATAGATAGAATTTCCAATGTAGGTAGGCCTCTATGGCAAGGACACAACATTGCTTCCCGCCGATGAAATGTATCGCCTCCTGGTTAGTTGCTATGCCGACGGAGAAACGATCCACACGCATGCCTCTTGTTTCTCTGCTGGTTACTCGGCAACCTGTAACACACAAGAGCAGGAAACGGGCACCTGGAAAGACCAGTATGCCAGTTTCTTGTTCGTGTGTTATGTCTAAGTGTTTTATGTTTAAGTGCAGTTAACAAAAAATGTTTTAATTCAGCAAGTACTAACGCTCTAATAACTGTTAAAGCGACGATTTGCCAGATAACTTATATCAACTTATTCAAAACGAAGTTGCAAACACGTTGAAAATGGAATCAATGTCTCTAACGTTACCCCAAATAAATACAGACGACCCACGTCTGAAGCTTAAAGTGGAACATAGAATGAAAAACATATTTGTGACGCAAGTAGAAGATGCAAGGTATGTTTTATCATGTTATGTTTATTTATATTTTATTTTTAACTAGCTCTTGAATATTAGCTCTTAAAATGTGTTATTGGACCTCTTTGGCTAGGTTTTCCCGCGGTGCAACATAGCCTCAGTCTGAGTATTGTTCAATATGTCAATATATATTTTTCTATATGAAAATGAATCCACACATGGTCTGTAACCGTATCATTGCTTGTGTATGCAAACTTATAGCCAGAATGACTAGCCTACGCAGAAGCATTTCATTTAGCAATCACTTGTGTAATGATATTTTATAAACATAGTCCTGAAAAATGAAATGTTATGTCTTTGCACTTTACAGAGAGGAAGACAATGAAAATGCTAACTTCATCCCAATAATAACTGAGGTAGGAATTACATTACATTATATGCATTTGGCAGACACTTTTATCCAGTGCATAATCAAAACCAGGGACCAATGTGCTGAAAACCCAAATACAGGTCCAAGTTCTAGAAGTGACCACATAGATAAAAACTTGAACCCTGTAGAGTAATCTGACAAGAACCAACCAAGAAGCAGCAATAAAACAGATTGGGCAAATACACTAACACTAGGAATAATAAAACAAGTATAGATTAGCGTTATAATTACAATAGACAGCATACATGGCTAATTAGAAATTACAGGGAGGTAGGAAGGGGAGTTCTATTCCAACTATCACCAGGGACGAGATTTTAAGAAGCACTCCAGTTAAAATCATTTTGTAAAAGAAAAGTATTTTCAGAGTGGCTGACTTTGGCTACCCCTGTTTATGTGGTTTGAATGCAGTGCTACTGTAATACTGTAAGCCCTTGCCATCACTGTCATGAATATTGTATATGTGCAGGCATCTAGTAAGCTTCTGGAGACAGGAGTGAACACTCTGCAGAGGACCTTGGTGCTGAAGAAGCGAGTGCAGGTTGATGAGGCGGACAGGGAACTGGCCCTTAAACGACAGGAGATCAGGGAACGCTTGCTGGCCCTAGGACACCGGCGAGCGGAGTTCGAGCACAAGCAGCAGGCAGTGAGTCTACAAAACATCGGCACACCAGCATCGGCTGCAACTTTTCAATGCTCTGGTGTCCTGTGGAGCAAGACTGATTCATGTCCCGTTTAGAAAACAGCTGCGGCTGAACACATCGAGTTTGGTAAAGCAGCAAGCCGTTCTGAATCTGGTAAACAATGCTACATTACATTTTATTTAGCAGACGCTTTTATCCAAAGCAACATACAAAGAACTGCATATCAAGGCCATTAGAACATACAGAGCAGGTCAGATAAACTACAGTTCACAGAGAAACCCAAAATATAACAAATATTACTGTGAGTCATTTTCCTGCAGCTATATTGTTGCTCATATGTTGGTTATTAGTCATTCTTTGTACTGGGCTTTCTTGTATTTAGAGCAAAGACAGGTCGGGAAAGTTTGAGAAGTTTGTCCAGGACAACGAGGCAAAGCGGCGTCGGGCTCAAAGGAAATACCTCGCGGAGAGGAAGCAGAATGAGCTGAAAGAAACTGAGATAGGGGAGCTTCAGCAACAGCTTCAGAAACTGCAGGCCAGGTAACCCAAGTGAACGATATCATGATAAAAGACTGTAACCAACATGTGGTTACTAACATTGGATAGTGGATATTGTGTTTGAACTTAAATGATTGAGTACAGATCTCAAATAGTATTGATAGCACAATGAAAACAGCATTTCGGTAAGATAATAGTAGCATCTTATTTGTGGCTTGTAGATTGCACTTTCACAGCAAAAATGTGTCATTTTATTCTTTTAATGTTTATATGAATCTAATTTTGACAACTCCTATAGGCAGTGTCATTTAAAGGAGACGGTGAACAAATACAAGGCATACGAAAACTACCTGCTCTTGGTTTTAGACCGGCTTCCTGAAAGTAAGTTTCCAAGAAGTGAGGACTAAATACAGGTCTGGTGCAGCATAGCGATGTCTTTCATTCAACCGAGTAAAAGATTATTTTTATCACTGTTTTTGTAGTGACCCTGTGATTGCCTCCTCTCCTTCCACGCAGATTACCTGCAGTACGGAGGGGAATCACAAGTCCTGCCTGTAATCCGCCGTCGGGAAACCCTGTCCGTCACTCACCAGGACCTCCTGGAGCGGCTCGGCCGGCTGGTGGACGAGCTGGAGAGCAGTCAGCGCAGCCTGGAGACTCTGAAGCAGGAGCACGACACCAACAAGCTGGTGCGACGCATGCAACACGGCCACTTCTAAAGTGCCATGTTAACCTTTAATAACTTCAGAAACTGCAAGGCGGTATCCACGTAAGGATGCCAGCTGGACATTCAGTACCAGGGACTACAGCAGTAACATGGACGTGAACGTTGGTTTCCTCACCATCGACATACACCCTGGACATGTTTTGAATACGTAAATGTGATATCATTGCTGATATTTATCAATGATGTTCAGCACTCATTTTTCAGCAATAACATGTCCAGCTAGTTGTATCTTGCAAACACATACATAAAATTCATTAATAAACTATATGTATGTGGTAATGGTTACAAATGTTGTAAACATCCTGCAATGTGCTTTTTAAATTCTGACTTTGTCAGAAAAAAAAGAAACTCAAAATTATGTAAATCAATGGAATGGAATTTAACTGTACTTGGAACTGTATCTCTAAGACAGGCTACACGTATCGGAGGAGTAATCTTGGCATTATGATAAAGGCCTTTCTGTTCTATTTGGAAGCCTAACATATAACTGTATGCAAGTGATTAATATTGTATGTACCAGTATCACATAAATCATTTAGGACATTTTATAGTCTGTTTCCCTGTGCAGGAAATGAATGGCTGTGTCAAACATGAGAAAAAAACTTTCTTTTGCTCAGGTGTACACTCATCCATTTCTTTCTGGAGCAGATGACAAACAGGAAGCTGTACGAACTGCAGAACCAATGGGACAGAATCAGAGAGAGGAATAAGGAAATGGAGATGAACCTACATTTGCACCAAGGACAATCTCGAGACCAGGTCAGAATACACTGCTCATATCTCATTGCATTCTTCGGTGAAGATCCATGTACCATAGTTGTTATAAAAGTGTGAAAGATTCCACTGTGAAATGCAATTGGAGTCATTTGAGCCTTGAATAAATGGAAAATGCAAAAAGGGCTGATGCACACCTGTCTCTTTCTTCCCCTTGTGTAAATCACCTCACTGAAGTCCCTAATTGAACAGATGGCAAAATAACCCAAGATACCCCAATTATGAAAATATACTGTATCTTTAGATTAGGACAATTTTGGCCACTGGAGGGCACAGTTAACCATCATTCCTTCCAACATTAAAGGGATTTAGTTTTTTTTATATTACGTGTGTTTTCGTTTCATTTTTGGTTGTCCTTTACAATTATTTTTTTGGTGAAGGATAGTTGCTGACGACTAGCTGGAATTAGAATGGCTGGTATAACGACATTTGAGGGTTTGTAGTCTTAGGCAAGAAAATACCGTTCAGCTAGCTACATAGTGAACTATCTTCTGAAGCAACCAGTCTGCCGATAATGAATGAACGTGATATTTGTGCCATGTATAATTTGTGATATCTGTGAAATGTGCATTGGATTCAGTGTGTATAACATATAAATGATATACAGCTTGTGCATACGGTTTCCTGATAGACTGAAGAGCTCGGGAGTGTCTTCATAGCCATCCAGAATATGGGGGAGCAGTGTCATTCACAGCAGTATGGGCCAATCGAGAACATGAGCATCTTACACATGATGGATATGATAAAGGTAGAGATTTCAAATTACTACTACTATTGTTGGTATTCATTAGTATTCATAATTCATGAATAAATACGTAATTTGGCATTTTAGAGACTACTCTATTCTAACATGTATTTTCACCAACCTTTATAAAATGACTTTACCACATTATTTTCTGTCAGGAGTTTCTTCACGAGAAAGCAGACGTGGCGAAAAGGGCAATGCTTCTGACAGATTCTGTAGTTGCGAGCTTCACGGAGCTCACAGGAGTCCGGGAGAAGGGATCTGCAGCGGTGAAAAGCAACAGCAAAACACAGCTGAAGAGCTCAAGCAAAAGCAGCTGTAAAAGTAGCCTCTATGCTGGATCACTGTTGAAGATGTAAACCTAACCTGTGCTTAGTTTACTGAGTTGACTGACTGAAGCCCTCAGGATTTATGGCATTCTCTTTGGAAGGGAAAGCATCTCCTGACAAATATTTTGTCCATATAATTTCATTAGTACTGTACAGATAAGTGATAGTTTTGAGATATACTTGAAGTTTTAGTTTTTTGCTCTTAATTCTTAAAAAGAAATTTGAGGATATTTGTGATATGGGTCAGTCACCTCAATTATGTATTTATTTGAAACCATAATTTGAATTAAATGTGCTAAATGAAAAATAAATGTATTTTTGTCTTGTTATTGATTTTGTGTAGTACGTTTGGATTGATATCCAGAACATGAAATTACTTCATAGAAGATAATAGTGGTTAATGAGAACATAGCCTTAAGATTTGCTTAGTATTTGCTTAATAGTTGTGTAATAGTGTCTAATTTCCTATAATCCTTTTCTTATATAAACTGACCACATTTGCATGGGTGGCCTAGAAACCCTACATCGGGGATGGGCAAATCAGCGAATTACCTATGTGCACCATGAAAGATTTACATCTAAATTAGACTGCAATAAACTGCTACATGACAAGAACATTTATCAGCTTCTGTTTATATCATGGAATGTGGCTATCAATGACAGATCATGGAAATGATAGAGCTAATTAAATAGTTAAGAGCAGAAGTTAGTCTGAAAACCAGTAACATACATAGCCTTGCCCATCCCTGCCCTAAATATTCCGTCGCACCCATTTACGATGGTGGGACCACCACAACCAATTGTGAATTCCCACCTTGGTAGTTCCAGCCCACCTAGCAATTTGTAGGGCCAATTGTATTAAATTGTATTGTATTTCTGACTATGGCGCTCCTGCTGTGGATATCAGACATTTTTTTGGGAAGTAAGATTAATATGCTTTCGCATTGTGAACTGTCTCTTTAAATGAAAACCACGTGGGCATTTACGCGTTGTTACCGGAAGAAGATTCTAGACCAGTAGCTAATGGCCGTTGAATGGGAAATTTTGAATCAGTTCTCGTAATTCCCTGTAGTTTAGGTAGCTTCTGCATTTGTAGACCATTGTAAACCTCGATTGAAGTCACAGGATTATCTAAATACTTTGAATAAATTGCGGAGCTTGAACATGGTGTAGTAATTTGCTACTTACACCAGTACATCGGAAATGGTATGAAACTTTCACTGCACGGTTATACCTAGAAATTAATCTGACATTTCGTGCTTCTTAATCTACGTCACTAATGTTATATTACTAACACAGATCACATCACATTTTGTACTGAATGTATACATGATTTTATTATACTTAATTATACATATAACTGTGTTTTCAGACAAATGCCGTAGAGCTAGAGCTCGTTTCCAAAAAGCTGGACATTGTCACTCTAAGGATAGAGCACCCTGAAGATGAGAAGACAAAGGTAGAACAGTAGAACATTATGATTTCTTACTTGTAATCACTTGTAAAGCGTCTGCTAAATGACTAAAATGTAAAATGTAAATTAAAGGTTTATTAAGAGATCGCTTGTTTCCCTCCCTTGTAACACGTCAGGAAACGAACACATTTGACTTAAATTCGTGCACCAAACTGAATGTAAAAAATGCACGCTGAAACGAACGTGTTCGCATTTTAACTAGTCACATATTTGATTATCTTTGCATTGCTTTTTTCTGACTTCTGAACGGGCTGACTTATTTGATAGGAGATTTGGGAACATTATTCGTCCATTAGAAGAATCAAGGGAGATGGCAACTGTTTTTACCGAGGCCTAATATTTGGACATCTGGAGTTATTACTTCAAAATGAGAGGGGTATGCAAATGTAAGTTCCATTTAAATGGACCATAAATACGGTTACTGTCAAAATACTAGAAATTGTGAGAATGTTGCTGAACACCTTGCGCAAATTGTTTTGTTTTGCATTTCAGCTTCAAAGATGAATTAATTCAGACTGGTAAAGAGCTCTTGCTTGCAGGCTTTCCTGAAAGCTCATTTGAAGATATACTTAACACAGTAAGTGTACTGCTCTGTCCGCATGTATTATTACCAATGTGTTCAGATCATTTTGAGTTCAAATTCAAAATTATATCACTGCCATTTTAATTCAGCACAGTGTCCCATTCTACTGCCTGCTTGCTAGCAATATGTGAAGCCAATTTGTCCCAACATTATTATGCACTTGTCATTGCAGTTTGTCAGTGTTTTGGAGCGCACTGAAGCAGATAACCAGGACTCAACCCTGTTAAAGATCTTCAATGACCAGTGTATCTCAGATAGAATGGTACAGTACCTTAGGCTGCTCACCTCAGCCTACCTACAGAACCACTCTGAATTCTTCCAGCACTTCGTTGAGGCACCCAGCCTGAAGTCATACTGCACCCAGGTCAGTGTCTCAAGAAATTACTTTACTGCCCCCTTGTGGCTGACATTGCTATTACAGTAGGAGCCAACTGTTTAATCCAGACAAGCATCTGCTACTACCCCCCCCCCCCCCCCCCCCCAAAAAAAAACTTAGCAATGGATTGCAAGCTCCATACATAAACACTGTTGAGTTTTATATAATTAGCTTTTATAAAACCACACACTGTAATTTAAAGTACTCCATTTCCTTTTCTGGCAACTTGCTTTCTTATTGTCAGGAAGTGGAAACGATGGCGATGGAGTGTGATCATGTGGAGATCATTGCCCTCTCTGAGGCCCTGGGGCTAAGTATTCACATTGTGTCCATGGAAGCAGGTGATGGGCATCTCATCCACCACACCATTCCAGAGGGAGCCATTCCCTCCCTGCATCTCCTATACAAGACCGCTCACTATGACATACTCTACCCACGAACACATCCTGGAGAGTCTTAGGAGCAGACTTTCTTCTCAGGTTGGGTTATATTTAACCCTTTGAAGGGCATTACAATGTTCAGTTAAGAACATTCTGATCACATATTAATATAAAACCATGCCTTGTTGACTTAACAATACCACTGGCTTTGTAATCCATAAGTTTGTTCAAACACCACAAAGGTCCATAGGAAGAAATGTGTCCAGGGTTTTATAGAATTTTGCTGTCTTTTTAAAATACATATTTTCAATGTGCCCTACTGCTGTGCCATATGTAAAATACACATTGTATATTCAGATAGTTTTCCATGCCATATTTGATAAACCTTTCAAATATATTTTTTAAAAGTGAAAGATGTAATTATATACACATGTATATTAAACCTCAATTAATTCATTTCCATTTGCACTGTTATTACCCCTCAGGTGAAAATAAACAGTTTGGAGGGTGAAATCATTGTGCAGGTTGCTGTGGCTTCTTTTGTGGCTTCTTCTTTGCCTTTTGTTTCTGACTGATGACACTGTCGATGGCGGTCCTGACAGTGGCCAGAGGCAGCTCGGGCAGGGAGAGCTTTCCCATTTGCGTGGGGTACTTTGTCTTCATCGAGTTCTTAAAGACGGGCTGAGACAGCAGGTGCTTCAGGTGCCTCTTCATGCCCTTCACCATCTTCTGCTGCTGCATGTCGTCCTCTTCCGTTTTCCTGCCACCTGGAAGACACGCACAGACAGTCAGACATCAGCTTCAGAGACTACTGACGTTTAACCCCCCCCCCCCTCCCCCAAGCAATGTGGGTTTAAGGGCCTTGCTGAACAGTTGCACTGATCATATCGCAGCTACACCAGGGATTGAACCACCAACCAGGTCCCAGTCATGTACCAGCTGGCTACCAGCTGCCCCATTTTCATGTGCTTAAAGCAATAAAAATCTACAGTTCAAGGTAGATTTTATATACAAACCTTTTTGGTACTGTAAGAACCCCCCAAATACACCAAAAGGCGGAAGTATCCGAGAGGTGAAGGAAACGCATGTAGTCTGATCAATGCTACTGGAACAGGGTTAATAAAATTTGGTTCTCGTTTATCTGACTCCAAAAGATAAGTTCAACTGCTCCTCTGTTCTAACAGTTCACAGTTCCGCTGATGTTATCTCTGTATGCCTAACAAACCTGGTTACCCTTTGTAACACAGCTGGATGCTGACTCACAGGTAACTTGCATTACCTGTGGTTTATTTCCAAACGCTGTTTCAAGATCTTTATTCAGCAACCAGCGTACACCACCACCAATGACACCAAACTATTTCCCACAACATTATCTATCTAAAGACACCAAACACTATGTGGAAAACCCATGGTTTATAAAGTGCTATTTCAACTCATCAGTTCTGGGAGCATTCCACTGAGGTGGCAGAATTGTGCAGAGGCAGCGCAATGATGGGAGCAATAGTCCTGTATTGACGAGCACTGTCTTTTCATCAAACCATGCTAACCCTGTGTCAACATGGTCAACACAGTCTTTCCTTTTGGGCGTCTGCAGAGAGTCACACTTATGTAAAATGCCCTACAGTACCAAAGCATCATACAAAAAAAGAGAAAGTTTACCCAAGAGAAGGTCATCATCCAGTTCCAGCTCTAGTGCTTCTGCCGCTTGCTTGAACCAGGAATTGTGATGCTTCTCCCTGCTGTTGTGGTACTCAATCTTCTCTATCTTCCTGGCCATGTTGACGCGCTCCTTTTAAGGCAGGCACACAATATACACATTGTGTAAATACTGCATAACCTTTTTATATTATTGGCATTGCCAGTCATTTACCTAAAAAACAACCTGCTATAATACATAGTCAAATAATTCAATTGGCAACAGTAAGAGCTATCCCATTTTACAGCTAGCTGGGACTGAGCATACCTTAATGGCTGCCATGCACTTGGTCTGTATGGGAAACATGGGCAGCTCTTCCTCCTTTTCGAGCGTCCTGTATATTTTCTTGAAGTTCACCACATCGTCCGGTCCTATCAGCAGTAAGCTGAGGCCCTCCTTGGCTGCACGTGCCGTGCGGCCACTACGATGGACGTACGTCTCTGACGTTCGGGGCACCTGCAGGAAAGGAGTAAAAGAGCTCTAGCTGAATAGCTCCACGAGATGACAAATGAGAGCTGCGGAGGTTTCCGGATGCACCCCACCTGGTAGTGAATGACGTGCTGCACGTTGGGAATGTCCAGGCCTCGAGCCGCCACGTCGGTGGTGAGGAGGACGCACCTGCCACAGAGAAACAAACGAAGTGATTTTACCCGTTATGAACACAGGCGCCCTATAGAGAACTCATAGAAAGACCTAGGAATCACAATGCATTTCAATGGTCATGTGTCTTGAAAAACAGTCACATGATCAAATACAATGCTGGCATCGCATCTGTCTGTTAAGGGAGCTGTAACGTGCAGGTCGCATCCATCTGTTCAGGCAATATGCAACATGCAGGTTGCATCCAAGGGGTTAAGTCCAGTTTATAGACCACCAACAGCGTCACTACAACCGACAACATGCAACGGATGTTGTTGGTGGCAGTGACATTTGGTTTATACTTTGGTTTATACTTGGTGATGTTGACGACCACCACTGCATATATTGGGAGACAATAGAATGTTCTTGAACATTCAGCAATTTCAGTTGAGCGAAAATCTGTCGCAGGACTATAAACTGACCCTGAGGCCCAATCCTGCATCTAAAAAACAACACACTGGAAGCCCAGCACAACTTCACAGAAATACAGGCCACACCAGGCAGGCGGTGGGCTCCCTCACCTGTCCCTCTCGGCAAACCTCTCCAGGTTCTTGAGCCTCTGCTTCTGGTGCATGTTGGCGTGCAGAGGCAGAGGGGTGCAGTCCAGGATGGTGAGCAGGGAGCTGAGACGCTTGATACAGTCGATGCTGTTGGCAAAGACCATGGTGCGGCCTGGGTACTGGAGCAGGAAGTAGTACAGGTAGAAGTCCTTGTCGTCCTTGTCACAGTGGATTCGCGTCTCAGTCAGGGTCTCCACCGTGGTCTCCTTCCTGGTCAGGTCGATGACCTTAGGCTTGGCCCTGATGCCCACCTTCTCCATGAGGATCTCCAGCTTGCTGCGCTGGTCCAGCTTCTTGGACTTCTTTTGCAGGATGCGGGTCGGCGCTTTGTGCACCATGGTCAGAGTGGCCGAGAACACGAACGTCTGCCTCTCGGGGTTGTACTGAGCGTTGTTCAGCATCTCCAGAAGGTTCTCCAGCTCGGCAAAGTGGCCCTTCTCCACCATGCGATCGGCTTCATCGATCACCAGGCACCTGGAGAACACCGTATGTGTGTATCAGGTCACTGCTAGAGCATTCATTGGGTAATGCATAGGATATGACTGGAGATTATTTTTTCACATGAAAGAATTTGGACCCACAAGCAATGTAACCAATGGTGGTGATGTCCATCATGGCAGGCTTACTAAACAAGGACTTGTCAGTTAATACATTCACTTACAGTAGTATTCACAGCTGCAGTTTTTACATTTAATATTTTGATACTTTCAATACATGACACTTAAGGAATGCCTATCTACTCCCCATTCACTTTTGTTTTGATAGTGCAGACTAGGTGCTATAGACCAGAAATATTCATTTCTATATCAATTTCATGCTCAGAGACAACAAATGTGAGGGACTGAAAACTTGCAATCCACTGCATATATAATGGTAGAAACTGTGTTTTGGGTAAACATTGGTATGCGTGTGTTTTATGTTACCACAGTCATTCAAAATCCATTATTAATAGATTAGCAAATACATGCGGATAGCAACAGTTCCACAGGAACCATTTTATGAAATGTAATCCTTCATATGTTTCTGATATGAAGAATACAGTTGCCAAAGCTTTGGGTAATCCATTAAAGAAAACATGAATACAAGGACAAAAAAGGAGTCATTTTTTCTAAGGATAACTATCTGTAAACAGAGATGATGAATTCATATTTTAATTCATAGGAGCATGGAAAAGAAAAGCACAACAGTTCCCGAAACAATAGAGGATGTGTTGATGCACAAGATGAAATGTCAGAGTGGTGTACCTGAGCCGCCTGAGGTTCAGGAGATGAGGATGCCTCTCCTTGATCATCTCCCAGAGGCGGCCTGGCGTTGCAATTACAATTTCAGGCCTTCGATTAAGCAACCTATTCTGCTTCTGTGGAGCCATTCCACCCACAACGATTGCAGTTTTGATACCTGTGCACAAAGACAAATGCTTTTTTGACCATCTAGATTACAGTATGAGCCACATGCAAGGTTCATTGCATCTCACACTGACCTGTAAACTGTGCTACGGCATCAATGTGGTGCTTCACCTGGACGGCCAACTCCCTGGTGGGGGTGAGGACCAATCCCAGCAATGGCTGCTTTTGATTGTCTGGCACTTTTGTCACACCAGGAATGTCAAAGTCAAAGTCCACATCCTCAATGACTTTAACACACTGTAGCTTTTGAGAGTTGATGTCATCTGGCTCCATATCCTCTTCTGCTTCTTGCGATTCATCTGGGTCCTCTAGCTTTTCATCTTCTGCTTCCTCGTCTCCTGCTTCTGCTTCCGCCCCTTCTGCTTCCGCCCCTTCTGCTTCCGCCCCTTCTGCTTCCGCCTCTTCTGCTTCCGCCTCTTCTGCTTCCGCCTCCTGGTCAGAATCTCCAGACCTTATCTCAGTGGCCTCATTAGGCTGGTCCACATCAGGCAAATACAGACTCTTCACATCAGTCTCTGGGACAGGCAGGCTATCTGGCACCCCCTCACCCTGCATCTCCTGAGGTCTTCTCCACTCTAGGATGGAATGAATCATGGGTATTCCAAATGACAGAGTCTTACCACTTCCTGTGAAGAAAAAAAGTACACTTATTAAACTCACTTATTCCTCCTTACCTCTAGAGGTACTGGATATAACTATTCCATTCAGGACACTATTTATAGGCGACTCAGAATGAAACAGGATCATTAACAGCAACCCAACATTAGCGCTCATTTATATTCCAGCTACATTGCAAAGTAAATAATAATCTTTATGAACTCCAGTCTGCAGCTTTGACTGTTGCCAGGGTAACACTAATGGTGAGTTAGTTCTGCCAGGGTTGAGATCTGGAGCTTTATACTGATTCTTTTTAGATGATACATTATTCCTTGAGAGTAAATGATCAGTTGCAATGTTGACTTTTCTTACAAAAACCTCTGCTAAACAACAAGCTGAATTCAAATATTGTTCTGACATATTGTGTACCTTCAATTCATTATGAATATCAAAGGACATGGTTGAATAAGCAGCAACAACAGAAGGTGCGCACAGCAGACACAGATGCGAACCAACTGACAATACTTTTGAGCACCCACCAGTTTCAGCTGCTCCAAGTATATCCAAGCGATCTCGAATGGCTGGTGGTAGGGCCAGAGCTTGAATAGGTGTCGGAGAACTGAATCCAAGAGTGCTAAGTGCCTGCAGAACTGGCTCTGGGACAAAGAGATCCTTCCATGCAGATACATCTGCATCTGCACCTGAACCCAATTGCCCCGAAAGGGCAGCATTAGTCCAATTTCTTGCCCTCTTTTTGGGGAGTTTCATAGCTTTTTCAGGTGGTTCAATGTTGGTAGATGGTTTGAGTGTCTCTGTCTCTGGTTCCTTCACTTTTTTTACTTTCTTTTTCTTTGTTTTTGGTGCTTTAGTTTGGGGCATTTGAAAATTTTCCTCTGGATCCACAACCTTTTCTGGTTCAACAACCTTTTCTGGTTCAATATTTTCTTCAACCATCTCTTCCATTTCCACCTCAACACCTTTCACTTCAGAAGTGGAAATACCACTCTGATTGCCCTCCTTTTGAGCCTTTTTCTTTTTTTTCTTCTTTTTCTTCTTTTTTGGGGGCTGTACAGACTCTTCTTTGTTCCCACTTCCTCCTTCACCTGCCTCCTCTTCATCTCCTTGTACTTCTGCCTCTTCCATTGCTTTTCTTTTTTTGCCTTTCTTCTCCTTCTTATTTTCCACTTGTGTCGTAACCTTGGCAGAATCAACCAGGCGATAGTCTGTCAGCTCCTCAAAGCACACCAGCCCGCCCATGTCCTGCTCGGAGAAGAGACTGTGGTCCAGCTCTACAGCCTTCCAACTTCCCTTCACAAGGATACCCCGCTTCTTGGGCTTCACTCCATTTCTGAGTGCCTTCTTCTTGGGCTGAAACTTTTTTTTGGACATCTTCATTTTCCTGTTGATTAAGGACATTTGAAAATATGTATGTAGCATGCAGAGATCTTGTTAAAAAGTATAATGCCAACTGCCACAAATTATGCAATGCAAAGGTGGCCCTACTGCTGTACTTTCCAAAACACAATGCTTCATTAATGGGTCTAAATCTATAATTATACATGCAATACAAAAATATAATAAATACACTCACCCTATAAGGATTAGCCAATAAAAAGACAGCGGTGTTGTTGGTACAATTTAATGTTTCTCAATTAGCATTTGTAACCTCAAATATGTATCAAATGTCTTTCCTGCAGAGTAAGTTGTTCTTTGAGGAAAATCTTTTTGGTCAAGGGATTTTCCCCAAAAATTCACACAGAATGTCTACAATAGTGTTTAACAAGTGGTTACACATGTGTTGCCAGCCTTGAAAGCATGTTCACCAGGCAGTAACTAGCAACTAGTATGCACAAAAATGTAAATTGAGAGCTGTGATTAAAGCATGTGCGGCCATGAGAGTTCTCCTAACCTAGAGGTTCTAGACCCCTGTGTATGCTGCTTTTCATTCCGACCACAATCCCAGAATTTTAACAAGCATTTATTTTTTCTGAATTAGGTGCTTTTCGTGTTTATATGGATTATCTTTACCGTCTGTGCTTACTGTGATGTATTGCAAATAATTACATAAGATGAATGACTGAGGTTCAATGGACTCTTAATTGGGTCTCAACACATGCGTTTAATCTCTTCCACACTTTTTCCTTAAAACTCATTAACACAATGCACGTTTGGCTTTAGTTTGAGAAGTTAGAAAGAATGTACTCATTTTTATGCAATTGTTTGCAATGTAGCACACAATTCTTCGTGGCATGCATAACTACTTCTGATGTAACGTGGCATGAGAAGACAAATACTCGCTTTAAGCACCTAATTAAGAAAATATAACCGCTTATTAAAACGAAAACCAGCATACCCAGGGCCGAGTTTGGGAACAGCTGTCCTAACGTGACAGTTGAGGTAAATGCCATTTTAATTCAGGAAATTAAGTTCACAAACTGAACAGAATTACATTTTCCGATAGCTGAAATGCAACTGGCCAAAATTAGGAAGCTATTCTATGAAGCAAAACGACAGAAAATGATAATGTTCCATCCATAGCAAAACTGGCCCCGTACTAAAACAACGCAGCGAACCTTGAAGTACTTGAAGTAAATATAACGCCTGCTACATGCTACAATCCCTCGCTGGCGCGTACCATCTCTTTATAGTAAACTGCTAAACGTTAGATCTTGCTAGCTGCCACATCGCATAGTTAAATAAACGGTATCCGCGTGTGCCTACTAGCTATAACTGATTAGCTATCTAGGTTAGCTACAATCCTAAACAGACACGAGGAAACAAAACAGTAGTTGCAAACGCAGTCTAGACAGATATGAGAAAGAAACACATGTTATATATTTACCTCTCGGTTGAATAACAGGCAAATTATTGTCTGAAAAAATAGATTTTTACAAAGTGTGCGTTTAGTCGAAACTCATGTGCTGCTCTTCACGAGGGCGCAGCCATTTCGGATGACACCACGTGGTTTATTGTTGAACCAATCAGATGAGCGAATGATGAAATAACTTTATTAACAATTTACACACAAAATCTTCGGTTCTAGATCGTATGGTTGCCCCGTCTATGGGTCGCCCTCAAGCGAGCTGGTTTGTTCAGGTAGATGAGAAAAGATAGAGCTTGATGGTGGCCTCTTTAAAAGTTTATTTTTTATTATAATTACCGGTCTGTGGACTGTGGCTTTTCGGGGATTGTAGTTATATATCAAGTTGGCTACAGGTAGCCAGTGGCATAGATACATGCTAGACTAGAAATCTGTAGTGACAGGTGTAAAGCCTGGCGTCAGTCATTTGAAATGAGTCCTTATTATGTTATTTATATTTTTTGTGTGAATCGAGCCCTCCCCTACCTGCCAATATGTAGCCTATTTTTGCCGTAGACTACTGTCTTTCAGTGTAGTAAGTTTTCTGCTCTGCTGTGGCTGCGCGTCTCCATGGAGACCAGTTTGCTGCTGCTGCTGCAGCAGAAGAGCTAGCTAAATGTTACTTTGCCTTTGCGCGGTGTAGGTGCGTGTGTATGGACTGTGAATTGTGCATGTTGGTAGAGATCTCTCAAGGTTTCGTTTGCAAACGGAGGTGTATCGACATTGCGTTTGGATATTTAACTACCTCAGATGGACATTAGGGAATAAATCAATCGTTTGTTTGATACCGTTTTATGATATAACTTACCTATATTAACGTTGGTTAACGTTATTTGCTCACTGCCTGCTAATTTCAGTTGTAACATTACGTCGTGAACTGGAAAGGTAGCTCGCTGGCTGGCTGTGACAACGATGTCATAACAGTGAGTTAAACCTTGAGGACTGCATAATTGGAGATGAAGCATCGAGCTCAGGCGAAAAAGCGACTATGTTATGTAACGTTAGAAGGACAGACAATCAGGCAAATTTCAGAGATAGAAGGTAAAAGTAACAAGCTGGACTTGGAGGATAGCTAACATTAGCTAGCGGAAACGATTCCCATAATTTTATATCAGAATTTCTCAGACGTTAAGCAGCTGATTTGAAACAACCTTAACTACTGCTAGTTCTCGCAACGAAATGCTGAATTCGCATGGTCGCTTGGAAAAATGATGTAGTTGTATCAATATTATGTTACAGTAACAGTATATTACCACTCCAACCGTGTAGGTTTCTAGATAACGCTAAGGTTGGCTACATTTGTTGTCTCCTGGACCTAAGTTAACGTTTGATAGCTTACTGTTTCTTAACGTTATTGAAATTGGCAGAAAAGTTCAGCGGAAATGCTTGTTAGAAAAATAATTAGGAGATGAAGCTGTGTAAAATTAATTGCTTGCTAACGGATTAGCTAGATTGTTGCGTTTAAGTTAGAACCAGCCTGACATCATTGCAATCCTCCGGGTCAAGGCACCCAACCCGAGAAGGCTTTGTCGTGGGTGGATCATAGCTTTCCCCAAATCAAAGAAACCAATATTACTCATTCACAGTTAGGAGCCATGGTCACGATATAGCTTTAACCAGCGACCATACACTATAAGGGGAAAAAACTGATGTTCCTCAGCAAAATGACTTTCAACCAGTCCAGTTTGTTTGGGCAAATTGACGATCTACAGGACCTCGCAATCATCGAAAGACCAATACGAAGGAGTTTGAAGGTAGATGTCGTCAGTATTGTCGGTATTATTATATATACATGTTATTTGTTTTTTATTAACACGTGAACTATCTTCATTGCTGATTTGCGTTTTTATCCAACGTCATCGATTTATGTTGTTGGCTTTGGCATGCCAGCTATGCATTAGAAAAACTAGGTATCACAATGTGGTGCTATCTACCTATATGTTGACAGTAAAATGTCTAGCTTATCTTTTTGTTGGCAAGTAATTTTGTGACAGAATGTTCGTTACCGGTGGCCAAGTGAGTTGTGGTATTTTATTATTTTTATGTGTTAGCATCACTTGATGGCAGCACTGCATAAAACGGGACTCTAACATGAGATAAACCCACAACAACAACTATTATTATTGTTATAATATTCATCATTATAATGATAATAAATATTATTCTTATTATTAGTATTATTATTCTTGTGTAGATTCCGTCATATTAACGTGGTATTTCATACTAGCGCATCCTAGTCTCGCCAAATGGATATGAATTTAAAACTCATTGGACTGGGTTCTGTATTTCTGTGATCTGCAGAACTACATGTTTGATTTTAGTGCTGTAAACGTAGTTCATTTGGTACATGGAATTTAATCCAGTCCAGTCAATTGCACCCTTCTAAATAATCAAAATTCTACAGGAATATAATATTTCCCATCTCGATGTACATATTTTCAATGTCATGGGGGTGTATCCTGCTTAAACATTCCTCGTTGCAAACCACCACTTTCAGCTGGCTCCATGTAGCGGGGGTTGCCCACTTGGCTTTACTGCGTGACGCAGTTTCAGTCAGCAGTCAGCTTCATCGGTTCTCCCTCTCCCTTTGCTGCAGAGACAAATGGTCTGTGAAAATCCGCTTCTCAGTCCAGGGTATTTTGTGTACATCGATGTCTACATTCAATATATTTGTTTTATTTTGTTTGATCTTGTAAGCAATTTGATACTTTTAAAAAAAGTTTTAAAATAATGCAAGCTATTATATTTAATTTATAGTATATATGTACATTGATACTAATTGCAGTAATCATTTACTTGTACTATACAATGAAAGAACTATGTTTTTGGATTAGCTGCGTTTCTCTATCTGAATGGCTTTATTTAATTCACCTTTGCCAGTCCAGCTTGTACATTACCAAGGAAAGGCTTATTTCCATGCTGTGTCACAGTCTCACGGAGAAAGCGGTTTGAACAGAATGGAATTGTACATGTGGGGAGAATGCATCATATTTAGAGGGGGTGGGTGTTTTCTCTGAGCCTTGCCGCGCGAGGATCCGGAGGAGCATCACGGATAATGAGAGAAGCCTTAAAGTAACAGGCTACACCCACACTCCTCAGTCCCCACACACTCCTCCTACGCAGAGGGGGTGAAACGCAGTCTATCGTGCCTTGGTGAAAGAAATAAATAAAGATTTCAGAGCAGTGTGATTGAACTCTGCCCATGGCCTCTTGAGTGCAGTGGACCTTGTTGTCAGTGTGCATGCCAGTTTGAATGATGGAAACACCAGGCCGTGATGCAGTGGGGGTTGGCCGGGGCAATTGCACCTCACCTGCTCTCTGAGAGGCATGTAAGATTGTGTGTCCCATAAGATTTGTGGCTTGTGCTTGGAAATTTCAGGCCAGATCCTTGCATTGGCAGTGGCACACGTTGTCTCTGTAGAAAAGAGAATTTGGGACCACCTTTCAAAAAGCATTAGGAAGTAAAATAAATGCTGCTGGAAATTTGCCACAAAGCAGTTTTTTGACGGCCGCATTCCAGACATTTGTAGGCATTTGCTTAATAAGATTTGGTGTGGGCGCGTTTGATTTTTTTTTTCCTCCTGTTTTCTAAATGTATCTGGTGTTTCAAAGCCTCAGTCACAGTCCTCAAAACCTTCTCTGCTCTTGTGTGTCTCATTTCCAAGACTGCGGAGGAGATTGAGAAGCTGACGGTGGATGAGGATCTGAATGACATTGAGAGAGCGGTCTATCTCCTCAGGTAAAGAGAGAAGGATATGAGCCACTTGTAACAGACATGGGTCATCAGAGTACTGTGCTTGTCTTTGTTGTGTTTTGACTTATGGCATATATGGATTGATTTATACAGTTTGCTGCCTGTATAGATCTTCAATGATTAACTGTCTGCACTAATCTAGTTTGGGTTTTGTAACCCAGGAACTCTTGAAAACCTTGCTGAAACACATCCACATTATCCTTGCATTCATTAGAATATAACAGTTTTGATTATCAAAGCCAGCACTGTGTTGTTGATGTTTTTCAAAAGCAACTAAATTCAGCAGGTCGTTAGATTTAAGTGATAGCTGATACTACAGTGAAACTGTATCTAGAGTCCAGTCCTGCACGTTTGCCAAAGCCTGCCTAAAACAATGACACATGAAACGGACACCTGGATAGCATTTATACTGTCTGTTCCTTATTCTGTCTTCGTAATAGTAATTGTCAGGTTATCTGGAGAGTGGAGACACATGTCTGAACCTTCTCGTGCTGTGTTATCCAGGAGCGCAACACTGCACATCTCTGTCAGAATGGTTTACAGATAACAGTTTTATTTGTGGGTTTTCCGTTCAGACCTCACCCTTCAAATGACATTGGAACACAGTTTGTATACTGAGTTGAGCAAGAATTTCTGATTAAAGAGAATGTCTTGGGTGTGCGGTAGGCAACATGAAGCTTACAGTGTATGTACATACAGTCTTTTCATACTTTTTATACATAGCCCCCCCCATTTTAGGGGACTGAAAGTAATTGGACGGTTGGCTACTCAGCTGCTTCTGAATAGTCAGGTGTATTCAATTGCTTCCTTCTTGCAGGTATAAGAAAGCTGTTATTGGCATTTTTCAATATGAGACCCAGAGTTGTGCCAATGACAGTCAAGGAAGCCATTATTAGGCTGAAAAAACAAATCCAATGTGCTGGACTACAGAGCCAAGAGAACAGTTCAAATACATATGGACTGCAATGTATATAATGTCAATATCTGTAGACATTGTACTGTCCTCATATTGGGACAGAACAAACAAAAGTTAATGCCTCCTTTTTATAAATAACATAAATTAAGTTGCAGTGCTTTACTTGGTATTTAGAGGCATTTTCTTGGTGAGATACTGAAGAAAGTACATTAACATTTAGGCATTTAGAAGAACTCATCTTTAAAACGCATTAGTAGATCATTAGCTTATCTTCTTTTTTCATGCAGTCCATTTATATAGTGGATATTTACTGAAGTCAGGTACCTGGCAGCACCTCAACCAGGAATTGGACCCACAGCCTTGGAATGGCAAACTCTGGCTTCCCTAACCATTATGCCAGGGATCATGAAATCACGGTCCGAAGAAATTCCAACATTTACTATGGCCGTTATTTAATTTACAATATATTTAATTCATGAAGTATAAACTGAATGTCACTGTGACCCGCGACGGTTGCCTGACGGAGTATAAACCAGCCTTAATTGTTCAGTTACTCACCTGGGAGAGAAGAGACCATGGCCAGATTTGGATTTGAGTTCCAGATTTGATTATGACTGCCCTATGCCATACTGCCATGCTTTATACTACATTGTCACTGTACCCCACTTTCCGTTACAAATACGACATGGGGTTTAGTGTATGGTCTTAGTCAATAGTTGAAGGCCATAAAGGGCACTTAAGTTTATCCTCAGTACGAATAAACTTAAGTGCCCTTTATGGCTTACAAATATGACATGGGGTTTAGTCTATGGTCTTAGTCAGTAGTTGAAAGCCATAAAGGGCACTTAAGTTTATCTTCAATAAGAATAAAGCCTCAGGATGTTGGATGCACCAAGCATTTATCAATCAGGTTTTTACAGGCTAATCTATTTTGGTCAGACCGTAAGTTGGTCCCTTCTTTGACGTGCCATCACACAAGCGGATGGGAAATGCATGGCTGCAGAAAATGCATGGCTGCAGTTGTAAAATGTGATTGTCTTCATGGATTTGCTGTGGCAGCTGTCATAATTCTTTTGAGGCTTGCAGAACATTGTTTTTTATAAGTCTACTCAAGATTGTTAGATCGTTACCATGAACTACCTATAGACATTTAAAAAATATTTTTTTCAAGTAAATGTGGCCTCGTCCCAGTTGCCTTTATAAATTGCCCTCGTCACTTTAATATTGTTGTGATGCACGCTGTATTTGTCACCCTGGTACAATCAGCTGCTGGTAATCAAACACGCTGTTTGATCGCAAGGTAGATTGAGAAACCCTTCCTTTGTTTACCACCTCAAGAAGAAGCAGCATTTGTCTTGCACTAGAACTCGTGATTGAACTATCTATGCTGGGAAAAGATAGTGGTTTTCATTTGTTAGCTTTTCCCCCAGCATGGATTCAGCATATTTGCCTCTCAATGCATTTCTACTTGGCACCTGGGTAAGGGAGAGTTTAGCCCTAGTGGGCCAAATAGGGGCAGTTCAACCCCAAGCTACTATAGTCCACACTGCTGGCCACATTGAACTACTGGAGAGCTGATGCCAGTCAGGATATTTACTTGTCAAAGGACCTAGGTTGTGCAGGAATAAGTGGGTTCGATAATGGATGGATGGACATTATGTTTCATAAAAAATGTAGTCCATTATTGCACTATAAGCTCTTTGTCTACAGTGTATTCATCTGAAGGAAACAAAAAGCAACATTTTGCTAAATGGAAAAGATCTGTGAATTTGATTCATATATTATGTGAGATTCATAACTTGAATCAAACAGTTATGGGCAAACAATTGTGTGAGCTTCTGTGTGTTTATTTATTTGCTTTAGTTACATGCAGTTACATACTTGACCATGTGACTAAATATCTGCACCTCCCCGCCACAAGAGAATGATTTCAGGGGCACAAGATCATTGACATTAATGCCATAACTATTACTATAACACATATTATGCATTCTAACAAACTATGCCATAATAAATGCCATAAACCAGCTTGTATAATATTGACCGTATCACTGAAGTAGGAATCTGAAATGTTAGGGTAGAATGCTGCTTGTTGCTTTTTTATTTCTCAGAGTACTCAACAATCAAACAGTTAACATAGTCTGTGCTGAACATGTCTTACTGTTAGTAAACATAATGTAGATTTCTGGGTTTCTGTTGAGTGTCAGGAAGTAGACAGCTATTGACCTGAATTCAGTTCATTTTAACATTTTATTTACGATTGTTGTAGTGTAAATATTCTTAAATCCCTAGAAGAGGTGCTACAAGAAAAGCTACATTTCAGAACAGCACCTTAACAGAATTCTTAATTTATGAACATACTGACTGTCAATTTAGCTAATTTATGTATGTGTGAATATGCCTTCAAATACCCAGTTCCAGACACCAGTTAACGAAATAAAATGAACCTTCAATAACATAACATGGAACCGTTAATTTGAGTTTCTTTTAATTAGCAGAAGTCAACCTATCAAAATAAGAATCAACACGATTTGTAAAACAGGCCATTTATTTGATTCATAAAGACAAGGCACAATTGTTAGGGAAGGATCATGTATAATTTTTTTTCCTCAAGCGATGATTACCTTATACGCTCTCTTGTCTCAGCCTTGAACAGGTTCAGTGCACACTCAGACCTGTTGGTGACATCTCGCAGAACACTTTATGGGTCTGTGGAATCAGGCGGGGGTTGCCCCCGACCCCCCCTTCTTTCCCATTCTTTTTGTGGAAATAGTGTCTGGTATTGCATTCCAGAGTAACGGGCTATGGGTCATAAAACTCCTCAGAGGAGGGTACAGAAAGTTAGTTGTTTTCTTTGTGAGGGGAGAAACTTGAGCCTGAAAATGTTAAATGCAGTTTTACAATGAGTGTAACAAGTGTGTGCTACTGTCTGCTGGTACGTCCTCTCAGTTACCCGTACCGTATGTCACAAATGAAGCATCATTTCATCTGTAAATCTGCCGTGTTAAACAGTCTGTACACATGAAAATATAAACAGCATCCTTAATGTTTGGATTTTCTATAAATAAGGTGACCTAAGGTGGCTTAAGCGTGCAGTAGGCATTTACATTTGTAGTTTTTCTTCATTTTCCTTGGAAAAATTATGAAAGTAATGAGAAATCGGTCTTTTAAAAACTATTGCACATAAATGCAGTAATGTTTGTGCTGTCAAACAAGAATATTGACGTGGGGCTCTAATAAGCTTGTGATTGTAATCATCATCGTTGTTATTGATTAAAGTGGCAGATTATGTTTGAAAGGTGTCCAGTCAGATGCAAACTTTGCTCCAGTGTCCGGCACAGATGGGTACTGCTCATGAAAGTAATTGGGTGGACTGCGAAACAATGAATTGACCAGGCACTGACCTCCTTACCTTGGATTGGTTAGATCTGTTTACTTTGCTGGGCAGTGGTATGATGTCCTTGCCAGCGCACCAGTTTATTACGTTTTTCAGCCCATGGGGGAAGTCAGGCATGTTCTGGTGTGGAGGTCAGGTTGTTCCTCTGAGCAGTCACTGTTCCCTGCTCCCAAACAAACAGAGGTAATATGCCAGCCAAAGTGTAACCCTTGTATGAACTCTGCTGATGGAGAGGATATGGCCCTTTCAGGTCATCTAAGTTACACTGCCCTGCAATTAGAGTTGAGATGTTGTCATGGTTTATTCGAGTATCATGGAATTATCGGCCGGCCTCTGTCAGGTTGCCATGCTGTTGGTGCGACGCAAGAGAAGCTGGTGCCGTCCCTACTGCCTGTTGTGCATAGACTGGCGTTCTGCTTAAATGGATTTAATTTCAAATTCCACGCAGTAAGACAAAAACCAGATAAGCAGGCAGAGTTGGTTCAACAGATTGGCTGAGCCTTTGAGTTCTGCACGTACTGTATGTGTTGAAGAAATTAAGGGCATTTTGGGTAATTTCTTTCGAGTGAAAGTTGAGGATTTTCAGTTTGAACGACCTGCCTACTACAATGAAAATTAAAACATTTTAATTTGACATTTTAGGTAGTTTATGCTACCCTTTAAAAGTTTTACTGGGATAAAGTAGATTAAGTAGTACCGATATACACTTAGTGACCACTTTATTTGGTAGACCTGTACAGCAGCTTGTTAATGTATAAATATTTATCATCCAATCATGTGGCAGCAACTAAAAGCATAACAGCATGCAGACGTGGTCAAGAGGTTCAGCTGTTTCTCACACCAAATATCAGAATAGGGAAGAAATGCGATCTTAGTGACTTTGACCGTGCAATGATCATTGGTGCCAGACAGGGTTTGAGTATTTCAGAAATTGTTGATCTCCTGGGATTTTCACACACAACATTCTCTAGAGTTTGCAGAGAATGGTGCGGAAAAGAAAAAAGTGAGCAGCAGTGCTGCAGACAGAAACGCCAGAGGAGGTCAGAGGAGAAGGGCCCGACTGAAGCCTAATAAAGTCCTCATTGAGTATGTAATAAAAATACATTTTAGACTGCCAAGGAATGGATGTCAGAGAGACCTTGTTGACCTCATGTTTCCTAGGACCTGGTCGTAGTATAGTGTTAGCAGTTCATGAAAGAATATGGCTGTTTCCTGGCCCAATCAAGGGACTTATGTAATACAATCTTGTATGCCTCTTGGAGATAGAGCCTGAACTACTGAACTACTGAACTGAGCCAGTGTTCCTCTGGGTACCACTGCATTCGTTACTCCCAACCCAGTGACGTTGTCAGTGTCAGTCTCTTTGCTGAATGGTGCTTGCTCTCTTGTAGTTCCTTGTGGTCTGTAATGTCACCGGGTTGTAGTTTGTGCGCACATTCTGAAGTTGTAGTGCTCCTAGTGTGTTGCACTGGTAGTTTGAGAACCAAAGCTCACTATTACAAACTGGTGAGGGAAAATTGAAAATATTAAGAATTTAACAATGGGAAATTGTTGTTGTTGGTGGCCTCTTCTCAGTCCCCTTAGCCTGCCTGTTTGTACTGCGGTGAAATTCCTGTTGCGTTCTCTATGAAGGTCGTCGGAAGAGTTTGAATCGCTTACTCATGGCACAGCTGCACTTAGAGCCCTTCTGCATTCAGAAGAAAATGGGGTTGTGATGTTGGCTTTGATTCACCGTGCTGATATTTTTGTCTCTGCTGTTTTCATATTGAAGTCTGTGAATACATAAATGTCACTGAGGCCTTTAGAAATATGACATCTGGGATTATATTGAAAAATAAATCTATACTTGCCATGAGGCAAAGGTGAACTGCCAGCATTATATATTGTATGTAAAGGACCTTATATTAATATAGTCTTATGTATATGAACTATTGTTTACCACAGACTATAATGTGGCCTGTTTGCTTTATTATTTATTAGCTTGTTGTTTGTACTACTACAATCGTAAACTCTCTGAAAAAAGGGTTCTTTGGCTCATCTCCATATGGGAACCCTTCTTAGTTCTTTATGGTGCAAGAGGTGTGTAAAGTTTGAAAAGCTCCCAGGTTCATCCCTTTTTTCCTGACAAAGAGCCCTTGAACTAGACCAGATTCTTCCGTGGAGACATGAACAAGCTTTTTGGATTCCATTCTTCTGTGCAATTATTTTATTCCAAGTGATGGCATGCACTACCTGTAGTTTTCAGAAACTTTCAGAAAGTGACAATTGTAGCTGCTACAGTTAAAAAAATGGAACTTGCCTGTGGTTTTGCACATTAAGGTACCTGTAATTAGAATAAAAATGATAAAAACTCACTTAATTTTGCTGTAATTTCACACAGTCTCTTGTACAAATGTGTAGGCCAGTCAATAAGGGTTAAAAGGGAAAAAAGCATGGGTTAGAGACACACAAGTAAATTGAAGCCATTAAATGAGTCACGAAGCAGCAAAGAAAGGGGAAATGAGAAGTATTGTTTACAACCATTATTTCGGTAATTATTGTCATTTTCTTTTTTTGTGTGCCTTGCTTGCTACATACATTATCATCTCCAAATAATGGTGAATTCGATTTCTTGGTTTGTCTTCCTTACTTGTTTCATTCTACTCCATTGCCATTGTTACTTTCCAGCTTGTGCAATTCTACTCCTTTTTGCTTTTACCGTGTGTCTGGCATTATGTGCAGTGCCAGTCAGCAGTTAGTGGACACCATCCCAGATTCTACAGCATGAGGGTAGAATTTGGTTTTGTACAGTGAAACTGTAAAAATAAATCTAGGAGCATTTGCAGGGATTAAATATAGGCACAAAAATAAAATATCAGGGAGTATTGTTGGAACTTGTATTGTAAAAGAAAAAGTATCGTTATTCATATTGTAATTTGTACCATTGAACTGATATAAATACCTATGTATAAATACTGATAAATACAGCCACTACTTTATCTTCCATACTACAGCCTATATCTCTTGTTTGAAGAGCTGACCTAATCTTTTTTCAATTTACCCTGAATTGTGAAGATGAGGGCAGCTGCTTCCCTGCTATCCAGAGTTTATTTTGCTTTCCCCACACAGACTAATCCAGGAAAATACCTTGGCCCAGTTCAGACTCTCTCTCTCTCTCGTCCTGTAAGGAATAGAAATTAGTCCCCAAGCAACTACTACCACTAGCTAGTCTGCCTCACTAGGGCCATTAGCTTAGCATAGTTCCTTGAGTGAAGGGCTCTGGCTCTGTAAATAGATTGCTAATAACAGTGAGAATCATATTATTATGCTCTGTGTAAAAAACAATCCTTTTTTTCCAATCTGAGGAGCTGCCACCTTGAATGATTCTGGTTGAGGGTGGGGTGGGGTGGGGGGGATGGGGGGTTCTGAATGGGTTCATTCTGACTGTGTATTTTCCCTGAATTTGGATTGTAATACTAGTTTTGGTTCATCATGTTGAGACTGATTCCATTTTACTCAGGGGTGCAGTAACCTACAAACCCGCAATCTTCATTTCTGGGGCTAATTAAGGAGCGTATTCGTTCAGCTTCTCTGCTCTCTCGGGTAGAAAACCAGTTCTAAGAACAATGTAATTGCTCCTGTCGGCCTCTCATTTTGAAAGTTAAGAATCGGGGAGTCGGGGGACCTCAGTGATGACGTGGTAGTTACGCAGGCTTTTGCGAAGCGCTCTAGTACAGTGTGGGAAATGAGGGCCAACGTTTCACAGCAGACAAGCTTCAGATGATGATTCACAAAATGAAACTCTCCCAAAAGGCTCAGACTGACGAAGGGCCTGTCCAAAATGCTGTTTGCCCTTTAGCACTTCACCCAGTCACAAGAACTTTTCGTATTCAGTATCGGTTGACTGAATAGGCTGACGTGTTTATCAGAACATTTGAACAGGGCACTGGACAATTAAGAGTGCGTTTGGTCTGCCAGAGTAGATATGCACTCTTACCAATGCGGACATCGTTAATTCTCATTTTACAGCTTCCTCTGTCAAACACTCCCTTATCCACCGTGATTGTTTGGCTTCCTTGATCCATATCGGTTTGCCACAGAGGAACAGCTGTTTCAAGCCACTCATATAATTTATCTAGTGCAATCAGGTGGACTGTGCTGGTTATTCTGAAGAGCGGATCAGAGACCAAGCTGGAGTTTGAGCAGCCGATACAGGCTTTGGCGGTGGAATCCGTCATTGTTGAAGTGCATTTACTCAGCAGATGCCTTTATCCAGAGAGCTTCTATCTTACGCCACTCTTCGGTGCAGCTTGTGACATCACGGCTCAGAAGCTATTTCGATTAGCAATAAGGGAAAACCAGTTAGCTTAAGTGCCATGCTCTAAATCAACTTAGTGTAAAAGCAGGTTCAGAGAGGAGGTTCTGAGATGCGGGTCGTTGTACTGGGGAGCGTGGGGGCTGGGTCTGGGGGGTTGGGCCAGCGCTGCGGCTCTGGCCCAAGCGAATGCATCGCATCGCTAACACGTCCCCCATTTTCTTCAGCCTTTCTCATTCTGCATCATCAGCCCAGGAGCCCCTCCAGCTCTATGCCTGCCTGTCTTTACTGCCTGCTGGCTGCTCGCCTCACCATTTCAGACGGAGGTATTTTTAGCGCTGGCGGCAAACAAAGACTGACCTTGCATTGCTGCCCGAGATGGTGGCGTTGAAGAGAGCTCGTCAGCTAACCGGGCGGCGCATGTGCGGCCAGGAGCTTTTCTGAGGCCCGGCCTATCGCACGAGGCCGCGCAAGCTACTGCAAGCTACTGCAAGCTGCGCAAGTGCTGCCGGGAAACATGTCGAATTTGAGAGGGAGCCTCTCAAAGCAGTGCACTTGTCCCTGCGCTCTTCCAAATCTGCCCTTTTTCCCCTGCTATCCCTGCTGAAGAAAACAGCTCAAGCTAGGTTTTGAAACAGCTGGTAGCTAGTTGACCAGGTAGACCAGCTCCACACTCAACATAGTTTGACCAGGTCAAGCTAGGTTTTGAAACAGCTGGTAGCTGGTTGGCCAGTTCATACCAGCTCCACACTCAACATGGGGGCGGCCTGTAGCGTAGTGGTTAAAGTAAATGACTGGGACAGGCAAGGTCGGTGGTTCTAATCTCGGTGTAGCCACAATAAGATCAAGATCCGTACAGCCCTTAAGGGCCCTTGAGCAAGGCCCTTAACCCTGCACTGCTCCAGGGGAGGATTGTCTCCTGCTTAGTCTAATCAACTGTACGTCGCTCTGGATAAGAGCGTCTGCCAAATGCCAATAATGTAATGTAATGTAATGTAATGTAATGTAACATGGTTTGACCAGGTCAAGCTAGGTTTTGAAACAGCTGGTAGCTGGTTGACCAGTTAGACTAGCTCCACATTCAACATGATTTGACCAGCTCAAGCTAGGTTTTTTAAACAGCAGGTAGCTGGTATTTCAAGCTGGGCATTGCTGGATTTTACCTCAGAGATTCTTGTTAGAAGTACTGTGTGGCAGGCATTTGCAGAGGGAGCTGGAGGGAGATGATTCTCTGTTATTGTGCCACCAGGTCTGTGGCTCAGTAAAACAACCAGGCCCAGGAGGAGTATAGCAGGGGGTTAATCGAGGCCAACATTATTTTGGAAATAAGTTACTGTTTCTCCACCAGGTGCTCCAAGCTAATGATTAACCGACATTATACTGCAAAACATTTGTATTAGGAGTCAGTGCCTGAAACCGTGGCTGAGTGAAGCATTTGTGCTGGATTTGTGCTGGAATTTTCCAGGCACAATGGAGAGCCAGTTAGACATGCTCGAGAACCCAGGGCTTGGACTTGGACTCCGCTCTCAACATGATGCAGTCTGAGTCATGTTCAGGGGCATCTGTCACCTCACCGAGTCTGAGGCCCATGCAGCGAAGAGTAGTGGCCCGGGCTCCGGGCCCGTAGCAGGCTAGCTGTTAGCCACATCCGCGAGAGGACTCCTGCTGATGTGTTCTAGGCACCAGGGAAACGCCTGCAGTTAATGGGTTATAGAATTTACAAGCGGCTGTGCATAACAGTGTCAGCCGAGTGGATAGCTGTGGTAATAACAGTGTGTGATGCCTATGCTCTGGGGTTGTGAGTTTGCAGGAGACAACAGCAGGGGCCCACAGGAAAATAATTATGTGTAGGTGTATGCGCCTGAATTTGTTTTTGTGGATCTTTGTCTGTCCTAGAAAGATGGTGTGTGTGTGTGTGTGTGTGTGCGCACGCGTGTGTGTGTATTTGTGTATGTGTGTGTGTGTGTGTGTGCATTTGTGTGACTCTGTGTGGGTGGGTGGTAAAGGTACAGTCTTTAGACTGTTAGTCTATTTGTTAGAGCAACCACGTGCCCTGTAGTGTTTTTTCAGAAGGACAGTACGGTGAGCTTTTGTGCCAGATATGCCAGGATAATCATTCCTATGGAGACCACAGAATTGCCCTTTCTGGGCCAGGATGGGCGGAGGGGGGGGGGGGGGTGGCCTCATGAGCACTAAATAAAAACTGAGCTGACCAATCATTAACCGGGACTCTGGGAGGTAAGCGCTGCTGGTGGCATGTGAGGTTGTCTCCAGCCTCCTCATTACGACTCTGCCGCAGAGGCACTTTCTGCTGAGATCAGACTCTCCCTGTCACAGACACTGCCAATGGCAAAGTAATTGCTCTAGAGGTTCTGATGAAGTCTCATTATCACGCACTTCTTCAAGCTACGGTGCATAATACACTCAGTGGCCACTTTATTAGATACACATGTATACCAGTTTGTTAATGCAAATATCCAATCAGCCAATCACGTGACAGCAACTCAATGCATAAAAGCATGCAGACATGGTCATGAGGTTCAGTTGTTGTTCAGAACAAACTTCAGAATGAGGAAGAGATGTGATTGATGTAACTTGACCGTGGAATGATTGTTGGTGCCAGACAGTGCGGTTTGAATATCTCAGAACCTGCTGATCTGGGAATTTCACGCTCAACAGTCTCTAGAATTTACAGAGAATGGTGCGAAAAACAAAGAACATCCAGTGCATGGTAGGTCTGTGGGCAAGTCTTCCTTGTTCATGGTGAACGGAGACTGGTTCAATCTGGCAGGAAGGTGACAGTAGCTCAAATAAGCACACGTTGCAACAGTGGTGTGCAGAAGAGCATTAACACATAATATCTGCACACAACACATAACATGTCAAACCTTGAAGAGGATGGGCTTCAAAAGCTAAAACATAAGTCTATTAAATGCCTAATAAAGTGTTCACCAAATATAGGCAGTTGCCGATGGACATGCTATGCGTTGTCCTCTCCCTGGGCTTTGTGGCAGTGAATAATGTGGCTCACGGTAGAAGGGAAAGTTTCACTCTTTTGCAGCTTTCAAGCCTACCTCGGCTGGCTTTGTAACCCAAGTTCGTGACTCGTCATCAGTCAGCAGTCAAACCTAATTACGAACGTTAAGGCGGCTCTTTTTACTTTCCAGGTATCGCTAGGCCTAATCATTTTCAGGGAGATCAAAGTACCCTGCTGTGTGGCCAGGTCATGTTACCTGGCCTCTCAGCATCGGGGTTTAATTGATTAAACCGGTCTTGTCTTTATGTCCATCTGGTCCTTTCTCATATTGTCCCCTATTCAAGCATTAAATAAATAGGGCTATTTGCAGCCACAAGGGAATATCACTCATATTCAACGAGTGCAATGGCTATGACCAGTTCTCCCTGGGCTCTCTTCCAGCCTGACTTGGCAAAAACCCAAGCTGTTTCCTAGTTATTAACTAACTCTGTCAACAAAAGGCAACCCGAAGAAAGCCTATCTCTTTAAGGAAATTAATACCTGTTAATAGTTTATTATGCATTGTGTCACAGTGTGAAAACTGATCGACACAGTGGTGAACAGGAGAGAAGCAACAACGTCTCTTGAGTAGTTGGGCCTCGCAAGAACGGTTGCAGGTTTAAAAGGAAGGTGGTTATTGGTGGACAGATGTGAATTTAATTTACAATTCAATTCTGCACTGAGTCTGTCATGGAGGACTGCCGCAGTCTGTAACCGCTTTGGCTAAGGGGCTGTGGATCACAAGATTTAGTTTCTTCCTGCTGTATTATGATTCCAGAAATGAAGACCATAAGAGTGTCTTCCTCTCAATGACCAAAGAATAAATGACTTATTTGGACTGGAATTTGAGGGAGGAAACAACTGGAAACCCATTAAATGGTTCTGGTTGTAAATTGTCTGAAGGGAAGTGCATTGAGTATTGATTTTAATCACCGCTGTTGATTAAAATTTAACGGGTGAACTGAGATTACAGTCTCTGAAGTTAAAGGTTCAGAAGCGGGTGTGCTGGACACTCTCCAGACTGTCCCTGTGCCTCGAGTTCAGTTCATGGAACACTTGGTGCTTCAAGGGAATCTGAGAAGGACATTAAGTTAGCTCACAATTAGGTGCCCTCTTTCTCCTTCAGCTCATCTCTCGCTGTATGCAATTTCCCCTGCCGACCTAGCAAGGCAGACAAATAGTTGAGAGTGGACTTGTTATGCTCTTAATTTAATCGCAGGACTAAACGTTCTTTCAGAAGCTGTCAGCTTAAATTCCAGAAGAACACAGTGGAACTCAGCCATCTACTACAATATTCCTTACACATGAAATGACATTATGAATACAGTATTTGTGGAGAATTAGACTCAAGGGTTCTGAAGTAGTGCTCTGTGCGCCACGCAGTAAGGTAATGACTTCATAATGTGTCATGAGGAAAAATTATTGCTGCGTTGAATAATTCAGTGTCAGTGTTCAGCGTTACATTTCTCATGCGTTGATGGTTGCTCTCGGTGGCATAAAAACGTAAACGCCGCTCTTTCCTGTCCAGCTCGGGTCAGGATGTACAGCGGGCCAGTGTGGTCGTCAACCTGCCCAACCTGGTACGGCAGAATCCAGCCGAAACCTTCCGGAGGGTCGTGCCAAAAGTCAGGGTGGGTCAAATTTCAACATTTCACCGCCTCCCCCTTCCCCCAACTGTCTGAGAACACACAGCTCTGAGCGTCATTAAAGATGAATTGAATCCCACCGTGTGTAGTTCAGTTAGAGATTGATACAGAGCTCCGCCCACACACAGGAAGTGCTGCACGTTGCCGGGGTGGAGATGCAGCTCGCTGCTGCTGGCTCCTTCCTCACCATCCTCCAGGATGACATCATTCTCATCCAGACACACACCCACTCCATCCTGCAGATTGTGCTCCTCAATCTGGATCACAGGGATGCAGGTCAGTGCTGACGAGCATGCCTTTAGGGTCAAAGGTCACTTGCCATGTCGGTATGCTCTGAAAGTAATGGGATTTGCACCATCACTATACTTCCATGTTTGCTTAAGGAGTTAGGAATTTGACCACCGTGCATTGCGTTTGGTTTAAGAGACAGAGAATAGAATATTACATTTGAACATTTCTGCTATATTATTTATGTCCTACATAGCACATGAACTAGCCTACAGTCTGTGTTTATGCACGGATACATTTACAGAATTTCTATACTTTTCCACAAACATAAACCTTAATTGTTTACTTCATTTGTTTACGTTAAAAAAAGAACATTAACGCGTCTGAAAGAGCTGTGGCCCACTGTATACGGGCTATTATAATGGGCCATTGTAGCTGTGCTGGCCTGTCAAAGTCAAAATACAACCAGTGTCTGGCGTACAAAGCTTGGACCAGAATGCACCTTTGTTTGGCTTTTTTTCTGTGTGGAAGAGAAGGCCGTGGTCTGAATCCCCTGCTGTGCTGTTCAGTGACGTGATTTAGCGCCGCAGGCGGACTGTAAGGCTGTCCCCTACTGGCATTCCCACACTGCCTCAGCACTGTTCTCAATGTACAACACTCTCTGGATCTGGCTGGACATATAATATACAACTAGTGTAATTCCTTTTAGCTTTATTTAGGAGGACCAATGCAGTTCACTATTGATGGCGCTATGGACCGGTTTTGCAGACGCAGGTTAAGCTTAGTCCTGGACTGCATTGAGTTTTGTATGGAAGCAAGTTTCCATTCGAAACTGAATTTGGTCTAGGGCGAGGTTTAATCTGCAAAACTGGCTCTGTTTGAATTTATCAGTGACTCTGTTTCTTTTTGTTTGGCAGTGGTCAGCAATGCGTGGCTGGAAACATTACTATCAGCAATCGATGCTTTACCAAAGGAAACTATCAGGCAAGAGGTACTGTAACCCATAACAGCTTCCAATGCACTTCCATCCCGTGTATTTAACAAAGCAGATGAACGATCTCACTTCTCAGGATGCATTTCCACAGTGCATCGAATTGCTGTATTCTCAGCCCTGATCTCACAGCCTGTTCCCATGTCCTGGCACGCAGATCCTGAACCCGCTGGTGTCCAAAGCTCAGCTGTCCCAGTCTGTGCAGGCCCGTCTGGCCAGCTGTCGGATCCTGGGGAAGGTGGCCGGCAAGTTTGAGTCTCAGATGTAAGTGCTGGGGCGGGGTGCCCACATCCAGGACTGCAAGGCTGAAATCTCCAATCACACTGATATCTCTGATTGGAGACATTATTTGACAGGCTTGCATTAGCACTGTCTAAGGAGAACAAGTGACCTCCGGCATTTAGCAGCTCCTTTATTGTATGTCAGTTCCATTACAGTGTATGGTACATATCTATTGTTAATGTGTTTTGTGAGTGTCAGCTGCCTGAAGATGCTGTACAGGTTATTGTGTTGTATCAGCACTTCTGCTGCAGGGTTTTCCCTGCATGAAGACGGTCTTTGGGGCTCCCCATCATTGAGTCTGTGGTCACACGTAGGGTCATTCCACATTGTTAGCATTGTTAGCATTGTTAAATTGCCCGCCTAATAACAGTCAAGGTCTAAAATGCCAGAATTGCCATTTGTTTTGCAATTAGTATTACATTCTCCATTACGACAGAGAGAGAAGATTTTGTTTCCCTCTTTCCATGTTAATCTGTGAGAGACCTGGGTCAAATACGTAATTGCTTTGGATTCAAATGGTTTTCTACACTTGTCTGGTGTATTGGAACCTATGAAATACTCTCAAAAAGTACAAACCCTGCCTTCTGGCCCTCTTGGTTGGCTCAGTTGCAGCAGGCAAGATCAATCAACACAGAATTGTATGTATTTGAATCCAAAACAATTGTGTATTTGGCCCAGATCTGATTATTAAACATAAAAGTTGTAAATACTGTAAAGCAGTTGTAAGATAAACTGATGATACCATTCACAGTGTATGGGTGAAACATATTAGGTCTAATTAGTCTTTGCTGTCATCCCACTGATTAAAAATGGCATCCTGCTAACGTTTTGAATAAAGTATAGTGTGACCTGCTCCATAATTTTCAGTAGTTTTGACCCAGAAACACATTTTTGTTTTATATATGGCTGTGAAGACAGGGGTCTTTGCTTTCTCGTGATGTCTTTCTACTCCAAATTTTCAGCGAGATATGCTCATTTATAAATCATAACTGTTTCTAAACCGTGTGAGAAAAAAGGCTCCACAGTTCAACTGTCCGTGTCTGATTTGACAAAAATGATGTTTCGGTACAAACAAGCCGTTGACACAAACAATGGAACACGTTTCCTAACGTAAAGATAAGGATTAAAATATGATTAATACTGGCATCATTGATCGAAGAACACAATGGTGTGCTTTCTCCCAGCACATACCTTCTCAGCTCTGATTAGTGGGTAGCAACAGCAGCTAGCCAAGCATCCCTGCACGTGATAGTCCTGCCCACAGAGCCTGACTGTGCTGTCTCGATGTCATGTTTCTCTCTTTGTCATCAGATGGCTGCATTGTGGCGCCAAAGAAATAATAATTCCAATGGCCGGTTTCACAGACACATATTAAGCTTAGTCCTGGACTAAACTGAGTACTGTGTAGAGAATCTCTATTCAACACTGACTTTAGTCTAGGACTGGGCTGAAGCTGTGTTCGCAAAACTGGCTGTAACTGTTCTAATTGTCGTTTTCCCTTTTTAGCCTCTTACAAATTTAGCTTTGGGGCGCACTAAAGATTTCACTCTGCAGGAAAAACACTGCACTGTTGGAATGTGCTTAGCTTCTTAGCTATACTTGTCGATTGCGAATGTAATGTCATTGGGCTCCCTGAAGGTCATTGGGCTGTCTGAAGGTCGTTGGGCTCCCTGAAGGTCATTGGGCTGTCTGAAGGTCGTTGCCCTCAGGACTAACCTGTGGCGTGTGTGCTCCACAGAGTGAAGAAGGACTTGCTGCCTCTGGTCAGGTCGCTGTGTCAGGATGTGGAGTACGAGGTGCGCTCCTGCATGTGTCACCAGCTGGAGAACATCGCCAGGGGAATCGGGTAAAAAAAACATTATAAATGAACCCTTCTGGAATTTTTCCTCCTCGTGGGAATAGCATTCATACAGATCCGAAGAGTCCACTTTATCTCCTGGATCGCTCAGATGCTTATTTAGTTTATCACAGTGAGCCCTTTGCAAACACAACAGAGCACCCCCCTGTGACCACTCAAAATAATAGGAGATGCCTGTTGTGCGGAAGAAACGGGCAGTATTTGTATATGTGCCGGAAGGCATGGGGTTAGATTCCGAACCTGCCCGCCCGTGGAGGTACTTAACCCGCAATGCTTCAGTAAATATCCAGCTGTAGCAACGACGATATGTGTAAAAATACAAGACGTGTTTGTCAGCCTGGATAAGGTTGTTTGCTCAGCAAATAAATAATGGGATGTAAGAGATATAAGGTGGAAGAAGGTTGAGAATCGTGGCTCGGGAGAGCCTGTGTGGAATCACAGTATGAGAGATGCTATGTCTCCCCCACCCCCCCAATGAAAAGGGGGTGTAATGCATTCTTCTCAGGTAGGAGAAGCTTCAGTGCAGCCAACAGTCGAATCCCAGGAGCTGCGGCAGATGAATAATGGCTAACGCTGAGCTCTGTTCCGTCTGGAATCTCGCAGGCTTTGATAGGCTGCACAGTCCGGTGAGGAAGCCTGCTCAGTAAATGGCAACGTTTTTCTAAAAATGTTACACAGTATTCTGGCCGGTACCTTTGACGGATACGATATGCGAACGGTGAAAAAGCGCAGCTTTCTTAGTCATAGCTGGGTGTGCGAAATATGATTTGTCAGCTTTTATGTCATTTTTTCCAAACAACATTGCGTTGCTGAAACACGCCGTGGACTTCAGCGGTAATGCAGGGTCAACTGACTGCTGTGTTGTTGATGTGAATCTGCTGAAAACAAATGGATATTATGACTTATCGCACGCCGTTGGAGATTACGGCTTCACCCACTGGCTTCAGTTACTCCTGCACTTTTTACAGCCTACTTGTGCTGTAGTGTTTGCTTAACATGTCCTGCCCAGACATGCAGAGAGATTTCAGCTGTTAGTCTATCAGTTAAATAATCTTTATGGCACTCAAGTGACCTCCCGTGCATAAAATGACAACCATAGAAAAATACTGCTTTGCTATGATTATGATTTACAGGGCTTTGAGGATCGTACATATTTGTCATACATACATAGGTATTTTCCCCAGGCATCTGATGGAAGAGTGTTTGCATCTGACTGAAGTGTGTGCACATGCATGTGTCAACACAGAATAGATGTTGTTAGGTGTTTGCGTAGTGGTTAGCACTGTTGCTTCTCATGAAAGAGGTTCTGGGTTCGAATCCGGCCAGCCAGATCCTCTGTGTAGAGTTTATGTGTTCTCCCCATGTTCACGTGGGTTTACTCAAGGTACTCCGGTTTCCTCCCACATTGAAAGACATGCATGTCAGGTTAGGTGAGCTCCTACTATTGCCCTTGACCAAGGCACTGGCCTTACATTACATTACATTAATGGCATTTGGCAGACGCTCTTATCCAGAGCGACGTACAGTTGATTAGACTAAGCAGGAGACAATCCTCCCCTGGAGCAATGCAGGGTTAAGGGCCTTGCTCAAGGGCCCAATGGCTGTGCGGATCTTATTGCGGCTACACCGGGAATCGAACCGCCGACCTTGCAGGTCCCAGTCATTTACCTTAACCACTACGCTACAGGCCGCCCTTAGAACTGGAGTTGGTCCTTTGGTCGCTGCACTGTGGCTACCCACTGCAAGTAACTAGGTTGGGTTAAATGCAGAGGACAACTTACCCCACGGGGTTCAATAAGGTATATCTTATCTGATATCTTCTGTGTGTGTGCTTGTCCAATGTGGACCACACCAAAGCACTGGCCTCAGAACTGGAGTCGGTAATAGGGCGCTGCACTGTTGCTGCCCACTGCTCCTAAGTAACTAAGATGGGTCGAATGCAGAGGACCTCAGGGTTCAATAAGGTACATCTTGCCTTATCTCATATCTTATGAGTGTGTGCTTGTCCAGTGTGGATCACACCAAGTCACTGGCCTCAGAACTGGAGTTGGTCCCCGGGCACTGCACTGTGGCTGCTCCTAAGTAACTAAGATGGGTCGAATGCAGAGCACCTCAGGGTTCAATAAGGTATATCTTGTCTCATCTCATATCTTCTCTGTGTGTGTGTTTGTCCAGTGTGGACCACACCAAGGCGGTGGTCTTGCCCGAGCTGGTGGAGCTGGCCCGGGATGAGGGGAGCACCGTGCGGCTAGCTGCCTTCGACACCATCGTGAACTTACTGGAGATGTTTGACAACGGTGAGCCTCCTCGTGTTACATACAGTATGCTGCACTGCTCACGCCACTGTGACACGCACTCCAAACAATGCGCTATGAATTTTTTATGCGTTAAGTGCTTTCGCCATATGGCAGGGGTTCCCAGGTACTTCGCTGAATGGAGAAATTGTTAGCTTTAAAAATAAATAAAAACCTGGTTTACTCATCCTTGGCAATACTGTGTTATTGCCATCGTTATGATTAAATATCTTTTAGATAAATATATTTTCTAATTTCTGTATATATTTTACTGAATATCTTACACAGATCCAACTTCAATGTGCGTATATAATGAATTGTGTAGAAAAATGTTCAATCAATGTATAGTGAATTTGCATGGCGCGTGTGTGGATGACCTTGCCTGGCCTTATCAGGTGTAGCCTGAATTAATCACTTGCATACATACAAGGTATTCAAGTTCTCAAGAAAAGAAAAGGCATCAGTATCATTACAGCAAAATAATGACTGTGAATGCTTGCCTATTGTTGGCACAACCGCTTTAACACCCTCCCTCCCTCCCTCTTCTCCCCACTTGCAGATGACCGGACTCGTGTTATATTTCCTCTAGTGAAGGCATTCTGTGAAAAATGTTTCAAAGCTGATGAAGCAGTCCTGGCCTCTCTGTCGTTTCAGTATGGAAGGCTGTGTCATGGCCTCTCAGGTAGGGCTTGCTGTCCGTCTACAGTCGCTGGCACTGACTGATGATGACATCACTGTGAATACGTCTTATCCCTTGCAAAGACCCTTTAGGTATTTACAGTACTGAGACATGCTCGCACATCTAAAGCTGGGGATTTTTTTAATTAAGCAAAGGTTCAAAAAAAGAATTTGTGTTCTCTCTGAGACTAGTGTAAACACTGCGAAAAAATGTTTGTCTTAACAAGTCTTTTATTCTTAATGAGACTTAAAATACTTTTGAAAAAGTCGAACATATCAGCTTGTTTTCTTCACAAGTGAAATTTTCTTATCCCGCTGGCAAATCTTTAAAGGCATACTATGCAGGATTTTCACCTTGCTCAGTCATTACTATGATACACGAGAAACCTGCGTTTGTCTTCACTTCTGCCTAATTGTGTCCAATACACTTAATACATACGCTCTATGATCCAATTGAAGAAGGAGGGGAGGCAAGGGGAGACAATTGTCTACTACAGTGGTGAGATTAGCCTTGGTGGCTAGCCATTTTGGTAAAATTAGATAGCTGCTGTGTTAAATTCAGTTTTTACGTCAGCTGGCTGGCCATGATAGCTGGGTCCCACTGCACAGTTACTGCTTGTATTTTCGGGAGATTTTACCAGGGTATTTCCTCTACTGGGCAGGGAGCTCATGCTGAAATCCAACAGGACTTTCATGAAAATAAAAATAAATGGGTGTTTATGTTGCAGAATTGTGCAGGCAGACTAGTGAGCATGCTAAAATCCACTGGTGTTAGCACTAGCATCAGTGGCCAGCATCACCACTAGCTAACATTTAGCTAAAGTTAGCTAACTACAAGTCAGTTAAATAGCTAGCTAAATGGCCTGTGTGGAAAGAGACTACTACAGCTGATGTTTTACAAGTCACATCAGACCGCGATTTCTCAGCTCATTGCTATCGTGGCACATGGTCATCTGCAACAAAGAGGCAGGGTTTAGAGTGGGGCGTATAGGTTTTTGTGTACAAACACAGGAGCGAGAAATTCTGCATAGTCTGCCTTTAAATGAGTCAAACTATCTCATGTCATTGCCAATTTTAATGTTCTATGACCAGAACATTTTTTGTCGTGAATGAGGTAGACACAGCTGGAGCTGATAAGTCTTGCCCTCTAAAAGCTGTAGCGAGGGTCTCTTCTCCCCTTTCCCGCAGGGAGCTTCACAGAGGAGCAGCACCTGTGGTTCCTTGAGTTCTATAAGAAGCTGTGCATTCTGGGCCTTCACCTGGAGAACGGACACTGTGAGAGCCAGGCGTACCCACTTGAGCTGGAGAGGAAGTACGAGCTGGTGCGCAAGAACTGTGCCTACAACTTCCCCGTGAGTGCCCAGAGCTACCCTGCCTGCTGCTCACCAAAACAGGCCATCACAGCCTGTAGCATTGTGGCTAAGATACATGACCGGAACCCGGAAGGTTGGTGGGTCAAGCACCAGTGTAGCCATGATAAGATCCGCACAGCTGTTGGGCCCTTGAGCAAGGCCCTTAACCCCACGTTGCTCCAGGGGGGCATCGTCCCGTGCTTAGTCTAATCAACTGTAAGTCGCTGTGGATAAAAGCATAAACTAAATAACAAATTATTATGAATTATTATTATTACTATCGTCTGATTTGGCACAAACGGACAGGCCAAGGGTTTTGCTTTGTTTTTATACATGGTACCGAGTGTTTATCTGTCTGCATGGTAGGCCTAAGTAGCCTTGTTGCATTAGAAACATGAAAACAAAAAAAAATATGGAGATGAAATAATACGTGAGATAAAATAATAAAAGTAAATGGAAGATTCGCCTCCCTGGGTGTTAAAATGAGAGGCAGCTCAACCCAGCAGGAGATAAGCATTTCCATCGCTCTGCTGTGAAACCCCCCATTAGCATAGCAATGCATTCACGGAAGCATGAAGTACATCAGCTCCATCCATTTCCTACCCTTCAAGTGCTCTCGTCTTTTTCATTTTTCTTTTTTCATCACGTTCATCACGTTTCAGTTTGCTGAAGCGGCATTCGGAGTCCACATACGGTAAATCAGGAGCTGCAAACCTCCGATGGAATTTTCCCCTCGTTATTTCACACACTCCTGCCGATGTATATTGACACTGACGCCGTTGTTTCATGTTACGGTAATAAGTGTTGTGTTAGTCAATCCCGTGCCAGGCAAACAATGGATTATAGGCTGCGGAGATCTGTTGCGTGGCCTGGATGTAGGCCTTCTCCAATGGCTACCGCAAGGTCAACAAATGGTGAATAAAGAAACCGGGCTGCAAGATGCCTGGCTCCCGGCCATTCATTGTGTCTGCCCTTAATTTTCAAACCAGATCACCGGTGCTCCTGGGCAGCGGCTGTGGTTATGTAACCTGGTCTGCTCTCAGTCTTGGCGCATTAAGGGCTCTGTTAGCACCTCCATGCTGGTTAAAAGGTTAGCCTACAGACGCCCGGCTCCTTCAGGAAGCCGCGGGGAGGTGCCAGGGGGACAATGCAGCCAGAGGAACCCCACAGGGAGCTGCTGACACCGCCTGTTCAGGGCCTTTTGTTCACAAGACTCCTCTGAGCCAGGATGGGTGGACATGCACCACTCGCGCCTTCAATAATGCATCACCCTCAGCGGGGCCTGACACAGGCAGCTCCCTTAAATACATATCTCATACTTTACCTGAGAGTTTCAGTGCCTGTAAAAATAAATAAATAGACACACATATGCACATGCACAGTGTGTTTGTTTATACATATATACACTCAGTGAGCACGTTATTAGGTATTTATTAGACTTATTAAGTCTTCTGCTGCTGTAGCCTATCCACTTCAGAGATGTGTTCAGAGATGCTCTTCTGCATACCACTGTTGTAATGTGTGGTTATTTGTGTTACTGTCACCTTCCTGTCAGCTTTGACCAGTCTGGCCCTTCTCCTCTGACCTCTCTCATTAACAATGTGTTTCTGCCCACTGGATGTTTTTTTTGTTTTTTGCACCATTCTCTGCTAACTTTAGAGACTGTTGTGAGTGAAATCCCAGGAGATACTAAAACCACCATGTCTGGCACCAACAGTCATTTGAAGGTCAAAGTCACATTTCTTCCCCATTCTGACATTTGGTCTAAAAAACAGCTGAACCTTTTTTTAGTTGCTGCCACGTGATTGGCTGATTAAATATTTGCATTCATAGGATACACTTATTATATTTTGGAATACAACCCCTGACTTTAATTCCTGGGTTTACAGTATAGACAGTTACAGTTACTGTATTTGGAGCTTATCAAGTGGGCCAAACTGAAATTCAATTTGAAATTTAACTTTTATTTTTCAAAATTATCAGGTCTGTACAGCAAATGTAATTTAGGTAATTTGCTTTAACAAAACCAAAATTGAGAAGTGCAGTAATAATACCATCATTGCATTATAATGAAAGTGCTTTTGAATAAAAGGCCATTTAGTCCTGTATAAAGACATTTTCTGGTTTGTCCATTTAAATATGTTTATAAGCAGCATCAGGTGCACTTACCATCAAACATGTGGCTCTTAGCTAATTATGAAATATCAAGGGGTCTTGTAAATTAGGTTTCCAACTCACATGGCATACAAAGTTGCCATTTTTAAACCTTAGAAAAATGTACAAATTGGATTTTGACAACCGCAATAGAAAATGGTGCTAAAATCTCAATTCAACACCTTCAGAAAATGAAGCAATTAGCCGATGTGTCTTGCTGCATTTTTGTATCTTCATGAATTTTCATGAACTATGATGAAGTTGACACGAACATCACCTGCCGAAACACTAACCCTGCAACGCTAACCTTTGTTAGTGGCCATGGTCCCACAGTTCATATTTTATGAGCTTTGTCTAAAATAAACCTTTGTCTGAAATAAAGCTTGACCTTCATATTCTAACGCATTGTCACTCCAAAGAAATTGGTAGAAAGCTGTGTTGACTTTTTTCTCATTGAGTCAGTGTTCTCTGAGTATTGTGAACGTCCCCGCAACCCTTTCTAATTTTTCATCCTCCAGGCCATGGTGTTATTCGCGGACCCTAAATGCTTCCTGTCGGAGCTTTACCCCACTTTCTCCAGCCTGTGTAACGATCCAGAAATTTCCGTCCGGCGCACAGTGGCTGCTGGCTTCCATGAAGTAAGACTGTGACTGTCGATTAGCCCGAGCTTTACGACTGCAGCAGCGTCTGTGACTTACACTGACACGGCCCTCCTGACCCCCCCCCCATCCCCCCCCCCCGCCCCCCCTCTTGTCTTCCAGGTTGTTAAACTGTTGGGCCCCAATGTGCATTACATTCACAAGGAGCTGGTGGCTTTGCTGCAGGACGACTCCCTGGAGGTAAAACCAATATTTTAGCGCTTTGGCATTTAAGTCACAACGGCAAATCCCAGAGCTCCGTTTTTTATGTAATCTGTGACTTTTTCATTTATTTTCAACCAGAATTTACAGGTCGGTCCCACTCGAAAATATACGACCGGCCAGATACCGAAGTCTCAATGAAAGGGCTCTCCTGAGCCCCTTTAAGGGCGATTGCTGTTTAAGGGCCGGTGCGGAGCGGAAGCCCCTGCGTGGCGCTGCGTGTGTGTGTGAGACGTGATGACGGGCGGCTCGCGGCTCTGACCGCGGCGGTAATGAGCTGCGGTGCGGCCGCGTCGGACCCGGCCAGCGCGTGGGCGGGCGGGCCTGACACCGGCGGTTAGGAAGCCTGCGGATGTGCTCGGCATCGCTGAGCGGGACGAGCGCGTTAGCGTCCGCTAGGGGACTCTCGCCGTACCGTTCAGCGCGCCCGGCCCCCTGAGAGGGACTTGTTTGTCACACGTCGGGGAATGCATCAATATCAGTGGCTCTGCGGCTGTGTTTGGACAGCGACACAGTTTGTTGTTGTTTTGGCTCTGCGCTGTGTATATGTGCTCACTGTCAGGTTTCATTTGAGGGTTAATTTGAATTTCACAGCTATATCAGTTGATCCATATGTGAATTACAGCCCTTTTTATACGTCCCCCCCCATTTTTGGGGGAACTTGGACCAATTAACATAATTCATAAATAAAGTACAATATTCAGTACAATATGATTACTTTGTTTAATTTCAAGTTCCGAGTCCAAAACACCAAAAATTGTGGCACTGTCCAAATATTTACAGACTGCACTGTACCTCCACCCCCGTATTTTTGACCACGTTGTATTTGATGGGCATCAAGTCGAGGAACAATGTACAATTGTTGTGACAAATTAATATTTAAAAAAGCAGGTTCATACCACAGACTTGTGAGGGTAAACAAAAGGCTATAATTTTCCTTTTGGGAAAGTAAACAGTTTGGATGATGGCGTCGGCATCCTGTGTGCGTAGGTGCTGGACGCTTTGACGAACACGCTGCAGGAGACTCTGGAGCTGGCCACGTCGAGAGGAGAGGGCGCTGGGACCGAGAGCAAGGTGCGTTTCACGGTGACATCACTGCGGAAAGTTCTATCCTTTCTATCTGCCAAGGCCCGTAATTTCCGACCATCTGTCCCTTTCCTGTCCACGGTTCATTGGCACCTGGGATGACACCCGATTGAATTTCAATGCCCTGTCTAATCAGTGCAGTAGAAATCAAGTAAAAATAAAACACGGAAGCACTGCCAGCGCTGAGTCTTATGTACACGGTGGTGTGAGTAGCCCCCTCTGCTGGTGACAAGGCGAAGTGCAGCCATTACATGACATTACATTACATTATTGGCAGATGCTCTTATACAGAGTGACGCACGACAAAGTGCAAACCCATAACCAGGGACAGGTGCGCTGAAACAACCGAGAGGGAAGTACAATTCCAAGTGCTGAGAGTACAACACAGATAACGACTCGGGCCTTGAAGATTTATATGACAATTGATTGTATCTATAAAGTCATTTTTATACAACATTCTATTAAAGAATGGCTGACGCTTACGTAAGAATGGCAGTGACGCTGGACCTCTGTCTCCCGGCGCGGTGCAGCAGGTGAGCGTGCCGGAGCTGATACCGGCTCTGGCAGCTGCTGAGCAGAAGATGGCCGCCTCGCTGCGCTGGCGGGTCCACGAGAAGCTGCTACAGAGGTACTCCTGCCTGCCTCGCATCATCTCCGGGGATCAGATCTACTTCCGCTTCCTGCAGCGAATGTTCACCATCATCACCACCAACGTGAGAGCAATGCGTCAGTCTGTTTGTCCTACCCAATCCCCCCTCAGCCCTGGGGGGCCTCGGGAGCGTGCTGTGTTTTGCCACATTCCCTTTTACAGAATGACTGATGGCTGTCGTAGCAGTTTAGTGGCTTTGCAGGCGATGCTGCCTAACTGTAATCTCTTTGGTATTACAGTGGCAAAGATCAGTTGGCTATTCTTTCAACTCTGTCATCTTTGTTGGAAAAGAACAAATCAGAGATTGTGCATTTTAACACACATATTAGTCAGAGCTACAAAATGAAACCACCAGTATAATCTGCCCTGACATTTATTTGGTATACATTTATAAATACATTCTGTTCCTTACATATTCTTTTTGAGATTGATGTATGTGTTAGGTATGTATTTAAAAGTATGAGGATTGAAGGAGCGCAATGGGAAAAACACATTGATGTACAGCGAGTGTGAATCACCGTCATTGTACGCTGCCCACTCTGCTCCGAGCTGCCGGTTTGGGGATCCAGGTGCAGCGTGAAGTTACGCAGAACAAGGTCTTTTATTCACAGGTTGCGCTTTTGTTTTGAGTAATTATTCATGGGGATGATTAACCGAGGCGGGGGTTGGCGTCGGTAGCGTGTAGGAGTGTCGCTGAACGCTCTCCGCTCTTTCAGAACGCCCTCCCTGTCCAGAGGGAGGCGACCAGGACACTGTGCGTCTTTCTGCGCTACAACCGCAAGCTGGAGCAGCGGCAGGAGATCATCAGCAAAGTGGTGGACCGTGAGTGTGCTTTACCTCCCTCCCTCCTCACCCCACACAAACACGGCGGGGGGGGGCATGTGAGACTAAATCAATCAATCGCTGAGAGCCATGAGCCAGAGTCACGCAGACGAGCAGAGCGCGGACTCGAAGCTCCCCGCTCAATACGTCTGCTTCCCCAGCGCAGCGTGACTGTGGTGAACACCTGGGTACAAATAGTGTTTTCCCTGGATTCAAATACTTTTCACTAAGCTTGCTGAGTGTATTGTTACTGGACTGGACTGTATAGTATAAACCCTACACATCTGCTCCTCCTTGCAGGCTCAAATGCAAAGGCAATAACATTACGTTACAAGGCATTTAGCAGATGCTCTTATCCAGAGCGACGTACAACGAAGACAATAGAGCACAGAAAAGTTAGCCTGTAGCCTAGTGGCTAAGGTGCTTGAGTGGGTCGGAAGGTTGGTGGGTCAAGCCCCAGTGTAACCATGATAAGATCTGCACAGCTGTTGGGACCTTGAGCAAGGCCTTAATCCCCCTGAGCAATGTGAGGTTAATCTCCTGCTTTGTCTAATCAACTGTAAGTCACTTTGGATAAAAGCGTCAGTTAAATAACAAATTACCACTCAAATGAACACTCTCACCTCCTTACCTATTGTCCCCCATTTACCTGTGTCTCCTCCCAGAGCTGGCCCAAGGCAGGAGTTACTGGAACAGGCTGCGGTACCTGGACCTCTGTGAGATCGCCATGGAGCTCTTCTCAAAGTCCTACTTCTGTAAGAACTTCCTGGTCCCTGCCCTGGAGCTGGTCAACGACCCCGTAGCCAACGTCAGGTATGCACCACCACGCTCTCCACATCATTTGACACGGTTCGCCATGCAAGACCCGTGCCTTTGAACACCATTGCATGCATTTACTTTGCATATATTTTGTACACTCTCAGAAATAAAGGTAACACATTTCCGAAATGTAACCTGAATGGTACAATAATGTTCTTGGGGTAATAACAAGCAACTTCTACAAGCAAAAGAGGTACAAATTACGAAACCCATGGCTAGGGGTACAATTTTATGCACGTATAGGGTACCACCCCAGCGACAAGCTTTTGTACCATTTCTGGCACATGTTTTGTGTAAAAAATGTGCTTTATAAACGCAATATGTTTACTAACTGACTATTGATTCATCCCTTCTCTCTGTCCTGGGCCCGTCCTCAGGTATAAGCTGTGCTGCCTGTTGCCCAGGCTGAAGTCCACCATCAGACTGCCCACAGAGAAGCCCATGCTGCAGCAGCTGGAGTTCTGCGTGCGCAGGCTGCTCTGCAGGGAGAAGGACAAGGACGTGGTGGCCACCATCCGCAAGGTGAGGGACCCCCGACTGCAGCGGGGCCGAGCGGGGCCCGGGACGCCCGGACCTGGGCATCACAGGCTGGGATGGAGGCCAAAATGTCAGTACAGTACAGTCATGTACATGTACAGTGTAAACGAGCGATAGTGTCGCTGTGTAAACTTGCCTGTTTTTAGCAGTTATTTGTGTAATTTTGTTAAAAGATGTGCAGTCCAGTCCGTATGTATTTGGACAGTTGGTACAATTTATATTGTTGGCTCTGTACTCCAGCACATTGGATTTCAAATGTAAAAAAGCCCGACGGGAATGCGAGGATACATAGACAAGAGTATTGAATATACATTTAAGGAAGTTATGCTGACCTTATACAATTCCCTTGTGCAGTACTGTGTGCAGTTCTGAGGACCGCACTATTAAGAAAGATACAGAGCTGGAAAAGGTTTAGATAGGGGCAACCAAATTGATTCCATGCATAAAAGATAAAAGTTATGAGGGTAGACTTATGCTTTTTTTAATACACATAGTTAGGGGACCAAAAGTAATTGGACAGTTGGCTTCTCAGCTGTTTCTATTTAGTCAGGTTAAATCACTTCCTTAGTGCAGTTAGGTTACCAATTTAACCTCATTTTCATTGTTTCATTTCAAATCCAATGTTCTGGGGCACAGAGCCACAGAACAGAAATTGTACCACTGTTCAAATATTTACGGGTATTTATGCACTGTATGAGACCACTTAAAGATGGCGGCTGTTGAAAAAGGGGATTGTTTATATAGGCCTGCTCACAACAGGAGAGCAGTTGTACTATAAGCTACAGGGAATTAATTTGAGAGTGGAGCTGTGAATGGGGCACAGCACACTGTGAGCGGTACAGGAGTGTCTGCATAGCATATGGCAGAGCACTGAGAGAACAGGGAACATTTCAGAGATAGAGTACTCATCTTTGCAATGCTTACATGTATTCCAAGAGCCTTGCAGGGATTCCATCTGAGGCAGGTCACTCTCGCGCGCACGAACACACGGCAGTCGTGAGTTAAGGCAGGGGTTAAGGTTCGAGTGAATTTCCGTTCTAATTTACGCACGTCTTGTCTCTTTCAGATAGTGTTGGAATTGGATAAAATCGACATGACGGAGCCAGTAAGTGTCTTCTCCTTGACTTGTGGGCTGTGTGTCAGTGATTATTGTCAGGGAATGTGGGGGGGCTCATACTGTCTCTCTGCACTGCAGTATCACAAGAGGCACGAGAGGGACCTGCTGGACCAGAAGAAGGAGAAGGAGGAGAACCTGCTTCTGGAGATGGTGAGCCGCCATTTTACACTGGTTCACCTTCAAGTGCACTCACAAATCTAAACACATGATTTGACACATTTAGTGATTGCTAGACGTGACTCATCCATCTTAAAATTATGAATGACTTTAAAAGTGCTTTTCTTGGTTTCAAATGCAGGATTCATTTCTATTTACCTTGTCAGTCCCTGGGTCACAAAAAGGGTTAAAGAAGATACATTTCTGAAACAGTGTGACTTTTGTCCGTAGTAATTGTTCTGAATGACATGTTTACTGTGGTACATGTTCCTGGAGTGTCTGCTATTTCATAGTTTTCTCTCTCTTCGTCAGGAACAGTTGGAAAGGCAACAAAGTGAAGGAAAGCTCACAACGGACAAACATTCGGAAAAGAAACGTGAGTGTTTCAGTCTCGGCCCTCAAACTGTGTATGTGTATGCGTGCAAATTTAGTCATTACAGAATCTCAAAACCAATCATGATGCATTACAGTTTCTAAATGGCTCTGATTTAAATTGTGTTCTAGTTAGCTGTAAATCAGAATTCTGATCGCTCATATTCAATGGTAATGGTAGTGTAATGGTTATTCTAGGCAGGGACAGTAAGGCTGGGTTGTCTGTACCCAAAAACATGTCAGGATCCACATCAGGAGCTACTCTGTCCTCCTCGGCTGGTAAGAGTGGTTCATACACGCACATACCACGCATAAATAAACACAATGACATGCACAGCATGGGCAAACACTAACGCACGCACAAATTATGCACTCATCAATAAAGCATGGCATCTGTTGCGTGGAAATGACTGATTAGCCACAAATATCTGTATTTATGTACGTTAAATGAAATGACTTGAAATATGGACATTCAGAACCGTTCTGCACTGTAAGCTGACTAGATATGCAGGAATAGAAAATAAATGTGCTCTTGCTTATTGCCATCACTGAAATAATATTTTGCCTACATTTGTAAACAGACAACAATGTGGGAACAGTGATATCATTATGTAGTGGCACGTTTAATATTCGTTTGTCACACAATTTCAACTGGTGTCACAAATTTAAGGTATGTGTATGCATACAACAGAGTAAGTTACCTGAATGTGGGTTTGTTGATGGTGAGGATGACGATGATGCCTTTTCCTTTGTAAAATTCGAAGGCAAAGAGATGAAGAAGGCCAAACTGGCACGGAGCCGATCCCTCAGCAGCCACCCCACAACACCCAAGATGGTCAATTCAGACAAGCCATCGTAAGCTGAACTTTCCCTTCCGAGACCAAACTCCTCCATCTGTGTACTGATGGCTGTTCTATTTCTGTTGCATTTGTCGATTGCCTTTGAGGTTTGGGGAATCGAAGGCTTCCATCCCATTTCAGTGATCGCTTCGGTTGTCTATGATGTTTATTCCAGAAAAGGGAAGGAGACAGATGGTTGTCCGGCACCACGAAGAGCCAGCCTGCATCCCGTCAGCGGTAAATGAGGAGAGCGTTCACTCGACACCTTTCATAAAGAGCCAAGTCTTTATGCTACTGCCACGCATACGGCTCAGACATATTTCCTCTAACTCTGGGCTGTCCAACCCCACTCCTGGAGATCTACCATCCTGTAGGGCTTCATTTTGACATCAATTTGGCACACCTGATTCTACTCATTAGCAGCTCATCGAGACCTCTAGCTGTTGAATGAGGTGTGCTTTGTAAGCTAAAGCTTGCGGGATGGTCGATCTCCAGGAACAGGGTCGGGCAGCCGCATCTAGTGGCAGTGCCGCCACCGTGAAAGACAGGTTGTCACGCGCCCCCCTTGTGTCTGACAGACGAGAGTTTGCGGTCACACCACTTCAGCACCACATCCACGGCCATGTCCACCACACCTTCGGCCTCCATGCCCGTCCTGATCCGCAGCAACACCACCAACACCCTGGACCACCGGAGCAACGGAGGCAAGGACACGCAGTCCAGAAAGCTCTCGATGTGAGTGCAGCACAGGACAGCCCAGGACAGGACAGGACAGTGTGTGCTCTGTGCTAACCCTGGCTGGAGCTCAGCCAGACCTCTGACTGATTAAACACAAACCGTAGACTGTCAGCTGTGTGTATTTATGAGCAGCGCACTTGTCTCGCATACGAATTAAGATGATTGTCAGAATTTACATCTTATCCTCCCCCCTTGCATGACACTGAAAAAAGGTTATTACATTTTTTTGTTTTGGGATGAGACGTTTGAAGAAAATATTAGCTTGTTTAAGTTACTCTTTGCATGACAAGCAAAATTATCTTTGCTCATTGGCAAATGAAGCTCACCTTATTGGTAATCTTTTTAGCAGTCTGATTGACTTAGTTTTTCTCTCCCCTTTCCTTTGTACCAGACAGAGGAAGTCGAACTCGTTTGGGATGCAGTCCGGCAGGGAGTGATGAGGGGGAGGTGAGAGGGTCGCCATCCCGGGAAGAGGAGCTTCACAGGGGAGGCTGTTTCCAACGCACTCCAACCCCAAAAAAGCTCCTCAATCTGCTTAAAGTTGTCAAAAGTATGTATTTTCCTGCTTATGATGAATTAAAAAATGCAGTATTCCTCACATTGGCTTTTTGGGAATTTCGGGATCCTTCTGTCCCGTCAACGATCGACCCATCTCTGCCTTACTCCACAATACTTGTACCATTTGTGAAAATTACATTTGGAACAGATTAGTTGTACAGTAGCTATGTATTTTATTTTGTTTATTTTTTGTAATATAGCATGTGTTGCAAATTTTAACTTTTTTTGATTTCCGGCTCAACGAAGATGTAGTAGATATTTTTTATGAACATTATCGTTCAGAATCACGTATCTTGAAATCTGTGATCCCATTAATAAAAATGTGCCTGGTGTGCCAGCACCTGAGTAATTCTCGCCAACATTGAGCATCTTATTAGTAAGACCTGTGTTAAATATTTGTCATGTTTTAATGGACACCGATTAAACATACCCCTTTTTTTACAGCCCTTGTGTTCGCCCTTTTAATTAAACTTTCTCAAACTCCTATCATGCTGAGAGTGTTCACTTTGGATTTCATTTATCAGGAGGAGCGAAGAGAAATCATTAAAATGGAGTTCGGTTTTGAATTTACTTACTGTATTTATTCCTTGAAAATTGTTCTTCCTGTACATAAGACTAGCAAATGGCCTTTAGTCCAATAGTCGTTCCATGTTTTCTGGTGGAGCAACAGACGAATGGGATTTTCCCATGTGGAGTTGTAGTGTGCCGCTACATCTTGGTGGGGTTGATCACCCTTCCCATGAACAGGAGGCTGTTGGTGACCTCGTGGTAGATGAAGAAGAAGAAGGGTCGGTTGACGATGAATGTGGAGGGCAAGGAGTACCCGGTGATGCCGGTGACCGTGGCAGCAGCTGCCGTGGTGCCCCTCTCATCCACCTCGATCACGGCCTTGTGCAGCACCTGCGGCCATGACAGCGTTAATACCCACGGAAAGCGCCTTGTCATCGCTTCTCCTGCCAGACAGAAAGCCCGCTGAGATGACTGCGGACCGTGTTTCCCTGTCCTCCACGCCCCCTTCAGCTAATGAGGGTCTTTCCTCCAGCAGAGAGGGATATTACGCTATTCGTGCTCCCTGACTGCAACTGGCTATTGAAGCTATTTATAGTCTAAACCACCCTGATCTTGTATATAGGAAAACTGTTTTTCTTGGTATTTTATTGAAAAATGCTTTCTGCTGGGTGAATTTTTCTCTTGTATTTTCCTTTTGTGTGGTTATTTCCTGTAGCAATAGCAAGCAGGTGCAGATCATTTCAGCATTTTAGCTACTGTAGGTTCAGGCCACTAGTTGCGTGGAGGCATCCAATGTTGCTGTCATTTCCACAAAGAAAAGCCCACAGCTTGCAACCTGTCTTGGGTTTTTGACCCTCCCTAAGGATCTATTCAGCTAATGAAACTGAGCCAACATTGTGCTGGCCACATGTGCTTGCTCAAAAATACTTTGGTTTCTGGAACACATCACTAAACCAAGATTTCATTGCAGCCGTTTAAAACAGTGTTTCTACGATTCTTTGTGCACCTGGTTTCCCTGGGGCTTGTATGCTGGGCTGTGTAAGATAACCACATGTGAACGCCCAACCAACAATGCTAAAGGAAATTAAATCTCTGTCACATTCAACACCCTGCCAACTCTGCTTTGGTAATAAGTAGCAGTGATGGTGATGCCATGGCTAAGATACTGACCTCAGACACCTTCAGTTCCTGTTCTTTGCTCAGCCGAGAGAAGTTCGCTCTATTTTCGAAGATGCTGGAAATTCCCAGGTGGGGAAGGATCTTGTGCATTTCATAGGACTGTTCCATCTTAAACTTGGGCAACTGCACTTCTAGTTTTCTGGGGAAGAGAGCAGGAATCAGAGCAGTGTTTGGACAATTTGGAAAAGATTTGCAATTCAGTTCCTGGTGTGTATGGTCATTCTCTTCCGCTTGTGTTTAACTCTTGAGGTGGCAGCACTGGATTTTAATGCTTGTGTAATTAACCTGTTGAATTTGGGCTCTCTGCCTTGGGCAGCACTTTTGGCATGTGTGCATTGGCTCATCGTCACTAGCCGGGAGGACATTAGCAATAGTGTGCGAGTGAGGACATTTACATGATTTGCATCTGCTTGATCCAGCCAAGGAGGCGCTCCGCATTGATCTCGTCATCGATGGAGGTGTAGTCCACACCTTTGTTCGGCAGGAGGATCAGCATGGCCATGTCCCCCTTGTATGGGAGCCTGAGCACCTTCACTTTCAAAGACTCGTCACTGCAGTAGTAGAACTTATCGTCCCGGAACATCATAGGCACCTGGACGATGTTGTACTTGTCCACGTAGAAGCGGTCATTCTCTGTGTGACTGGGGTCAAATGGGAGCTCCCATTTTCCTAGGAATTGGAATATTCATGCAACATTACTAGTATTTCATGAATTTGCTAAATTATTTATGGAAAATTAAAAGCCTTTCACTTGGCCATTTGAAACTTATATTTAACATATACATCAGAACTCAGGTGATTCAAACCCCCTCACCTTGAAAGAAGATGGTGTTGATGAGCATCAGCTGAGTGAAGGGGTCGATGTCGCTGACGGCTTCACTGATCCGGTGTCCTGTCCTCTTCTTCACATAGTCGTTGATGGTGGTCTTGCTGGCCTTTGGCTCGGCAAAGTCTATGTTTTGAATGTCCGCCTTGAAGTACTTCTTGATCTGGTCGCTAAAAGCCCTCTCCACCTCAAGGTCTAGACGGACAAAGAGGGCTGTGCCCTGGGCTAGCTGCACCTCCTCATCGTGGGTGGTGTTCTTCTGCAGCTGCTGAAAGAGTTCTGGGATTAGCTCTGGATGATCATCTTGCTCCAGCTGATCCAAATTGAGGCCCTTCAAGATCTCTGTGCGCGTGGGTCCCTCAGCACCCATGGACAGGATGGCAAAGGCAGTTGATACACAGAGGGGTGAGAAGAAGATGTTACTGTCGTGGTAGCTGGAGATCTTGCGGTACAGATCCATGGCAAAGTCTATGTTCTTGGTGGTCAGCTTTGTGACATTGAGACTTGTCTCCTGAGTCTTGCTGATGGGAACCAGGACAGAGGCACATGCGAAGACTAAGAGAATTCTCATTTTCCTGTATTAGATTTTCCTGTTCTCTTTAGTCAGTCCTGCAAAGACAGAAGCACTGCACATATTAAAACAAGGACAGTTCAATTTAGAATAGTAATAGTAAATGGTAAATTGCAAACTTCTCTGACCTTTAAATACTGTTTATATTTTTTACTGAAAAAATTTAGTATCTTGCCATTCAAGTTTTATCGCAGTTCTTATGTTCTTAAGATAAGGTGTACCTTTTTGGTTCGACAATGGCGAAATTATTGAGAGAGGAATCTTTGTTACTTGTATTCAGTTGCTGAAAGATCCGATCAGAGCTGGGCTCCTTTAAGCAGTTATTGTCACGGGCAGGTGGAAGGCAGCTCTGCCACACAATGAGAGATGACTAATGCTCTGCAGTATGTACGTACACAGATGTCAATAGAGTCTGCGGTGAGCTACAATTCAAAACAATCTCTTCTCTTTCACCTGTCTTCGGCTGTGATGCTGTTGGGGGTGGCAGGGCATATTTTCCCTCACCAGACACTCCATATTCTCGGGTTTATAGTTGACGCTAAAATAACTCACCAGCCTTACGGCAGCTTTTAAATCTGGCTTGACAAGCCTAACACAAAGGTGTGTAATTTCGTGAAGGATTCAAATTAATAATTGATCGATTCAATTTCCATCGCATAACCAAAGCCCTGAAGATACTCCCGTTTTATAACATTCAATAAATTCAGTGACCGAAGCAACCGATTCTCCAATCAACAACATGGATCAAACATTGACTGCATTTGTCACTTATGCATGTATAAACAATAGTATTATTTTATATTTTAAGGCACCCCTTTAGAACTTCTGAATTCTAAAATGAGAATAAAATAGCCTAAATAATGGAAATCTAAAAAAGTTTACAACTCCTCCTTTCTCTACCTACCTTTCAGTATGAAGAAGGGATCTTGATTAATAAAGAGGTCTACTCTGTTTGGGGAAACAAAGTGCAAGTGTGCCTTTAGGATTATCTATTAACTATATGGTACTCAGGCCTGTGGACCTCCAGTGGGGTTACCTTGGTATTGGATTGAAATTATGTGATCGTGCCCTATTTATCTGTAATGTTTTGAGCTTATAGCATTGTGTAAGAGTTGCAGTTTTGTTTACTAGTGTTAAATGTTTTTGAATTGGAATTTGACTTGAAGACCTTTGGATCTGGACAGAAAGACACACTCTGGAGGAGTGGGGTCCATTTGTATTTAATTATGATATGCTGCCAACTCCATGTGCTATAATTGTGCCAAAATATTTAATCAGACACACTGCTACTCAGCGCTTATATTGTGAAACGGCAGGTTTCAGGTAGTTAAGTGTGCTCCTGTTCCTGAAGTTGATTACCAGGTAGGTCTTGTTGTTCCCTCTGAAGTCCCTCAGCTAATGAAGTCCATGGAGTATTTATCTTCTTTGTGTGATTAGGATGTGAGAACATTGGCCTGCCAATCGCTATTTGTCCTTAATTTGATGTATGAGCAAATGGAAGTGTTTTCTTCACAGGCTCAGTATGGCAAGTTTCAGCGATTGTTTAACTCGCCAAACTGCTTTCCAGCCGTTGTCTTTTTTGCTTTTGTGAGAATGCAGAATGCCTATGTCAGCGCTACTCAACTCCACGTCCTGCGGGCCGCAGTGTCTGCAGGTGTTTACGCCTACCGTGCGCTACACCATCTGATTTCACTAATTAGCTGATTATCAGAACCAAGCAGGTAAAAATCATACGTGAAATCAGGTGGTATTGTGCACAGCGGGAGCAAATGCCTGCAGCATTGATCTATTTTGTGGCCTGGACATTCAGTATGTTTAGTCATCTCAATACCTATCTAAATCTTCCTTTTACTGTGTCATATTCCATTCAAACCGGTTTCATTTTTGGCCTACTGCATATTTTTAGTTCCTTTGGCTTTCAATCTCATCCTCTCTCATCTAACTGTCCCAGTATTACCTCTGTAGCTCCTGAATGAATTAATCTTTACAAAGGCCTTCAATCTGGGGACATGATTTATAATTTACCATCATACTGAACTACTTTGAGGGAATCAGTAAGTCTTGCTTGAGTGTACAGCATGATAATGTAACCTAGAAGGTGAGCCATATTGCAATACATTCTAGATATTCTGCATTTTCTAGGCATTAGGAACAGTAGGATAATTGGATTATGAACATACTGTGCTTGTTTACCTGTAGTGGCACAATTTTTGTGAAGCAATATAGAAACAGGAGAGTTACGACAACAGAAAAGGAAGTATACTTATGAGCAATTACACCCACTTGTTTTATTGATTGTACGTGGGCAAAGTTAAACTGATCAAAGGTTTATCTTTGCATATATATGACAGCATGATGTATAAATACAATGAATTTATTACAAATAATTTATCCTCTATGGGATACACTGGGATACATTTTAGCAGAAGCCAGTTTACAATAAATAATACATGCGATTCCAGTGAGGGAAATTGATATTTTATTTATTGAAAGCTTCCAGATGCAGACATGTACAGTAGCATTTAGTCACTTAGTGGTGTAGAATACAACATTTAAAAAAATAAAACATTTAATACCCATGACAGAATGTTAAAAAATACAAAAAAATAAAACCCTCAAGCCCTTATGTGTCAAATTCAACATGGTCCCAATAATGCCTGATCGATATCCATGAAAAACAGAAATAAAATCGAAATTTAACCTGGACCCTCAACAAAAAAGCTCCCAAGTAAACTCCCCACAATGCGTGCAAATTTCACGTTCAATGCCGACATTTTGTAATACCATATTTGGCCACGGGATACTTACATTGGCACCTTCTGCAACTACAATGTTTAACTTGCAATCCATTGTAAACACTATTTGTAAACGGACTATTTATTCAGATATTAAAGTATGGTATCCTTCTGTTCCTTTAAGAGGGGTTAGCACAGTACATGTTGTTGGTTTTCCAGACAATGTTTTGCCAGTTTAAATGCTTCAATTCTGAACATATTCTCATGTAATAAAGGATAATAAAGGCCATTTCAAATGTGACTTAAGTGGTGGAGCCATTGTTTTGGAGTCTACACATATATGTCATTTGAATCCTAGCCAATTGCCTTCTGATGCATCAGTTGTGATAAAATGTCTGAGAAAGGTATTTTGTTTCATACTGAATAAGTGCTATTGGGTCACTGTCATTATTAGGACAATTTCCAGACGACAAAACAAAAATTCCCAGAAATTAGAACACGCTACTCGGAATCATGTAACTATGAAGAAATGTTTTGATTGAAAATAAGTAAAGGGGTTAGAAAATGGGACTGCCAAAACGGAATAATAACAGCTACTGTGAATGCACCATGCTTTTTTGCACACGTTATCGTGTGCGGGCCGACAAACTGTGCGCTGCAATCAGATGCCAGAAATCGTAAGCCACGGTTTGTCAATCCATCTCTCCAGGACAGGGCCAGAATCTGAATGCCTCCGACTCGCTCCTCATTCACACTGGCCACAGTATTTGCTCTCTGAGTGTAAAATGGAGGAGCGTTTCAATGCTTATGGTATACGTGAAAGCACTCTCCGTGTCATATTTCTGGATAACCACCCGATCCTTGGTGAATTTCAGAATTCAGAGTAAATCAAGCCCCCATGGGGGCAGTCGCCTTCCAGGGAAACCTGCGAAACGGAAGGCGAGGGGTTTTAACTGATCACCCCTTTGATCCCCGAATGCTCCCATGACATGGGGGCTGGTGGAATGTACCCCGTTATCTCTCTCTCATCCTCCGGCCTCCAACCTCACCCCTGGGCCCTCCCCGGCTCTGAAACAGAGATGAGCTCTTTTGGCGGTTCTGTTTGCACTCCGCTCCTCCTTCCCCCAAAAGAGAATGACAGTTAAATAAATAAAAAATAAATAGGAATTGAAGGCGCTGTGATAGAAGGCCACCGCAGACTTGGAATAACTAACAGAATCCGATCCTCCATCCCTCCACACCATAATAGCAAAATAAAGCATTGTACTACTGCTTGTTTTCTTGTCCCTTTCTACAATCTGCACGCCAACCCAGGACCTGGTTGGCAGTCTGTCCGGCTGAATACAGAGAGGGGGAAGGGCTGGCCCTCACAGAGGGGGCGTGGCAGTGCGAGAACAGGCATGGCAGAGAGTAGTCAATCTTGGGCTTCTGCTGGTTAGGCCTCTCTCACTGGCTCTGCTTGGTCTCTGTGTCCACTGTATCCTGCTTACTGTCGCGCTCTCCCAATTCTACAACAGCAGAAGGATGGCAACGGGTTATTCCAATCCCGACAACCCCACTTTACGCTTTTAATGGTCTGCTCGCTCAAGCAGTCATTTTGCTCACAAAAAGCAGCACAAATAGGACTAAACATTTACACGGTTACGGTTCTGTTTTGATACACGGTGCAGTCCGTAAGTATTTGGACAGTCACACTTTTTTTTTTTGCTCTCTCCACTCCAGCAAACAAACAGTTGAAATAAAAACTATGTAAATCGTAAAAATGTAAACTATGTAAAATCGCTATGTGGTTAAAGTGCAGACTTATTTGAGGATTTTTACATTCATATTTGGTTAATGGTGTAGAAATTACAGCCCTTTTTATACTCCACCGAACTGTTTGTTGGAGTACAGAGCGAAAACAACAAATAATGCGTTACTGTCCAAATACTTACGGACTGCACCGTACATAGAAATGTAAACGAGAAGTGCCTTTATTATTTTACTGTTCGTGTTGTACGATGGTCTGCGGTTCAGATCTTTGAGCCATTATATTCCACAGCCATGTACCTGCACTCCCTGCCAGTGCTCCAGTGCTTTGGCTGTCCTGTTGTTGTGGAGTGGGGGCTTGTGCATTCTGTGGGGACTGCCTGCAGGGACAACAGTTGCTTTCATTAAGTGCCATTTCTCTGGCCAGTGAAGTGCACATATAAGGAGGTTGGGGAGGCACCCACCTGTCAAAATAAGCCTGTCTCTTCTTACGCAGCTCTTCAGCAGTTAGTTTCTCATTGGCAGTGGACTCCGACAACTTGACTTGCCCCTCATCTTTGGTTTCAGGTACTTGACTGCTCCCTGCTGCACCTGAAACAGAGAGAACGGGATGAAAGGGAGGATTTACCCTTTACTAGAACCCCTTGCCATTAGGCCGACATAACATGACATAAGGGCTGTCACAACCGCAAGATGGCATAACCGATGATGCCTGGCATCAAACTCATTTTTCTAGGTATATTTTATGACAGTAACATCTGTCATAACACAGCTGTTCTGTCATGTGCATGACAGTGTTGTGTCAGCGAGGGGTTCAAGTAAAGTGTTACCGACAATTTAATGTAATGATGCAAATATTAGGACGGATACAGGACATCCCTACCGAGCATGCTGAGCTGAATGGCCCTGCGTAAATCAGCCTCTTCGTCCTCCACCTCCATGTCCTGTCGACTCAGGGCCAGGGCCTTCCGCAATTCCTCCTCATCTTCGTCAATTACACCCTCTTCCAGACCCTGCCCCACCTCCAACATGTGTTGCACTGACATACTGTTACACCGAATACAAAAAGGGGGTCACGACTGTCCTTAATTCCATAACTTTTCAAGCCAATCCTTACAAAGAAAAATATCTAATTTTGGTCACACAGAAAAATTTTCTAAATAGAAATATTTGTTTTCTATTTCTATTTTGTTTGTCACAGAGAATATGTTTACAGAGACTGCAGAGCTGCACAAGCTTTTACGGGAACGAGAAATAAAAATGTGGGTCTTGAAATTCACTCCTAATTGAAACTGGTCGAATTCCCTCGGTCCTCCATTCGTACCCCCGGTCAGCTGCAGCTTGGCCACTGCTGGACTGGGCTGCTTCTTCTCCAATCAGCTTGGGTCGCTGCCGCTGCTCCACCCTCATGAGCCGCAGAATCTGCTCCGCCTCACAGTCCGGAAGGTTCCCTCTAATCACAAATATGGAGTACCCTGAGGAAGGCACAAATCATTTCACAAAATTTCATGAAAAAACGCCCCCAGCATTTAAATTTAGTCCAGTAAATAGTCTGCAACTGGTGTTTCAAATAGCAGAACGTGATGTTAACATTTTATAATAAGAATATGCTGATATTTTAAAGGCAGGGCTGCCCAACCCTGTTGCTGGAGTACCATCCTGTAGCTTTTCACTCCAACCCAAACAAAGCACACCTCATTCAACAGCTAGAGATCTCCTTGAGCTGCTAATTAGTAATATCGGTTGTGCCAAATTAGGGTTGGAATGAAAACCTACAAGAACAGGGTTAGACAACCCAGTTTTAACAGGTGAAATATGATTGTACTTAGAAATTCTTGACAATTTACATGTAAGCAGACTTACTTCCTGTCAGACAACAATGTGTTTCAGTCTCATTGAAGTTACTTGCTTAAGTTTAGGGCACTTGCAGGAGTTTGAAGAGAATAAAATGCATATTAAGTGAGCATCTCAGCATTTACCTTCTTGCTGTAACTGTGCTAGAAAAAGAGCCAGATATGTGTCTGAAATCAGCTCTGGACCCGTCAACAAGGAGTTCAGATTAAACCACTGTAAATGTCAAAGCAACAAAAAAAGAAAACAAAATTATTAACTCACTTTCAAACAACAAAAGCTAAGTGTTGAAGTCACCACAGAAACAAAATGGCTGTGTCAGTGGTAAAGTCTCACTCGTGTTGTGCGCTCTCTCACATGCTTGCTCATCTTCATCGCTCTCATTCAAGAATATGTTTACCTGTTGTCCTAGTTTTCGTACTGTAAACCAGTGTTCCTTGTAGTTGCATATAAATGCCTTTTCATTTCTGCAACAAATTAAAGAGCAATTATTTCTGAGAACTACAGGGTATGTGTAAACTCTCTAAATGTCCCCAACTGTGAAGATAAATAAGGAACTAATTATCAATTAAATTTAGAATCCCAGATAGAAAGGAAATATCAGCTAATGGGACCCAGCATACCCCTGCAACATGGTGTCCAACATATATGCGAGTTATGCTCTTACATTGGGTCGATCATCAGTCTTTGGTACTCTGGGCTGTTGAAGAGGACCAGCTCCAAGCCCCATACCCCTAAAGCATTACTGATGACCTGTAAAGGAATAACAACAACACTCAAAATGCAGGACATCGATGTAAAGAAACCATGTGACTTTTATATGCAGATAGCAGTGGGTGCTCATTTTAATTTACAACACAATAAACAATACAACAACACACAGATAACTTTTTAATCACATGAGTATTAAGAAACATATGAAACATGGAACACATTTAAAACTTTGGTATTTCAATGTCACATACAGTGCCACAGCTAAATTGAGGAAATGCTTTGTCCACTTGACTCACTTGTATTGAGAAGAAGCCACTGTCATCCATGTTTCCAGAAGGCTGCTGTTGGGCATTTGGAAATGGAAAGAAATGTTGGAGATGAAATTAAAACTACAAGTGTATGGAAGTGAATTGCGAATGATGCAACAATCGAAAATGCATTCACTTAGAGCAGTGATCCTCACTCCTGGAGAGCTGCAGGGTGAGCTGCATTGATCAATTAAAGCCTAACCCTGCAGCTCTCCAGGACCAGGACTGGGGACCACTGACTTAAAGTATTATTATACATATAATCCATCTGATATAGAAAAGTATAACTACAGAATAGGCAGTACCTAAATGGCATACCTGTAGGAATGTTCTGTATTCCACACTTGTTAAGCCTCCCTCCGCCATCCTCATTCTCTCCTCCTCGTCTAACTGATGCGCGATGGAGGACAGCTCTACAGGAGTGAAGTACTCGCCCTGAAGCAGGTTATTCAGACAATGCTGGGCACACAGGGAGCCCTCTTGCTGTAAATAATTAATATTTTATGTCAGTAACATTACTAACGAACAAGCTATGAGTTCAAAGTAATTTAGTTAGCGTAATTTCTGAAAGCGGAATCATATTCCTAGGCAGCTTACATGAATTAGATACATAACACATGTCCTATGATGCAACAGTTAATAACAGGTAGGTTAGCTAGTTGGCTAATTACAAATATCCTGTAGATGGCTTGTATCCTGATCCTGTAGAGTGCTGTAACTTTAATTAACTTAGCTGGATTATTGTTGTAGTGTTAGTTGGCAACCTAGCGTACAACAGAATTTAATATGCATTTTAGTTTGCCATGTCTTCAATCATTGGTACTCTTTGTCACATAATGACCACTGAATGTTGTGTTTCCTGGGTAGACAGCTAGCTAGCTACCTAACGCTAGCCAGCTACATTTAATATTTTTCTGCCATTAACCGACTGTATAGTTAGATTCGCTCACAAGCTAACGTGAAGTCGAGTGTTTGGAAAATATACAACTACTTAGCTGACAATAAAAATAAATATTCCAAACTTAATTCAGACGAAATAATTAAAGGGACTTACTTTCTCGTGAAAGATAGACTCCATATTTGATTCGTCGATGGAACGTCATTACTTTCAACTTTGACCCCAAATGGGGTCCACCTAGCCTATCAGCTCGCGCTTTTCATGTGACACGATTATACAACGTTGTACACAGTCATTTGCATAAATAAAAACGATTTTTTTTTTTATTCCACATTGCCACTGTCGTCAGTACATGGTCGGATTCCGTTCAAAAATCTCAATCCGATTCAAGGTCGGCGCTTGATATCTATCACGTAAAAACACTTTTCGGAGATGGCCGAAATGGAAGGGGTTGTTGTCTTGTTACTTCGGAACTGCCCGGAATAGTACGGAAAACATCGAAGCAATTCGGTGGAGTTTGGCGTTTTTTCCGCTGTGGTGTTTTCGCAATTCACAGTCGCAAAACCATCGTTTTGCAAGACATCCTCAAGTTCCCCTGGTAACAGTGTACGGCATATGGAAGATGGCGGAAGGTGAAAAAACAGTGAACGCACTGGAGCTCAGTTTGGTAAGAAACGAATCATATGCATGGTTTTGATTTTTAGATACGTAAAATCGCAGGCTGGTGTATTTTATTATTGCTTTCGATTAGATCAATATATGTGGATATCACTTATCGGCCCTGACTCAACAAATTCCGAGAACACAGCTTGCTAGCTACATATGAACTTGCTAGCTACATATGCTAACTTGATTGTTGCAGGTTCTGAGTTTGGTTAGCTAGCTGACGCCTAATCACTCTTCTCTGTTTAGTTAACATAAACAGCTAGCTGTAATTGGACAACCAATTCAGAATTACCTGAAATAACGTTACATTTAATTTAGCATGCTAGCTGAACCTTCCTCACGTTAGAACCCATATTCAGAATTTTATGGCAACTGGCTTTCGATGTCTAGCTTTCCAGCCAACCAACTGGTAGCTAGCTAGTGTTACTAGTGCTGGCTTGGTCACATCACTAACTAACTAGTCTAAGCTAAAGTTGCAAAGTACCTATATATCCAATGTCAACAACTAACGGTGCAGTTTGTGGTCAGCTGACTAGCTCACTGGTTACGCTGTTGCTACTAGCTATTGCTCTGTTAGGACGCTAGCTAGCTAACTTACAAAGATTTCGCCAGAGTTAGCTACTCTACTCTACACTTTTGCTGGCTTATCTCGCTGCCTTGGAAACCTGCTTGTTTTAAAATCAGCCTATTAACAACATCTAGTTGGCTCGGTATGTAGCTAACATGTATTACACGCTGTAACGTTAACATTTTGCTACTAGAAGAAATTGCCTTGGTTAGTTACATGGCTCTCATGATCTTAGTCTTGAGGCTCGGTGGCTAAAGTGTAGCACGCTATATTTATACAAATTAACGGGGTGTTATGTGGCTTGATCGGCATTTTTTTTTTAGCTTGCAAGCCCTCACAAATATTAGCTTGCAAGCAATGTCCCAATATTTAATATGTTGCCCTATGGCTGTAATAAGTTTAATGTCAATAATGACACTTTTGCCTCAGGCCGCTCTGATGCCATGTTCAATCATGACCTCTCTGTCAATAGCCAGCCAACTACAGGATGACACCTTTTTGCGAATGTCTGCAGCTGGATTGCTAGCGATGGTTTCTAGCTAGCTAGCACACGTACGCCATAATTAGTGTCCATTTATCATTAGGTTGAGGCTGAGGTAGCGGTCATTGCGTTCCGGTTATGGTATCAGTGTATTATAACCGGATTTAGCTACTTTTGGGGTGTATGGAAAACGTTTTGATTTTGTAAACTTATTTTTACATGTATTTAATTCAAACGTGTGTGAATCTGATAAATATTTAGAAATTTGTAAAAAAGGGTACTATTGCTATCCAGCTGAAATTGTTAGAATGGTGCTTTGATTTCCTATGTGATCAAACTGCTTGTCAAAAAGTTCTATTTGACGTGTGCAAGGTTGAACAATCGATCTCATTCTTGCCCTCTATGCAGAAATGGCGGGAGTTGGTGGACTGTGGCCCAGATGTCCTGCAGTACCTGGTGGTGCAGGTGCCCCAAATTTACTGCCTGAAGGCAGAGCCCCAGCCCCAGGAGGAGGAGCTGGCAGTTAGCCGGCTGTTGCAGCCTCTGGAGTGGTTCCTGTTTGGCGAGGACCCACGTGCTGCCCTGGAGAAGTTACAGCAGGGCAGTGGCTCGTCACAACTGTGTGGCCGTGTCTTCAAGGAAGGGGAGACCACATACTCGTGCAGGTCAGGCGCTCCCACCCTCCCTCTGTAGATCCCTCAAAGAAAACCACTCTGCCACAGGACGAGCAAGGTTTGATAAAGATGTGCTCATCAAATATAACGCTATTGCCCCCATCATTCTGCCAGCTCAGTGGAATGCGCTATGGTGAAATAGAATTATGCAATAGCTTTTCCATATACAGTATTACGTTTGGTGTTGTTTGAAAGCCAACGTGAAGGGGAACTGGTTGGTGTCATTGGTGGTGTGGTTTTGTGGATGCTCAATAAAGATCTTGGAATATCATTTCTAAGTTATATGTAAGTTACTTGTGAGTCAGCAACCTGCTCTACAACAAAGGTTAAGCAGGTTTGTTGGACACTCAGAGAACTGCAGGATCATTGATGGTTACTACCATTTTTGTGATTGTCTTTATTTCAAGATTTGTTGTTTTTTCTTTGAGCCATGGGTATATATGGGGAAATGTGGTATGGTTCAGGGAGACACGTCAACACTCGCATCTATCCATTTAATAGTCTTGAAAGTGCACCTTTGCACTTTGCTATTATTGACCATTTTGCACTATACATTACATTTGCTTTAATCTGCATCCTTTTTCACTATTGCCACTGCACACATACTTGTTTTAAGGTCCTGACATACACATAGAACTCAGGATATCTGCACCACATAGTCAATCATCTATACACTAGTGCCATCACAATTGAATAATTGTAGTCTGTACAAGCCAGAGGTATGCCCGTATCCACCAAGATCGCTAATGATCCGTGTAGAGCCACAGTACTATTGGTCTATACAGTAAAGCCTGGTTTATACTTTCACTTGACTGGAAGCGCAGAATGTTCTGGAACATTCGAACATCGCCTGTTTAATTTAAAATCAATTTAATTTCTGAATTCATATACATTTAATTTATGTATAAGCCCAATGAAGTATAAAGCAGCCTTAAGACTACATGCATTCCCTTCGCCACTCAAATACATCCACTGTTTGGTGTATTTGGGGGATTCGTACACCACCATGGACTGAATCTCAGTGAATAGAACACAGTGTATACCTGTAAATAGTTTGCCCACTATACAAGTTGCTGAGCCCGCTAAGTATAAAGCATTGTTTCTTGTTACTATTGTACACAGTCTCTTGAAGTCTGTCATGCAGCCTCAGTTAACAATTTGTTGTTTACTTGTACATGCCATCATCACTGAATTGAGATGTTCTTATGTCTGATGTTCTAGAAATTAAATGGTCTGATTCATATACAAGGCCTTATTTCAATGGAATGTGGTGAATGAATTGTTCATGAAATGCAAGTCTGATATGTGACCTTCGAAAGAAGACTACAAAAGAAGACGACTGCAAAAATTCACTGGAGAAATTTTAGGAATTGCACTTTATAATTTATGACAAAAATTAGCCTGCCCAGGGAAGCTGATTCTGTAGTTTGGTAGTAGTCTGTAGTCTTGATGTAAAGATCCTTTGACTCTGTATTGTTTCTTCCTTTAGACCAGCCCCCACTGAAGATCGTTCAATAGTAACCACTATTTTCCCTTCAGGCTAATACAGACCCGGATTTTAATTGCCTTTTAATGTGCTGTTTTGAGTTTAGCCTCCTGTGATAAAGTTTCAGATTTTTAGTGTGTCTGTTCAACCTGTATTTTGTATTTTGTTCAGTTTTATGGAGAATGCCATTCAGGGAGCAGGGCTTCAGGGCTTCAGCTATAATGATGTCATGTTCTAATTTTACTGTAGTTGCCAAATTGCAATAACTTTTTATGTTCGTTGCCAGCCATAAACAGTCATGCTTTCACCCACATTCATAGAACGTATTTGACTGTCTCCATAGCAGTCCGAAGGCAGTCATTCATAATTTATTTGCTGTCACTGCACAAAGTCTCAAGTTTACGGTCATGGTTTATTGAACGCATTGTCTATTGCCTTCTCGGGGTGCCCAAGTATGTCTGATTGAGGTGTGTTTGACCAATATTTAAATCTGACCTCACTCTGTGTTGTATTCCAGGGACTGTGCGATAGATCCCACATGTGTGCTGTGTATGGACTGCTTCCAAAACAGTGTCCACAAGGGCCATCGCTACAAGGTAGGGCTCCCTTCTTCTGGACATTTCCTCCTGGTCGAAGCCCATTGTTATCTGTTAAGGTTACTTGATAGGGTTTTGTTATTCCTATGCCTATATGCAACAGCAAAAACACTGCTCCACATTTTAGGTGGCACATATGAGACTCGGTCAATTTATATTTAGATAATAATGGACTCAGCGATGTGATGAAGATAGGAAATCAATGAGAAAGCATATTCACAGTGGATAAAGAATTAATGCACTGGACAACCATCAGACACAACTACAGGGTCCCGCTCTGGATCTGTGGTTCTTCTTGCTTACCCGTAGTGACATCTGTTCCCTCCCCCACCCCCAAACCCTCCCCCCCCCAGATGCACGCCTCTTGTGGCGGGGGCTTCTGTGACTGCGGAGACCTTGAGGCCTGGAAGACGGGCCCCTGCTGCACCAAGCACGACCCAGGGGCCGCAGTAGCCATGGAGACGGTAGGCGTCATAGCCCGTGGGTCGGGTGGGTGGGTGGGAGTGAGCGTTGCGGTGGCTAGCTTTCCTGTTTTTATATTGACAATACCCCAGAAGCAGAGGCTCTTGGATAAATATTGGCCAGTGACCTCTTGTGTCCTTGGCTCTGATGTCAGGAACAAGTAATTCCCTGGGAAAGTGACTTGCGGGAAGCTTACTGTACGTCAGAGATTGAGACAGTTAAGGAGAGGATAAGAACAAGTAAATGTTAAAGAGATTCAGCTGTGGTCGGTGCCAGAAAAAAACTTTGCTTGCAATGCTGATAAACCTGTTTTGGCCTTGTTAGCCTCTACCATATTACCCACCTCATCAGCTGTTGCATAGTTTAATACATTTTTTTGAAAATGTTTTTGTTGATAACATCTTACTTAGATAGGTGTCGACATTGTAATACTGCTGTATATTGAGCAACAATCATTGACCTGAGGGTAGTGTTGCAATTGTGGCACTTCCTTGCTTAGGCGTTAGTCCTTTTGCTCAGTCGGTTGTCTCACTTGGTGTCCTGATAAGATCGGCAAACACCCTGGCCTTCAGCGCGTTTCCTTCAGCCTCTTTCCGTAAACAGCAGGTGCTTCTATTGAATTAAACCCTGCCGGCCTGTGCCGTGTGTGTTTTATGTCTGGAACTAAGCACGACCGTAACTAGCCGTGTCACATTCAGATTAAACGGGCTCTTTGGTTTAATTATGAAAACCTTCGTGGAATATCGCTGTTTAATGTTGTGTGATAGATTCCGTCCCACCTCTTGACATGGTGGTGTGATATAGTGGGTGGTGTTGATGAATATGCTTGCGAACACTTTTGCCAAAGGAGTTAAGAACGAGCCACACGCCAAGGTTAAATAACTTCATGGAATATAATTTTACTAAAATAATGTAGGTTATGTTATTGAATTGGTTCTGTAACTGAAAAGTTTCACAACTTGTGCCTATGATGAGACTGATATTTCGGCCCTGTTGTTGCTGTAGGCCTCACCATGTTCTCGCAGAGGCATGCTTGCAGTGCAATGGGGCATTTCTCTTGAATTCACAGGAAGTGGGGTCAAAGGTTATTTTAACTTTCTTGAGGTTGTGGTCTTCGGTTTCTACCAAATGAATTAACTTACTGGTATTATACCGGAAATTGCAGTGCTTGTTATTCCATAATGTATAAGAACTTTTGGTCATTCCAAAAGTTCAGCTCCAGGGGCGTATTCATTTTGTGTGGAGTCCTAATATAAATGGGATGGTTGTGGAGAAGCCGTCGAGGTCCTTTGGGAATCCTCGTAACGGACTGGTCTTTCCTAACTGCAGGACGGGGACTGCGTCCTGGAGGCAGACCTGCAGGAGCGCGCTCGGAAGCTTTTCCAGATACTGCTGCGCTACATGGCCGACCTGCTGGTGTGGGAGGAGAGCTACGAGCTGCCGTCTGAGCTACAGCCCAGGTACCCCACGTCCCTCATACGGCACCTCAAAGACAGACTGAGCACTCAGTGGAAGTTAGACCAGTGCTAGCTTCTGCCAAATGACGTATACATGGGTGAATTTCTTTTTCGGGGGAATTTTGGAAGGGCAGGAAGTTGATTTGACTGACGTCATGGGCGACATTTGCGCTGGCAGGAGGGTTGCCGGTTTGATCCCGCCCTCGGTGTTGAAATGTCCCTGAGCAAGACACTCAAATGAGGATGTGTGCTGCTGTGTGCAAAGGATATTGATCAACATACACGCGAAAAGAATGCGAAAGCATTCCTGAAGGGAAACCCATCCCTTACTGGCCAAATGCCCAACCAGTCATGTTGAAACCGAAAGTACCTGTGGTTTTAATTATGTCATCAATTTATTCCCCCACTCATAACACATTGTAAAAGAAAGCGAAAGCATTCCTGAATGGAAACCCATCCCTTACTGGCCAAATGCCCAGCGGTTCGCCCAGCTTTCAGCAGCTGTGTTGGCAACCCAACAAGGAAGCAGTTATCACAATTCAACCACTTAGCAATACAGTCAATAGTACAAGTGGGCCTGCATTGACTTGGCTGACAGTGGCGTTTTTACGGTCAAGTAAATCAGGACTGAAATGTTAATCTTGGGTCACTGGTACTGAGGGTGATTGATTCCGTGCTGATGCCCGTTGTTGTTTGCACAGCGTGAAGGAAGACGCATATTACTGCGTGCTCTACAACGATGAGCACCACTCGTACGACCATGTGATCTACACGCTCCAGCGCTCGGTGCAGTGTGACCGACAGGAGGCGCAGACACACACCACCCTCATCGACAAGGAGGTACGCCAGCGAGCGCGTCTCCCCGTCACCCTGACTGCAGGAACCTCAAACGGGGTCTTTTCATAATATCTCAAAGTAATAACCTTCATTCCAGACCACAGTGTATAATCAACATTGATTGAACTCAATTTTCCTTTTATTTCTGGTGATTGGTAATCTCCAAACTCTAGTGGAAAACAAAACCAACATTTTTGAGTTTAATTGAAATGTAAGGGAAACTTCTCTGTTAGTCCCGGCTTATGTTGCACGTTTTCAACTCTGACGTCGCTGTGCGCTATAACTTAACATAGCACCTACAAGTTTAGAAAAGTTTGAATACATTTCAGTTGAAAATAAGCCATTCTAAGCTTCTAGAATGACCAGTCTGCTTTGTCTCCGTTTCAGGGGCGCAGAGCTGTTAAGAGAGGCAGTCGTCAGTCCTGTCAGCAAGCAAAGTCTCTCATCCAGGTAAGAGAGGGATTTGTGTGGGTTTATAACCATCTGTTTGCGGCTCCCTCATATTCCAAGGCTTTCACGGTCAAAACTAAGTTAACATGTTCTGTATTATTTTGTGATGCTTCATGACCAACAGTTTTTGGTGGTTCCCTGTTGACAGGGCAGAGTGCTTTGTTGTTTATGTGGGTTTGTGAAGATGTTTGTGTGTAAGTGCCATTTTTGGTATGTATAGTTTAACACTGGCTCAGAGGGTTATGATGAATCGACTAAAGTGAATTTTGATTTGAGCTTGTCTTTAAGTAAATAATTTAGTCCATAATCTATTCTAAAATCCCTGTTTAACCAGCGAAACCAGTCATGTTGAAACGGTACCCGTGGTTTTAATTATGTAATTTTATTCCCCCACCCATAACCCAATGTAAAAGAAAGCGAAAGCATCCCTTACTGGCCAAATGCCCAGTGGTTCACCCAGCTTCCAGCATCTGTGTTGGCAACCCAACAAGGAAGCAGTTATCACAATTCAACCACTTCGCAATACAGTCAATAGTACATGTTTGTGTGTGAATGCCATTCGTCCCAGCTCTAAATGTTTTTGTGTGTGTATTTTTACAGTCCAATTCAGAGCACATCTCCCTGCAGCCTTTGCGTGTGGAGATCCTGCACTCCGCTGTCATGGCTCACCAAAGCTTTGCCATGCGGCTGGGGGCCTGGTTCCAGCAGGTCATCGGCTACTCAGGTTTATACCCATACTTCCCTAAACGTCCATTTATGTGGAGCCTTTGGGCATTTTTAACGGGCTGCTGCAGAGGTTGGCTGCAGTTCTGTCGTTTAGTGTCCGCACTGCGAAAAAACACAAAGTCTCTGGTCTCGGGTATCTTAGTCTTATATTTAGCCTTGAAATCTTTTTTCTGTTACTTTTTTGCTAAATAAAACAAAAAGGTTGCCAACGTTTTACTCATTTCAAGATTTGCCAGTAAGGGGTAAGGCAAACTTAAAACTAAGTATTTTTATTATCATATTTCCAAATTAAATTTAAGAAAAAAAATGAGATATTAAGTCTCATTACAAGATTAAAACGCTTAAGCTAGTCATTTTTCTCAGTGTGAGGTAGCAGCCTGTTGATGTTCTCTGTGCTCCACAGTGGGGTTCAGGCAGGTGTTCTGCCAGGTTGCTCTGGAGCCCAGCCCAGCCTCGGACCAGCCCAGCCTCATCAGCCGCCTGATGCTGCACGACGCACGGCTCTACAAAGGTCAGCATGTCAAAGGTCGCACTCACTGGAGGTGGTAACATCCTCTAGCCTTTTGGGTCCCACCTCACATGTGTTTCTCTCTCAGGAGCCCGGAAGGTGGTCCACGAGTTAATAGTCTGCAGCCTGTTGATGGAGACGGAATACAAAAGGCTTTTTGCCATCGAGTTCACCAAGGTAAGTTTGGCAACAAAGAAAAAGCGGGAAGCTTTATTCGCCAGGTCAATCTCGTCAGTCAGATTGACATTGGGGAAAATGTGACATTATTCTGGATGTTGAAACTATGACATGACATTAAGTGATAGAGTAATGCATGTGCCTGTCTGTCTGCGCCCCCTTTTAGCATTACAAACAGCTGCAGAAGGACTTCATCAACGACGACCATGAGAGGAACATCTCTGTCACGGCCCTGTCGGTACAGATCTTCACCGTGCCCACTCTGGTGAGTGCCAAACTAGACAACGCCAGCGCACATGCCTGTCTTTTTGTAGGTGGGGGAGACTTATAATGTTAAAGGAAGGAAACCCCCCCCCCCCCACAGACTACTCTTCAATGTTTATGGAACTATATATACAATGTTTCATGTGAAGACAAATGTCTTCAGGTGTATACCTGACCTGATGAAGACCTAAGGGTCAAAATGTTTTGTGTATATAGTTAAATAAATGGGATCATTGAAGAGTAGTCTGCAGGGTTTTCCTTTCTTACATTTGAACTCCCCAATAACTCCAGCACCTACAAAACTGGGATATGCAAATGTTTTTCTTCTGTTTACACTTTGGAGAGTGCACCAGATGCTGAGCCCTTTCTGCCAGAGGTCGTTTGCTTGGCCCCTCTGTGTTTAACCTCCCACCTCACCCCTGTGCTCAGGCCAGACAGCTGATGGAGGAAGGGAACGTCATCACGGTGATCGTGGACACCGTGATGGAGATGCTGTCCGAGCACCTGGACGCCCACAACCGCTTCCACTTCCAGGGATACAACTCGGACAAGCTCTCGAGGATCCAGAGTGTCTTCCAAGACCTCAGGTGAAGGACGGGTCAGGGTTGGCGTAGGTTTATCACGCTCTGTTCATGTGGGCTGTCTCCCTGAAGGCCATGTCTCCCATCTACACAGGTATATTCTGATCAGCAAGCCCGCCGTGTGGACCGACGAGCTCCGGACACAGTTCATGGAGGGCCTTCGCACGTTTCTGGGAATGCTGGCCTGTATGCAGGTACTTTCTCCTCACGCTTGTCAGCTACAAACAACACGCTTGTCGTAAGCAGTATCTCAGCATTCACGCTATTGGTAACTAGCATTAGCATTGCAACTATGCTATTGGTCACTAGTATTAGCACTGCATGCACATGGTATAAATGAGGGGATTGAGGATATATATATTTTTTTACCTTATGTGCTTGCTATTTGGCCTGGCGTTTGCCCTTCTGTTACTCTGTAAAGCATTTTTGTGACTTATCTGTAAAAAAAAGCGCCATACAAAATGAAGTGAAATTTTAAACTGAACCTGCTTGTTTGCCGTCTCTCAGGGCATGGAGGAAGTGAAGCGGCAGTTTGGCCAGCACATCGAGGTGGAGCCAGAATGGGAGGCGGGTTTCTCCATCCAGATCCAGCTGCGGCACATCTACTCCATGTTCCAGGACTGGTGCGCGGCTGACGTGAGTGCATCCTGGGGGTCGCCTCGAGCCCTGTAACCCCGCCCTGCGGTCACATGTGCGTCTGAGACACACGTGTGGCATGTTCTAACGCTCTCTCTCTCTCAGGAGGAGGTGCTGTTGCTGGCCTTCAGAGAGTGCCACGCCGCACTGATGCGCTGCAATAGCCAGCCCTTCACCAGCGAGCCAGTCGACTCCTACATGTGCAAACACATCCTGCACTCCCGGCCCTACAAAGTGTCCCAGGAGCCTGTCAGCGTCCACCTGCCCATCTCCAGGCTGCTCGCTGGTGAGGGCCCAGGCCGTCTGCATGTCTGCCAAAATATACTTTTTACACTTTACACTTTACACTTTTTACACTTAACGGACACACTTTTGGGATTGATTCACCAGTGTGCAGTCTGCCTGTCTTTACGTTTTGCCCCTAATACTCCTAATACTTTGTGTTTCCCAGGTCTTTACGTCCACTTGTGCAGGACCGGGGCGGTGAAACGTCTCCATGAATACGTAGACCAGGTGGGTACCCATCGCCTCTAATGAACCGCTTTTGATAATCGTTCTTTTCCTTTCAGCATCGTTTTTTTTCTTTTTTCAATAAGCAGGCTGTGTTTGGTGCAGAATCAGTCTGTTTATGTTACCTATATCTGTGTTTGGAGCAATCCCATTCAGCCTGTGTGTGGTACCTGCTTAATTAACCCATGTTGGGTTGTGCCAGTCAGCTCGTTTGATGCAGCTCAGTAAGCCTATGTTGGGCAGCCAATGTTATTTTGAATACTTTGTGCTGATGACTGTTCTTCCAGCAGTAGTGCTTAGGGCCGTTGTCCTGTGTTGTTTTTCAGAAATCGTGTGACTTTGCGTATTTCGCGGAGCTCCCCCTGCGCTGCATCGTGCTGGCCGCTCAGGTCTCCGCCGAAATGTGGCGTCGGAACGGACTGTCGCTCGTCAGCCAGGTAGGAGCGGGGTCTGAGGGGGGTGACAAAAACAACACGACTGCACATATTTACTAACACTTAATTCCAGCATGTAATTTGCACTGCTCCCAATAATGAATCTCCTCTTGTTCCAGATGTACTATTACCAGGATGTGAAATGCAGAGATGAGATGTTTGATAAGGACATCATCATGCTTCAGGTACACGCAAACCATGACCAGCGATGCATGTGGCTGACTTTTGGTGTGATTGATAAAACTTCCGGTTCAAAATGCCTAACAACTGCTGTGCTTACAGATCGCAGCTTCGAAGATGGACCCCAACGACTTTCTGATGCTTGTCTTGCAACGATTTGAGCTGTTTGATGTTTTTAACGGGAGCTGCTCTAGTAAAGATCAGGTACGAAGCATTTCATTTGCCAAAATGAAACCTGAAGGATCCATATTTTGGATTGCGGGCCTGAATGTGGTTCTGTTTCTTATGCGCAGGAGCTCTTGAAACAGTGGAACAGGCTGACTGAGGAGATGCTTCATCTTCTGATCATGGTCATAGGTGAGTGTGCTGCTTTTAGTCATAAGTCCTGACTATCAATAGTCTCAATGCCCATTATAATGCTCTTAACATTCTCATGCTGATGGAACAAAATACTCCTGGTAATTGAAAGCAATGGAGTTCCAGAACACTAACTTGAAAGGTAATTTTGTGGGGCCTACCCCATTGTGTTTGCATAGCGTAAATACTAGCAACATCAGCTGCTGACGGTTAACAGCATTGCACTTCTTCCTGGTTTGTCAGGCTCCCAATTCCCATTCTACTTGTTAGACCAAAGGGAAATATTTCTTTAATGACGTAGCTATCTTGCCTCTGCTGTATCGTTTCTCACCCCCTCATGGATGTCATGGCAACAGAGTGTATTGAGTCTTGGTCTCCTGGTTCACAGGTGAGAGGTATGTTCCGGGCATCAGTCAGGTGACCAAGGAGGACGTGACCATGAGGGAGGTGATCCACCTGCTATGCATCGAGCCCATGGCCCACAGCAGCTTGGTCAAGGGCCTACCGGAGAACGTGAGATTCACACTGCTTTTAAAACCAGAACTGTACTGGTAGCAGACCTGGGTCAAATACGTAACCGTTTCAGATTCAAATACTTTTCTGTGCTCCATTGATGGGTGTGCACTTTTTACAAGTATTTCAAAGGAATTTGAATCCAAGACAATGATGTATTTGGTATCCAGGTCTCTATAGTAGTAGATCAATCCTATTCTGATACCCTCCAAGTATTGTTAATGTGACAGCTGTGATGTTAAACAGGATGTTACCTTTGTCTCAACAGGAGAGTCATGAAACTGGTCTTGAAAATGTTATTCCTAAAGTTTCCACTTTTAAGTAAGTGTGAATACTCATCTCTTTTCCCTTCATCTTTTTAAATAAGGATGTCAATGATGTTTGAGTTATGAGACGTATATGCTCTCGTCACCTTAGGAAGCCGGGAGTCTCGGGCCATGGCTTGTACGAGGTGAAGAAGGAGTGTCTTCAGGAATTCAACCCCTTCTTTTACCACTATACTAAATCCCAGCACAGCAAGGTATCTCTCTCTCTTTCTATAAGTCCCGAAGAGAACCGTTACTCACACTAACCGGTACTCTGTTTTTGGGTTTTTAACCGAATGTGTTTGATTTCCAGGCTGAAGATGCTCAGAAGAAGAGGCGGAATCAGGAGGGTAGCGATAAAGGTGACCGCTTTCTTCTCGGCTGTGACTCAGTTCGGCTCCGAATTTTTGCAAACAAATGAAGCCGTCTGCCCTCGACTTGCCCACTCCGTTCAGAAGAGTGCCAGCTCATGCTGCATCTCCCGCTCTGCTGTCTGAGGAGGCCTGGCTCTGTCTGAAGGCTCCTTTTCTCTCCCTCCCAGCTCTGCCGCCCCCGGTTCCGCCTGCGTTCTCCCCGGCGTTCTCCAACATCGTGCGCCTGCTCAACAGTGACATCCTGGTGCAGATTCTGCGGAGGGTTCTGCTGAAAGCCCTGGAGGACCGGGTCACGCAGTGGACTGAGGCCATGATCCACAGGGTGCGGCCTCTCTCTCTCCTCTCTCCCCCTCATGGGCCCCCTCTCTGTTTTCTCTCGTTCTCCCTCCTCTTACCATTTCCCTCTCTTTTGTTACTGTACTTGTATTCTCTCTCTCGCTTGCTGAATCCCCTGTGCCTACTCTTGACTATCTCTAGTTTCTGATTCATCGCTCCAAGCCCAGGGTGCAGCTCTTGCATAGATCATAAAGGGAGGCTTGCTTTTCCCTAGATGTACTTTTTTTTTGTGTGCCAGAAACAGCAGGGTGCACTTCTGGTTCTAAATTCTGCACAAGCTGACGTTCGCCCTGTGGTATGTGGAAGCTGTCCAGACATTCACAGCCTTGTTAAAGACACGTAGTCACCGAACAGGGAAGACGAAAACAAAAGATCTAAGCAGCATTTCTGGCTGAAGGGAGAAAGAACCAGGAAGGGAGTTTAGAGAAATGTGATAGGTAGCCGACGGCGTTACCCCTCTCGACTGTGGTCGGCGCTATGCTCACCGGGTGTGCGTGTCTGTGTGTATGTGCGTGTGTGTATCTGTCTGTCTCTGTGGTTGCGTGTTTGTTTGTCTTCTGCGTGCCTTTTGTGCATGCATGTGTACTCCAGGCCCTGCACCTGATTGGCCAAGGCCTTCTGGAGGAAAAGGCCCAGCTGGAAGCCAGCCGGGAGGAGGAGGTGGCCTTTGACTTCAGCCTCAAGGCCAAGAGTGAGTCTGCAGCCCTGAACAGTGTGGGTGTGCACATCAGCATGTCTGAGGCACTGCTGAATGAGATTCTTCCACACAATACTGGCTTATTTTTGTCCTCCAGCTCAATTCCATGTCATATCTGTTTGTTTTCTGTCCTGCATAACACTTGTCAGTGTGAATCAAGACCACACTGGTTTGCATTTAACCCTTGGGAAAGTCTTTGGCTTGATAAAGAGCGTTACAGCCTTCACCCATTGCCTACTCACCTTACTGAGGAATTTGCCTGCTGTGTGCGATAGCTACGCCTTGCTGGGCGTTTACTCCGCAACTGTCGAGCTGGAAGGAGTAGCAGTTGACTGTTTTGCATTGTTACTGCATTCCAAGATGCACTAAACCAGCGTGCTATGCCAGCTTTTTGTAGGTTGTGGTTTTGGTAGTGTTTTCTCTGTCTGACGTGTGTTTGTGTTTGGGGTTTCCCAAGGGATCGGCTCAGAGCATGGCAAGTCCCTTTTCCATATCCTGTCCAAGCTGAAGTCGCTCGCCGCCCTGGAGGCCCAGAAGGACATGATCAAGTGGACTCTGCAGGTTGGGGTCTTCAGTAGAGCTTAGGAGAGTTTTGGCCACAGTTGAAGCGGTCATCCACCCTAAGATGTTGCCCTTGTTGATTGCTCCTTTTTCTGATCTTTAGGTTTTTGAAACTGTAAAGTGCCTCCGGGAGAAGTCCACCCCCCACACCTCCATGAGTATGGACCATACCAGGCCAGAGGAGGTAACTGAAAGGGCCTAACTCACAGATGTGCTGAAGTAACCAGGGCAAGAAAGTGAATGATGAGTGGAGAAGGGGCAGAGAAAGTGGGCATCCCTCATGAACATGGAAATTCACCCTGTTTTTACTCTTTGGCTTCTTCTGACTGGACCTTATAAGGCTGTTCTGTGTTTCAAACTTTAGTTTCATTACATGTTATTTGGCTGTTGCATTTATCCAAAGCGACTTACAATTGATTAGACTAAGTAGGAGACAATCCCCCTGGAGCAATGTGGGGTTAGGGGTGCTTGCTGAATGGCCCAACAGCTGTGCGAATGTTATCGTGGCTACATCGGGGATGGAACCACCGACCTTGCGGGTCCCTGTCTTGTACCTTAGCCACTACACTACAGGCTGCCCCCCCTCTTTAGTGTCCTTTGGACAGAGAATGAACAGTGAGGGACATCCCTTCCATTTCCATATGTGAATGTCTTGTTTCTTTTCCGGGCAATCGATTGTCCTGGAATGAAAGAGCCATGTTCCTTTTGCGCAGAGTGTCCATGACAAGGAGAAAGCTGAGCGGAAGCGAAAAGCAGAGGCAGCCAAGCTCCACCGTCAGAAGATCATGGCCCAGATGTCGGCCATGCAGAAGAACTTCATCGAGACCCACAAGATGCTCTACGAGAACATGCCAGAGACTGGGGGCCAGGGGGAGCCCTCGGTCTCCACTGTGAGGTGAGGGGCGATGATCGGAGCTAATCACGTCCACCGTGGTGGGTGGGCCTAAGGGAACTCTCCAATAAACTGTGAGGAGGGATCGTTCACATCCACTTACAAGTGAGTACTCACCAAAGACCATTTCCTCCCACTCCAGTGTGTGGTCCTCTGAGAATCATTGATTTTATGTGGAGCTGCGAGACCCAAGAGGAACTCTCTTTCACTGAGATTGAGAGGCATGGAAGTTCAGAAGGGGATATTTACCTTGTTATTGATGCTGTAGAGATGTTGGAATCATGGTGTTATGCTACATTATGTGTGAACTGCATGGAGAGTCATTCCATTGCATCCATTCGTCTCAAGACGAACATAAGTGTGAGGTCCTGGTGACTTGCCTCCTCAGAGGGTTACTGTACTTGTGCTTCTGTATATCAGCTTGTTGTTTGTGTGTAAGTGATGCGGCATCTTCCCAGCTTTGCCATGGAGCTGGGCGAGTCGCGGGTGGCGGTGGGGCCCCAGCGCGGTGTAACGGTGCCTGAGAGGGAGCTGCTGACCTGCATCCTGTGCCAGGAGGAGCAGGAGGTACAGGGCAAGGCCCCCGCCATGGTCCTGACCGCGTGCGTTCAGAGGTCCGCCGTGCTGACGCAGTGCCGGGGCAAGACCCTGCCTAACACAGGTCAGTCGCACAGTAGGTCAGAGGCTGTGCTACTCTGAGATCGCGGGCAGACGGAGCCTGAACTACAGGGGGCTACTGTATCCGTGCACTATGGAGGATGTCGAGCTTTAGCCTGAAACGCTTTCTTCATTTCTTTCTGCATGACAGAAACCTACGACCCCCTCTTCATGCACCCAGACTTGGCCGTGGGGACCCACACAGGCAGCTGTGGCCATGTCATGCACGCCACCTGCTGGCAGAAGTGAGTCACTGCCACCATCCCTTAACAGCAATACGCAGTTGTTCTGTCAATGTGATGGCATTAAAAGAGGCCATATCTGAAAAGCTAGGTCTGAGTAATTATAATAAATATGGTCACCAATGATAATTTCCCAGAAATCATTATCACTCCGTGTTGCAGATGCAAATGAACGCCAGTACAACCTGTTCAAATTTTTTTGTTCTTAGTCAGTCTGGATCATATTTTTCCTCCAATGTCTTTCGATTTGCCTATGGTTTTGTACAGTCACTGCCTCATAGATGTTGTGCTCTGTGTGTGTGTGTGTGTGTGTGTGTGTCTCTGTGTGTGTGTGTTTGCATGCACACGTGTGTGTTTGCGTGTGTGTGTGTGTTTGCGTGCGGTCAGGTATTTCGAAGCGGTGCAGAACACCACGCGGAACCGGCTCCACGCGGACCTGATCATCGATCTGGAGAACGGCGAGTACATGTGTCCCCTCTGCAAGTCCCTCTGCAACACCGTGGTTCCTCTCATCCCCCTGGTGCCGCTCGCCCTCAGCTAGTAGGTCACTTCCTCTTCCTGTGCCATTACCAACTGCAGCATCCCTCAAAATGAATTTAAGCAAAGTCAGAGGGAATTCATTTTTTATGCCGATGTATAAACGGTGACATAGATACACAGCGTGTTAGATGGAGACTCTTTATGATTCTTTGCCCACTTTATGCCCTTCTGATTGAGAGGAGCAGACGGTAGGAATGCTAGGCTAAATTCAGTGTTGACCTCCAGTCTCTGCATGCCTGTCTCCCATAGTGAGAGTGCAGAGCTGGTGGGCCAGTTCCTCACCCTCCCTCGCTGGATCCAGATCATCCAGGCCCGGGTCAGTGGGCTTCAGTCCCTCTCCCAGGGGAACGGTAAGAATCCGAGCTAACACTCTTCTTATTGTGAAACTCTGACATGTAGCACTTTAATTTAGTGTGATCAATATAATGTATTAGACACAAATCATTTTAAGAGTGCTAGGTATCAGTCCAACGGTAAATCTCATTACTTTATGAATACATTAATACATTTTTATTCTACTATATTTATATGCGTGTTTATGTATGTATGTATGTATGTATGTATGTTAGTATATGTATGCGAATTTGCTGTGTAGACTGTTGTGTTGTGTACAGGGTGCACGGTATTAATGACTGTCCAAGACAAATTTCGCCAGCTTTCATACAGCTCCATAATGGGTAGAGGATTCATACTGGGTAGAGGATTGAGTGCTTGTTTCCCTCTATGACAGAGGGCAAAGACGCGGAGGCCCAGCTCTTCGGGGAAGGCCAGGCAGACTTCAGGTCCATCCTGAGCTTCGGCGTCCAGGCCCCGTGAGTCCGGCCGTCCCCTCAGGCTGAGGTTTGAGTTACTGCTCTACAGGCAGGCCTGAGTCTCACCTTTCTTCACTCTTCCCCCAGCACCAAGTATTCAGACAGCATCACGGAGATGCTGGTGGTGTGTGCCACCACAGTACACCGCGTGGGCCTCAAGATGGCGCCCAACGAGCTGGACCCGCGGGTGCCTATCATGTCCTGGAACACCTGTGCCTTCACCATTCAGGCCATTGGTGAGGGCCCTGCCTTGCTTACTGTTGAGCTCTACAGCTGGTACTAGTCCACATAAAGAATAATAATATTGGGAATAGGACCTTACATTACATTAGTCATTTAGCATATGCTCTTATCCAGAGCAACGTTCAATAAAGTGCAAATCAGAACCAGAGACCAGTTAAAGACCCTAGAGGAAACTACAGTTCCAAGTCCTAGCATGATCACACAGATAAAACCTGAACCCTTGAAGAATAAAATAACTTTCCAAGTAGCATACCAAGGTTGACAGCTAGAATACCTTGAATACTAAAATGATTACACAGAAGTGCAATTATGACCTAGTTATGACATTACCTTCTTGGCAGATGTCCACCTATCATGGATCTTGTTGATAACCAATAGAATACAGTGGTTGGTGGCTACTTCCTAAGTATACTTTTTGGATCGCTGTGTATAGGAACTGCCAGGAAGTATGTGCCAGTCGCCATCAGTGAAGTTCTATTGGTTGTTACCAACATGCATCATGATTGGTGGACAGCTGTTCTCTGTCTGAGTAGGCTGCTATCACAGCTGTCTTATCCCCAGTGTATCATGCCTGTTTTATTAACCTGTCTAAGGGTCTGCGGAATGGGATGATGACTGTGCACTGCACAAGCTGGTTATGCTGCACTGCTGTTGTTGATTAATTCATCCTCCCAACAGATAACATGCTGCAGGAAGAGGAGAAGGCTCTATTCGGATCCTTACAATACAGACAGGTCAGATTTTTTTATATTTTTAAGAAAATATTTCTTCTAATTCTTATTATGTCCGGGCAACACTTTTTCAGTGATACCGGTGAAGTGATCTTAATATTCTGTGTTTCTCTATTCTTTTTCAGCATGCCGGCCTGAGGGCAGTGGTCCAGTTCTCTGCCGCACAGAGACTGAAGTGCCCTCAGGCAGTCATCCAGAAGCACTTCATCGGGATGCTGGCAGGTACGTGCGTCTCCGCTGGGGAAGGAATGACACGTGTGCCCCTCTGGACAGCCTGGCTCTGTGGTTATCTGTGGGTGTTGAATACTTTGACTCCTGTGTTGGCTTGTGAGAATGTGAATCCCTGTGTAGCCCAGAGTGGAGTATGTTTGTGTCACTCTGCAGTACTGATCGTGTACTGAACTGTTCTTTCCCCAGCTCTGCTACCCGTCAAGGGTGTGGAAGGAACTCCCTCTATCCTGGAAGTGGACTGCTTCCACCTCCTGGTAGGTCAGCGCCTCATTTCTAGGTTTAAGGCCCGTCCACACCAAGAACTATAGCCGTCACTATAACCAGAGCATCCACACTGCATTCAGTACATTCAGATGGATTTTGATAACCAATGACATAGTTTCTTTGTACTGGTGTACCCCATAGCACAGAGTCTGTCCTGTGTTTAGTCTATTGAAGAATAGGGTTTTTTGAAAAGTAAATTTTCTGGAAGTTCATTGCTATCAATTGCCAGTACTGATCTTTGCTTCACCATTTGAATGTTCAGTTTAGAACATTCTAGTCACAGTATTTAGTATCTTCCACTTCAAGAGGTTACTGTAAAGTGCACGCACTGAGTGTTCCCTCCCTGGCCCTGGCAGGTGGGGCTGGTTCTGGCGATTCCAGCACTCTACCAGGAGGAGGCGGTAGACCTGCAGCCCTCCGCCATCAGCTCGGCCTACAACCACCTCCACCTGCTCCAGCTGGTCACCATGGTGCACGTGCTGCAGATCCTGCTCTCCTGTCAGGGTGAGTCCCTCAGTCCACACCAAAGGGTCTACACCAGGGGAAATTCCAACCCAGTAGGCCAGGGCTGCCCAACCCTGTTCCTAGGGGGTCTACCTCTCTGTAGGTTTTCATGTCAACCCTAATTTGGCACTCGATTCTACTAATAGACAGATTTCCAGGTGTCAAATGAGGTGTGCTTTGTTATGGTTGGAGCGGAAACCTACTGGACGGTAGATCTCCAGGAACAGGGTTGGGAAACACTTCAGTAGAGTAAATAAAAACTTAATATTCTGTAGTGAAAGCAAAGTGCAGGATGACACCTTCTGACAGGCAGCTTGGCTAATAGTTTAGTTTAGGGTAATTGCTATTGACTTTCTTAACGATTTTCACCGTGGTTCTCCCTCTTTGTGTCATCAGACACGACAGGGGTGATGGGAGGAGATGAGGGAGAGCAGGAGAAATCTGCCGCTGAGCTGTACAGGATCGTTTCCCAGTACACTGAAGGGTGAGTACAGCACACTTCTACGCTAACAGTCGTCCAAAGGCGGGCGGACATTATCCGAGTTCCTCACAGGTTACGACGGCAGGAGCTCAGATGACCCATGCTTTGCGAGGTCAAATTGTGACAACCAATCGGATGGTAGCACCGGTTAAATTTAACCGCAAATGAAGTTCTGCATTATTCATTTTAATACCAAGACTGCCTGAAGGAAGGATGAGGAAAATTGGAAACGTGAGCCCATAAAAAAATGAATCTATTTTTGAGTTCTCTTATATTTACTAACGATAATGCAATTGTGGGTCTTTGGTTCAATATTCCAGCATCTATGATATTTTCAATGGAATACGGTGTTATTTCCAATGTATTAATCTAGCATAAGATAATACTTCTTTATGCTGCATGGAAAACTGTAGACTTGAAACCTGTTTGAGATTTTGTACACGTTGGTCAGCTCTGAGCCCATCTGATGGTGGTTATGGAGTGGCTTGCTTTATGTTCGGCTGAGTTTGGATGTGGACTTACACTGGACTCTGGAGTGTAGTGCCTTCTCCTCTCCACCAGGAGGCAGCACTGGGCTGAGGCTGTGCATTGGAACATGTTGTGAGCGATGTTCCCTCTGAACAGGCTGAAGGCGGATGTGCCTGGCTGCTTTGTGGTAGACAAAGTGAGAAGAGGCGTGGTCTCCTTCCTGCGCTGTGCCGCGCTCTTCTTCAATTGCCTTTTAGGAGTGCCGCCCCCAGAGGACCTCTCCAGTACTGCAGGTGACTGCCCCTTTGGTATTCAAACTACAATGCATTATATGCCGTCAGTGGGAGATAATCAGATGAAGTCATGTTTAGATATAACCCCAGTTAAGTGGATTTGGCGCTTATCGATCACTGTCATTACTTTGATGCCATTAGTGATGTTTCTTAGTGCTGTAGAAGCACTGTAATCAAGGCTGGCTCATGTTGATCGATAGGCTACGGTAAAGTGCCTTGTGTTGTTCAAGTTTGTCTAATGTGGTTACATACATACATTCATTAATTTGAGTGAGTGATGCTATTCTCTACCCACCTGGCAGTGTCCGCTGATGTTCAGTTAGAGGCACTCTGCAGTTATCTGGCATTGCCCTCCAACTTGTTCCAGCTCTTCCAAGAACACAAGGAGACTGTTTCCCCTTTATTGCAGAGGTAACTCACTCAGTGCCATTCTCAAGTCGATACAGTTATTGACTGATTTCATTAGTGAAGTGTTTTAAAATGTTTACGCTCCATTATTGCTATTTTTGAGATTTACCGTTCAAAGTACACCAGTGCTGTTAACTGTGTGTGTGTGTGTTTATTTTTTCAGGTGGTGTGGGAACCCAGCAATTTCCAAAGCACTGAAAGGAGAGATTCCATTGATTATGTAAGCCCGGACTCAGTGAGTTGATGTCCCCTGCTGCCAAATGTGTTGATTGCAGCAATGAACCAGCACTTCTGTTTCTCAGGTATCCAAGGAAACAAAACCGGTTAATAGATCTTCCAGAGGACTACAGTGCTCTGCTCAATCAGGCCTGTCACTTTCAGTAAGTAGAACCAACAAAATACAGACAGCGGGTGTTTTAAGGTTTTTCGTTTTTTATTACTTTTTTTTTATTTTTAAGGTTGCAACAGGCGATGACCCAGACTTGAACCAAAACAAAATTATTACTTTCAGCCAATCATTCTTCAGTGTCTGACATTTGTGTTGTCTATTAATCAGAATATTTTCACAGTCGTTGGCAGCATTGCCAGATTCAGAGAGCGCTTAATTTGAATAAAATTTTGAAAACAAGATGTCACACTCTAGCTAGCTCGACATGAGTGAATGAAAATCGAAATGGCTCCTCTGGGTTTTTTATATTATTAGCCTGTGTGGCAAAAAAACATTTTGATTAGAATGGAAAAATCATATCTTTCTGATATCCCTATCCTTGTCTAACCCAAAAAAAAAACCAACAAAAAAAAATTGGACTTGCACTTATAATGACGACTATATGTTTAGAACAGCATTCCATGTGTATTTTCCTAGTTATGGATGTGATGCTTTGACTTGTGGTAGAACCTATGCACTTGTAAGTTGCTTTGGATTAAAAGCGTCTGCCAAATGACAAAAATGTAAATGTAAATGATGAACTACGGGCATTTATTGTATTTTTATTGTGATTTGGCATAATTTTGAAAAAATAGGGTTTAAAAAAAAAATCAGAACTCAAGTGAATTGGTGAAAAGATTTTAAAATGTATTGAGTCACCAAAGACACAACATTCCGTAGGATAGTACCCCCGCTCCTACTCCCAAACACACCTTCCCTTCCTCGTCACCAAAGTCAGCAAGCATTGTGCGTGCACTGCAAAGTGAACCTCAGCATGTGTGGCTAGTGCCCTGGCCCTCTCCTGACGCTCGTGTTGGGGTGTGGTCCGGGTGTCGAGCCATTGTCCTGTCCTCCTGCTCAGGTGCCCCAAGTCGTCGGACGAGGACAGGAAGCACCCGACCCTGTGCTTGTTCTGCGGGGCCATGCTGTGCTCCCAGAGCCCCTGCTGCCACGAGAAGCTGGACGGGGAGGAAGTAGGGGCCTGCACCGCCCACGCTGCCACCTGTGGGGCCGGAGTGGGAATGTTCCTCAGGTACACGGCGGGAGGGGGCACTCGTGTATCTGAATGATGGTATGACGTCTTCATGATGTCATCCCTCCTTTGCGGTCTCTGCGGCGTTCTACTTACCCCTTCCCCCCTCCCCCTGGCAGGATTCGGGAGTGTGAGGTGGTTCTGATGGCCAGTAGGACCAGAGGGAGCACGTACCCCGCCCCCTACCTGGACGACTATGGCGAAACAGACCCTCAGCTCGGGTAAGGGTTGTCGGCTGAAGCAGCCCGTTCTGCGGCACCAGTTGGACCGCCTGCTGAGACCTCTGAACGTCCTGTTGGTAGGCCAGGTAGCATGCAGCCTAGTGGCTAAGTTACATGACTGGCACCTGGAAGGTTGGTAGTTTTAAGACCCGGTGTTAAGATCTCCACAGTTGTTGGGCCCGTGAGCAAGGCCCTTAACCGCACATTAAGCAGGGGACAATCCCCCTCCTGGAACAGTCTAATCAATCAGTGGCTTTGGATAAAAGTACTGTAATGTGACGTAGACGGATTGCGTCTGGCTGTTTTTTTTGACGACGAGGCTGCTATGCGTTGCAGGCGGGGGAACCCTCTGCACCTCTCTCCGGAGCGTTACCGCAAGCTGCACCAACTGTGGCAGCAGCACTGCGTCCTGGAGGAGATCGCCCGGAGCCTGGAGGTGGTCAGCGTCATGTTCGCCCTGGAGTGGCAGATGCTCTGACCGCGGAGAGGAAGCCAGAGGCGAAGGAAGACTCCGTGAGCCGCTCCCAGCGTGACACCCCCACTGTTCTTTGCGCCTGCCGCGTTCGGTTAGGCCTGGAGAGCGGGGGAACCGGGCAGGGCGAGGGAGAGAAGGAACCGGAATGAAGGGCCTCCTGTCTAAACACCGGGCCTGGCTCCACAACAGGCCTCGGCGGGACAATCGAAACTTTTTCTTCTTCGGGCAAGCGGCCAACCCCCTCACGTGAAGCTCGTTCACAAACCTCATTCACCCCCCACCCGTTTCCCTGCTGCCTACCCGCGCGATACATGTCCACCTCCAGGGGGCGCTGTGAATCATCTGAGGATTTGACATGGTTTTAAAAGGGCATGACGGGATTGTGTACGTTTATGAATCGATTTATGGATTAGGCCGTATTTTTCTTTTTTTTTTTCTTTTGAATGATTCTCGTACTGGGAGACCATGTGCCTCCCACTGTGTCTAGTCCTCAGAAACGGATGCTTCTCATTATTATCTATATGGAATTTGATAAATATATATATAAGTTTTGTTTATATGCAAAAATTATACAATATATTAATGACAAATTTGGGAGGTTACAAACACTTCCATTCGAAAACAAGTGTCAGGCTTCGCTTTCCCCTGTATTTGCTTTGATGTTGATCTCGACTCTGCTTCAGGGCACCAGACCTTGCTCACTGAACAGCTACCAGTGCTTTACTTTGCCATTATTTAACTTGTGTACATAAGTGAAGCTTTTGGGGTAGTACTTCTGGGGCATGTTTTTGTTTTAGTTTTTTTGCTGTAACTGACGCCCGTTGCAGTGTGTTCAGTCGACTGAACACCTCCACGTTTCGCTTCGTTAACGTGACCCTGAACACTTTGTATTTCGTATGGGTGCCATCCATTTGCATTGGAATCCAATTGTCAGTAATGATTTCCTAGCATCTATGTTGAAGAAAAAGGAAAAATATATATTTATAAAAATATATACTTCCGTATAGCGATAAAATCATCACCAGGAAAAAGCTTTTACGATAACAGTGGTTATAAACATCCCCACAGGTACGGACGCACACACACACACGCGCGCAGGCACACATGCAGACGCACACGCGCATGCACACGCAGGCTGAAACACAGGCACACACGCAGACACACACACACACACGCACGCTGAAACACAGGCACAGTGGAGCACACATGTACTGTACTATATTACCATGCTTAGGAATGTATTGTGCATTTTACAGGCCATTTGTGTTAGATTTTATTTCCAAATCTCCTTTATTTACTCTTTGAAATGTGCTGCCGCGGCAGACTAAATTAAACTAAATAAAGGTGCATTAATCCAGTGCTCCTTGTGGATAATGGTAGAAATATTTTTTTCTGTATCTTAATTGTCTTGGTCAGAAGTTGTATCAATAAAGGAGTTCTGAACAAGCAAACTTGTCACAGGCGTCAGGGTCCAAAAAGGGTAAAAGCACGTGGGTCAAAAATGGGACATGAATACGGCCATTACAGATCTGATTATCGGATACAAAATCGTAAAAACCCGTTTCGTATATGTGTTGCTGTATGTGTGTTGCTTTCTTACACTTCTCACTCAGGAGATCTGGGAAAGAAAGTGTACTGGCCTGGAAAGGGATTTCCGTGAGAGTTTTTCAGCTTTTTGGAGTTAACTGCTGTAGATTGATGGTAATACACCATGCTGTGGATGGTGAATTGGGCTACATTGAAATGAGCTGCTTATGGGGGAAGAATTGCACATATACAATGCAATGTTTCATTTTGTTCTGTTATACTGAGAACAGGTGGCGAATCTGGCGTTGAGTGAGTAAACCAATTTATCTGTATTCAGTAAATTATTTAGGGTGAATAAATGCAAAAATAATACTAAAATGCTCAACTCCTGTTTATTTTCCCATGTTTTATTTTTAGTTTTTAAGAATCAGGAGATCTTTGATTGTCCCGTAAATTAAATGTAAACCTTTCATCCGCTTCCTTGTGTTTCATGACCAGCTTGTACTGTATATGCTTGTCTTAACGGGTGCGATTGGGACAAGCAATTTTTTTTTGTTCGCTGGCGTTCTGTCTTTATGTGAAGTCCTCCGGATTACTAAATATAATGGCCACACTCTTGCCATGGCACAGCTACGGTGTATCTTAATATTTTCAGTGGTTGTGTTATTCTCCCTGATTGTGATATCTGCAAAGGTATTCAGACAACTTATTCCTACTTCCCACGCATGTACGTAATCAGGACTGTATAACGTCTTCGTGTCTTCCCCACTGCGGTAGGAATGTAAAAGGATTCTCATGGAGAGAAAACGATTAACCAGCCATTTGCTTGTGAGCCGCTGTACAAGTCTAAAATAAATCCCTCATCTTGTTAGTCTGGTCAGTCATTTACCTTTACCACTTGAAACATGTTTTCAATATGTGTAGGAGTAAAACTGAAGACCTCTGCCACCACCCACTCCTCCATTCTCAAGCAGCCCTTTACTGAAGTCTTTTGACCTAGATGTTGTGTAAACTGTGTACCTTTAGTAAATTTATCTTTTGTACTGAAGCAGTCTTTGGGTTTCTATTCCCGTGTCTTCTGACCTAGAGGACAGAGGGAGGTGATATTCCATAGTCATCTGTTAATCTTCCCAGAGACATGCACCCCCACCTTCAACAGGGACAACACTATCATTCAGCCCTTAAGGGAAATCCAGGAGTGTTAACCCCATAGCAGTCCGATACATTTATGTGCAAAAGAAATAGACGATGATATTTGTTTAACGCTAGTGAATGTTTGGAATAAAGTGGGAGATTGGAAATCTTTCTGTCAGGGTGTTTATTTTATTTTTTTTTTTTTTTCTCCTCCCCCACAGCCCTGTCCTTGTCTTTTGTCTGTAAGGTCTTTAATCGGATGGGCAGCCTCTGACGGATTGGAAATGAAGTGTGGGGGAGGAATCTCATTAACCCCTGGATTACAGAGACGGTGCGGAACATTCCGGGCGATTGGTCGGGTGCTTTTCCCTGTGCATCACCCCGAGCATTTCTAATTGGCCAGTCACTCCCGTACATTATTACAGCAAACTGGAAACCTCTTTAGAAGTGTGGCCCCAATTCACTTCACATTCAATCCATTCACTTACTAGATCCAATTTCAACAATGTGTACAAAATGGTTTTAAAATCAACAATTCTTGGTTTGAATCGGTCTACGTACTTAAAATGTGCTCTCCCTATTTCTCGGTTCCGTGTTTTATAGTTGGGCGGAGGTAGCCTTTCTAAAGTAAGGTTCAAATCATAATGGAACCTTTCGACATCCAACAATTAAGTGGATTCATGCATAACACTTTCAATTGCATTATATTCAAGTGTGCACACAAGCATTCAAGAAAGTGACATTTCTTGGTGAAATACGAAATGTTTTCATTTAATTCTTTTCATGTTTTTATACATTTCACAAAAAGAGACATTGATTCTCTTGTATTTACAGGAGGGAAATATAAAAGCTCACATTTTGCAGTGGTTCAAGTTCGATATAAAAAGGAGCACTGTTCATTGAGTGCCAAAGTCACGAAATACAGGACCCTGCCAGTTATAATTCTCTGTCATCCTCTGATGTTGGCAGCAAAGACACTTGACAAAAATACCAGCTCCTGTGAGATGTGCTGTGGGTAAGCTTTTATCCCAACTATGAAAAGAGAATATATTTCCTAAAAATGTTTACAACACCACATGTAAATGTAGTGGATCTCATGGCCACATAACCTGCTTTCTTTCCTTGGTAACGAGGCAAGAATCATGGAAGGCTTGAAAGAGAATATTTTTGTAATGGAACTGTTCTTCAGATGAATGCTGCATCTTGCTGTCAATGTCATGGTCTGCTTTTACTTGTTATGATAGTGGTGTTGGAGTCTAGTCTTCATAGAGACAGATTGTTTATTGGAATGGATCATTTAAAACCAGTTACTGTATGTGTATTTTCTGTAAGGATGCCCAAAAGGCTGAGGCACAAGAGAAGGTTTTATGATTTTATGTTCCATTCTCCTCTGGAAATTGTCTGGTTTTAAATCTCAAGATTTGTGCATTTGAACTGCCGTTTAAGAATCTTATTTGTTCAAGTAAACATCACACTGATAAACATGATTAAAATTCAAAATAAATTATCACAAGTCCTATAACCAGCTGTGGCATCCAAAATCATGACTATTACCCTAGAAAAAGCAGTGGTGGTGCTTGTCTGCTGTAAAGCATGACACTCATGAATCTATTAAATTGGCTAATCCATCCTTCCTGGTGACATTTTGCTACATTTTACCATTTCATTATTATCATCATTAGACACATCAGTGTCCCTCTGACTTAAATGTTTTAATATTAAGATCTTAATATTAGTAACTCATTTAGGAATTATAAAATGCAGAAGGCCGTATAAGGAGTTAAGTATGGCAGTTCTTCATGCCCATTGTAAGTCTGGCTGGTTGGTACAGGCTTAACATTGACATTTTAAATGTCTGTAAGTAGGCCACTATGCCATCTGGATCTTTTGTTTCCGCACTGAGTGGGCTGATTGTATGTTCTGTCCATTCAGTCACTCTGTTTTGTTTTGTTTTGTTTTGTTTTGCTTAGTTTTTTTGGGTAGCTTGTTTTTTAGGTTTTAATTTCCAAAGTTTCTGAAAGAAAACCCTTTCAAAAGAAATGCATCTCAAACAATAAACACTGAAAAAGGTTTTTCCTAGTTACTGCATCATTCAACTTCAAGTCAAATGTAATCACAAGTCATTGCTTGTTATGTGCCATCCCTGATGTCCAGCTTCCACAAGTAGCCAGGTATCGAGTCTATCGTCCAGTTGGAAAGAAAGCCTGTGGGCTACCATGTCCTGTTGTCCCACAGTTTTGTGCATTCTGGGAGGGATAGGGTTAGTTGGCCAGTGGGATTTCTTTGGGCGGGACATTGTCTGGGCCGTAGTGGGCGGTTAAGGGGACGTCGATGTTGGGGTCTCCGTTGTTAGCGGTGTCGATCTGATTGCACTTGCCCAGGTTCTTGATGATGTTGAAGTTGGAGCGGGCCGTCTCCACCAAGCCGTTCTCCAGCAGCCAGCCGTCGCACTCGCAGTCCGGGTCTCCCTGCCGCAGGACGTTCTCCATGGCGGTCTGGAGGTAGCGCACCCCCGTCAGCACGGAGATCTGCAGAGGGACAGGAAGGCAGGGGGCTGAATGAACACCCGGGGCTGTTGATCCATTGGCGACAGACACGGCCTGTTTGCCATGTGTACTGCACTTAATGTTCATGGCTGTACCACTGATTCTTTGTGAGTTGTATCTTATCCAATCTGTAGTTTGTTCTAATGACCTCGATATGCATTTTCTTGTATGTCACTTTGGATGAATAAAAAGTAATGTAATGACAGCTCATGCAAACCAGGGGAATAATCCCAAGCAAATACTACAAATGAACAAGATTTCCTGACCATGTGGTACTCTTCATTGAATAAACATTTCAGAGCACTTGATATTTGTACATTTGGTTTGGGATTTATTCATTTGTGATTTTTCTTTCTACAGAAATGAAAGAAGCTATTCTGTCAGAGCTGTATTTGCAGTGTGGTTGGTGTGCATTGGGGATTGCACAGAGCTGTTATGGTGCTTTTCCAAGGGGAGTGGTTGTGTGTGACCCTTTCGCGGATGAGGTCAATATCCAGGGTCAAAGCTGAGCATGGATAACCAGGTCTAGTGTCACAACAGAGATTTACAGTGGGATTAGGGTACACACAAAGTGAATGAACTGTGCTTTTAATCACGCTGAGTAGAGTAGGCAAAAAAGGAGTAAAAGCCACTCTGTGCTACTATCTGTACTGACAGTTGGCTTGCGACAGTGATGATAACTTATATGAACATAATATGATTAATGATTAACAGAGATTAATTGAGTATGAAGAGGTGTAATTGGAAAGAGCCCCAGTGTTTGTTTCTGATATGTCACTTCTGAATGTGATTGAAGCTGGTAGGACCAAAATGTATGTGCTTTTCCTGGAATGATGTACTATGCAATTTAAATGATGTGAAGCAAAGTAATTCCATGTTAAACTGTCACAGTTAAACTGAAATGGCTGTAATGGCTCACTAATGATGTGCTGCTGAGGAATGGAGGTAACACAGAGATCGACAGAGCTTCCAATGTGTGCATATGGTCTTCCTCCCTGGTGTAAAATCCAGCTATGACCAGCTTGAAATACCAGCTACTAGCTGTTTCAAAACATAGCTTGAGCTGGTCAAACCATGTTGAGTATGGAGCTAGTCTAACTGTTTTTCTCACCTCTGATTCAGAAAGAATTAAAACGTGTGTTATAATAGTACTTGTCTGATAGCTGGCATCAATGCCCACCTCAAAGAGCCAGATGATGAGCACCGTCAACCCGATGGACTGCATGATCTGGGTGTAATACTCCAGCAGGGACTCCCTACAGCCCTTCCTCCACAGGTTCAGCTCCTCGGTCTGGTAGTCGTAGTTGAAGTGGGCCGAGTTGTTTGTGATCTGCTGCTGGATGCAGGGTCGGGGGGAGTAGACGTTACAGCAGCTGAATGGGACCCCATCCATCAGGTACTTCCCCTCTACGTTACTCCTCAGTCGACTGTGAAGGTGAGGAGTAGTTAGAAGTGAATTCAAGTATTCAGTATCTTTGAATTGGCTTCCCCTATTCTTATAGGCCCTGTCCATTATAAGCTAAATGTCAAAAGGGATCTTAGATCAGCACTCCAACTTTATGACTTTATGAATCGTGAAAAAATATGGACAGTAGACAAAATTATGGGCTCTAGCTTTCTGGACACCCAGTAATATGCATGTACAACTTGCTCTATCAAACAGTATTCAGTGTACTGAAATAGTATTGGTATGCTTAAAGACATTTAACAGAGTGGCATAGCTACAATACAGGCACCTACACTTCCTTTCAAAAGTTTGGGGTCACCTTGTCTTTTTCAGCTTTTTCTGATTTAATATTTTATTTTCTCTGTTTGTAATCAAACAATTAATATGTGGTCAAAGCATACGTGGCAAGCAAAATGATACAAAATATTAATGGACACATGAAAAATTAGCTGCATAACTTTAACACCAATTGAAGGACCTGGTAACATACAAAATCCAAGCCTAATATGTTTAATCTGAAGCGAATTGAATGCTAATGTATTTATGCACCAGTTTATACACCAATACATTCGATTAAATAAATAGTTGTATTTTTGCCTAACATTAACATTTACAACAACTTTAGTTGCAAAAGCACAATATTAAATTGAACTGAATTGATAACACAAGTCGACATGAAGCTCAAGAACCACAGGGATTGTGGGTACTGCAATCCATGGTACTTACTCCACCACCTCCTTGCTGGACATGTCCAGGTAGCGGTTGCTGATCCATTGGATATGAAACCAGTCCTTGAAGCCTCCATTTCCACAGCACTGGAACTGGATCTGGAGCATGTCCAAGGTACGCTTGAGGAAGCAGCGGCCTGGCATGTCCGTGTCCTTGTAGTAGCGCATGGCGTCGCGTAGCCCCAGGTTCAGGGACTCTTCCAGCTCGTTGCGCATCGTGTAACACATTAGCGCCCCCACCAGGATGCAGAAGGTGAAGAAGAAGGTGCAGATGATGTAAGGCAGCATCAGCAGTTTCCAGCGCAGAAACTTGGTGGTGTCCACACAGTCATAACAGATTTTGCCACCCAGGAAGTTAATGCCACAGGCAATGAGCCCGACGGCGATCAGCATGTTGGGTACAGAGTGTATATCCCGGTCGGACATCACCTCCCGTTGCTTATTGATCTCCACCTTCAGAAAGAGGCCCAGGCTGAACAAGATGATGCCCGTCACCACAGAAACCCAGTTCAGGACCCATAGCACCTGAGCCAGCTTGTCCCTCTTGTTCCTAGTGAATTTCACTTTAAGGACAGCCATCTTGAATTTGTTTTATGCTGTGATCCCAGTGCTGGAGCAAGCAGGGAGGATTGTGGGATAGGGTTATACTCAGCTAGGGGAAGGGAGGGGCAGGGAAGAAGATGGGAGCTTTCTTGTGGAGGCCTTCATAAGCAGCTTATGAGAGGTATTTTTAAGCACTTGGACTATGCTTGCTGTGGTATGCAATCATTGTTCTGAGGAACAGAAAAGCAACAAGCAACATAAAGATGGTGTAAATATCTTTGCTTGCCCAAAACACTGCAATTTCCAAGCATTTATGATGCTGAACAGTAACTGTTGCTATCAATCACAGATTAAACAATATTGTAATTTGATTTCCATGTTACATAACACATCTTATTGTGTATCTGCAAACACCTTGGAATATTCAGATTTTGTTCATTATACTGTAGATATTAAAAGGACAATATATTGCTGCTTTTATAAAATATTCAATCAAATTATTTCCACAAGTTTGGCCGGGCATTCTTATAATTCTCCTCTGAATTTTGCTTTTCTTTGAATAAGTTCACCAAAGTTTAAGAGGCGAATAAAGGAAACCCAAGAAAACATGTCCGAATACAGTATTAACTGACTACCGTAACTGACGACTACCCGCCAAGAACAAAATGAATAGATCTTACCTTCTCTTTGGACCGTTTACATTGTTCATGAGGTCTTAGGCAGTCCTTTATTGGTGTGTTTGTTTAACCTGATTTCTCATGAACATCGTTAGCATGAGCAGGTAGCGCCGAGTAGGCGTACTCCTGCTGTAAGAGAGAAGGATGGAGCCAGCGGCCGTATCAAAGTGACTTCCATTCCCTGTCTCTGACCCTCTGCATAATCCCCTTTAATCATTTATCAGCCCTGTAGGATTTAAAGAAACGCCTTCTGCCACCTGTGCAAATCTGTTCATAGAGCTGACACAGTAGTGGATAGTCTGTCAGTCTGTTCGCAGTCATGCTAGTAGAACTATTTCTATCCTGTTTGTGCCTTACTTCTAAATGGAAGCTAGTGTTGGCACTACCTTGGGGATTACTGTGTTGATTGGATGAATATTGGCAATGCACTAGATGTGACCGTGCATCCAAATGCGCTTTTGGTAGATGACCTCAGATACACCTCTGCCGAGAGCACTGTTTCACAAGGGATATGTACTTCAGACCTCATTGCTGCCACCCAGTGCTGGTTTGAAGCATTGTAAGAGTCGATAGATAATCACCCTCTCTCTGAGGTTCTCTTGTTTGGGTATCTACACAAAGGAGAAGTCTCATTCAGCTTGTAAATTTCTGACACGTCTGGGCTGCTAGTACTGTGCTGTACAATCAATGGTCTTAGCATCTGTACAATCAATGGTCTTAGCATGGACATAGACACGGCACCCCATTGCGACTATAGAAAGCGATATACAGTACTTAACGTCAATAGATAGGAGGCTTAATGATGTCAACCGCTCAAGCTTATATCTCTCGCCTGAGCCAGCAAATTAATTCCCTGATGATCACATTTGTTTGTTAAAAACCCAGAGCCTTCTTGCATTAACTGCATGGGCTTGCTGCGTGATTACACCTCCTTATAACTTTTTCCAGGTAGCCGATTCCCTTGAGTTCTTCTTATCCCAGCGTTTTGGCAGGAGCATCTGAATTCTGTGAGGCTGTCATGCAGTGGGTGCCTCCAAGAGGCTGAGATTACTGGATTACTGGACCCAAAAGAGCTTGTGTAAGGGGAAAGCACACTACCTGTACGTATGCTCAAGGGAAAAGGTCCATGGACTGATCCCCAGGACTGGAAGACGGTGCAGAGCATTGTGTACAGCCTGGGCCAGAATAGGTCACCTTTCAAAACCAACAGGTACTGTACAAATGTCCTCTGTCTGAGTGGACAGGCATTTCAGGTCAGTCTGTTCCCTGATTCAGCTTTGGTTGAAAACACCCATATTTGTTAATCACTGTTGAGCTGTGGACCTTCAGGTTGAACAGATATCGAATATTGAGTATTACAAAGCGGTATGGCCTCTATCCATGGCTTTCGCAGGTATTTTCTGGCAGGTATGGTCTGAAGCCTTATGCTAAATTTCCTTCCAGCCTTTAGCTGCAGTTGTAATTACTCTTTGTATACTGTAGTTTCATTATGTATAATATGAGTGAAATGTCTTGAAAGGTACACTTCCTCCTGACTCACTGTGATTTTATTCTAATTAACGATGCTTAGAATAATTATAGACTATGAAACAACCGCACAAGTCGGCATGAAATCCTTATATTGCCATTGGGAATCTGAAGCCCTGGCATGTCCCCACTATAGGACACAACTACTGTAATTATTAATTTATCTCAAAGACACTAGAAACCCTGGAATGGAAATAAAGGATTTTGCATACCTGAGTAAGGCTTGGTGGTGAAGGGTTTATAATCAAGGTTTTATTCCAACTGCTATATGCTATTGGACAGAACTTCTCATCTGGCAATTTTTAAGGCGATTACCGCTAATTATGAACATGCATCTGGGAAGAACAAGGTCTCTGTGTGAGTGCTGGGACCAGGAAATCTCCCAACCCAATAACCGCAGAATGTAGCCCACACAGGGGAATACATTTTAAGTGGCTTAAATTAGTTTAAGTTAAGCTACTGCAGAAATGCAATTTATCTGTCTCCAAACAAGACCTGAGAGCATGGTCTGTAATGATTGCTCTTCCAGATGTTTCCATCGATGGAGATGATGTCACTCCCCGAGGATATGTCGAGCAGCAGCAGCTGTTGCAGCTGCAGCCCAGACCTGGTCACCATGGAAACATTTTCAAAAGGTTAACATCCAGACAGCACTGATTCTTTGATGTTGTTTGCTGTTAGATTTCTAGTGCTGATACTTTCCCTTCTTTAGCCATCACAGTGTATGGCACCAAGACGGCTTTAGATGTGGAGAGTTGCTGGGCCCAGGCTCTGGCCAATAACAATATGACGGCAATCAGTAACTGGATTCAAGCAGACACGGCTAAAAGTAAGAGCACGGCTCAGTCCATGTATAAAGAGAACTTACAGTAGACTCTATACAGTAGAATATGTATATTTTATTTCTAGGTTCCAGTCCACTGTTATTGTTGGATATAGGTGATGCAGGTGTGGATGACAGTCTGGCCAATTTTGGTGCCTGGATTCAGAAAATGGCTGATGTCAACAAGAAAGACTTAACCACACTCTGTAAGTAGCAGAATCAATAAACAAAAGCAAAGCCCATGAAAAAATTTAGCTTCTCCCGGCGTAACGTCAGGACCTGTGATAATATGACCACAAAAATAATATGTCTTAATAATATCTTCATCTTATATAAACACATTTTAATCTTATAAAAACATTGCTGTGCAGTAATGAAAAGCAGGAGGTTAATCTGAAAAGTGTATCATCAGCTAGAACCGTACATATTCAACTATGATCAGTCAACACTGAGCTCCATGGCATGTTCTGCAGCTCTCGTTATCTGTCTGGCTGCAGGCTTCAGCTGCTGCAGGGGCCTGTGGATGTACCTGGACCAGCAGTCTTTCACCCAGATCCATCTGCTCCTGCAGAGGCTGAGGAACCTACTGTCGTTCACCAGGTGGACAAGAGGCCAGGTTAGAGCCACCCACTGCTGGCCAGGTAACCCAGCCACACTGCAAATAACACCTTCCAACCACGATGTCTGATTCAAACATGTCTACTGAAGGATGTCTCATTTCCTTTTTCGGTTCTGGCAACGCTGGTGTGACACTTTGGCCTCCATGGGCTCCAGGGATGGAAGGGGGGCATTGGGACGAGGAGTGCCGGGCCCTGGAGCAGCACATTTGGCTGGGCCGCCTGGTGCAGTGGTGGGGCACTACAGGACTTCTGCCCAAGTCTCCTGGTAGGGTGACTGTCCTTTCTCACAGCCATCCAATAAACATTACTGCTGGGCCATTGTTACAAATGAAGCTCTTTCATAGGAGCATATACTATATATTCATATATGTGTGTGTCAGTGTACACATGCATTCATGCTTCCTGAACTGGGATTTGAATCCTCACTGAATAAAACGATTTGCTGAGCTTCTCACCTCCGTTAGGGGGTGTTAAAATTTTTGCTCAATTACTAACTGTTCTTTTGTTTTGTTGGGGATTTTGGAGCAGATCTAATACCATGAATCAGATAATAATTTCAAAGGCTATATTAATTGGGGATTACTGAAAAGAAGTTGCCATTAGCCTAATCATTTCCCATCAAATAGAATTCTCAGCAGACTCATTAAACACATATGATGAAAGGATGAAAGAAAGGCAATTAGCGTGAACATTTATGCTCTCTCTCTCTCTCTCTCTCTCTCTCTCTCTCTCTCTATCTCTCTCAGACTCTCATGAAATGAAACGCATCTCTCAGATGTGGCGGGAGATGGATCAGAACCACAGGCGGGCTTGCCAGGGGTCGTCAGGGTAATCCATAGGTTTGACCTATTTGTTCTTCAAACAGCGGTGTGATGAAGGTTGTTCAGAGGGGGTGACGCTTTATGTCTCTGGTTTCCATTAAGAGGGGAGGAGGAGGGGAGCTCATTGATCCGGGGTATGGTGTCTACAGTGAGCGAACGGCACGGGGCCACGTGGTCACCTGGTGACACCCCACAGCAGTGTTACCCCCCGCCCTCTCTCCAGGCTCTTCTGGAGCTTGTGCTGGTGCCAGGGACAGACACGGTGTCCATACAGGCCATTGTATCCTTTGGCTCAGGTGTCCCTCGGAGCTGGATAGCATGTCACCAATACACTAGCGGTTGTCTTCTGTAACATTTTTTAAATTTCTTTATAGCCACCTGTTAGAATATTATGATTTTCTTCCATTTAGCAGCAGTTTACTGGTTAAAAGTGTACTGTTAAAGTATATATTTTAGTGTGTAAGTAAAGAATATTCATGCACTGCAAAAAACCCTGTGTTAAGGTTTTTTTTTACAAGGTTTAAAATCTTTTTTTTTCTCAAGTGAAAAATATTAGCTTGTTTGAAGTTACTGTTTGCTTGCATTTCTCGTTGGCAATGTGTTTATCTTTTTTTTTTGCAAAAAAGTAATAGAAATGCAATTTTAAGTCTAAATATAAGACTTCTTTTTTGTTGTATGTGTAAAGGGAGCCTCTCTTTAACTCCACTGCAGCTCATGTACTTTGTTCTGGATGTTACCAACTTCCTCCAGTGCAGGGATGACCTTCTGAGGTCATTCTCTCGGGCCTTCTCCATCCCACCGGCCTTCTGTCAGCAGATCAAAGGCCTCTGGCTGCTTGACCACGGCCTGGTGCCTGTATGTGTCTCTCACTTCAGTGTCATGAAGTCTCTCACTTCGGTGTCTCTCTACCACAGTACACTGCGTGCTATGCCTGCTCGTGTGCTGTGTATCTTGACCAGAGGGATTGTTTGTGATCATTTTTCCTCCACTCACTTTGCAGCAGTCAATGGATTTGCTGCTCAGCCCCAGATCCAGACATCCCTGGCTCTCTTCACAACACCAACCTATTATTGAAGCTTTGCTGCGGAGAGGAGAGGCCCAAACTGCTCTCAGATACCTCTGCTGGAACAAGCCTGCCATTGAAAACAAGCAGGACATCAAGCTCCACGTTGATGTCTTCCTGCAAAACAGGTACAGTACAGCTGCACGTGGCCCTTTACTGTAAGTCCCATAGAATATTACCACTTCAGGCATGAGTGACTTATCTGTCTTCTGCAATCTTAACAAGACAATTTTAACTAATAAGCCAATCATTGCCAATGAGGTCAGACAGTTTGATAGGCTAAGACAATTTCACTTGACAAGCAAAAACCTTAAAAAACCTTAACTTAAAGCTAATATTTTCTACTTTCTACTTTTAAAAAAGATTTTAAGTGTCATTACAAGATTAAAACACTTGTGTATTGCATCTTTCTGTTCGTGTGGCTGTCTGTCAGTGCCTTCCTGTTGTCACACAGCTGTGTCAGCGAGGCCTGGTCCCTCCTGAAGGAAAGTACGATGAGGAGTGATGACATCACCAGAAATTTCCTTTCTGCTTGTGGGAGACTGAACCTATGTTTGTACTCTGCGACCCACCTGGCAACAGTGGACAAGGTACCATACCCTGCTTCATACTTCATACTCTATGAGGCAATTGTATGCATACAGCATTTGGTTGTGTTTTGACCAGTAAGTGCTTTTCATTCCCTTTAGGGACTGTCAGAAAGTCACAGTGCACCGTCTGATCAGTCTGTGGGTCAAAGTGAAGAAGCCCAGCAGCAAGCAAAGAAGTTGATCTGGAAAGAGCCTGGACAAGAAATCACTGGTATGTCTTGGCCTACTATGCTGAGATTGATCACTGTCCCTGGATTGATGAATGCTGTATGCTTTTAAAGCTTCTGTCTGCAGTCTTTATCATGAACTTGATTCATTAACAAAGATTACTTTCAGTTTTCATCACAGGAATGTGTAATGTCTTATCTGATATTTACGTGTTACTCCTTTCCAACAAAATGCTTAGATGATGGATATTTCTTTTGAACTAGCCACACATACACATCATTAAATAGAATGCAGCTGGACTTTATTACATTACTTATTTAATAGATATGTAATATTGTAATGATTTTATTGTTTGTGTGTGTGCGTTAAAAGCAGGCCCATCCCCACGGCCGTTCTCTGCCAGGCTGTACAGCTCCCAGAGTGCTCTCTCCTCTCTGGATGTGCTCACTCTGCTGAGAGACTCTGTGCTGGAACTGGAGAAACCCCACCTACCTGCCAGGTAGGAAGATGACATCACAACCTTGCTGAAAAAAAGCTAGGTTTTGAAACAGCTGGTAGATGGTTGACCGGCTCAGACCACCTCCATGCTCAACAAGGTTTGACCAGCTCAAGATATGTTTTGAAACAGCTGGTAGCTGGTAATTTCAAGCTGGTCATAACTGGATTTTACAGCAGGGAAAAGCACTGTCCCACTTGTATTGGCAAGTGCGCGAATGCTGTCTGTCTTCCCTAATGTACAGCTGTTTAGCAAAAATACACCATAACCAAATATGTTCTTGGATCATCCTGTGTGTCCCTACTCAGGACACGTGTGCTCCTTCCCAGGGACAGCTGGGAGGTTGTTTGGCCGAAGCATGTGGAGAAGACCCTGGATCGTTCCACGCTGTCTTTGTGCCATGTTCATTCTCGCCCTCCATCTGCAGCCTCCAGCTGTGAGCTCAGTCTATGCTCCAGTGACGAGGAACCCGAGCCACTGCCGTTTGAGGTATGCCATTGCTGCTGCTGGTGTACATTTTTCCACATTCACTTCTTGTGCTTTGGGATTATATTATACAGTACGGCAATCTTCTGGTAGCTTTTCATTGTATTCATTTTACTTCTTCATGATCATCCTTATCTTCATGATATATATTTTCTGGTATACAGGATTTGCCAGCAGAGTCCCACACCCTCTCCCTGTCTGTGGACAGCTCAGAGTATGTGCCCTCCTTCACCACAACCTCCACCTCAATGGTTCCTCCCGGCTTGGATGCCTTGTCTGTGAATGAGGAATTGTGGGCCCCACAGTTTGGCCCCCCAGCTATACCCTGTGACAAGGAATTCCAAGGTAGACAAGAGGAGACCTCAAGGTACAGCTGTGAACCTGACTTTGAGGACGTGGTCCTGGGCTGCCCCGACTGGGTGCTGACACTGGAGGGCACCACCAGCCCTGTCACCTTCAACAGCCTGAGCAAAGAGACTGCAGATGACCTGATATATGTAGCTTCCTGTGAGGGTGAGGAGAACCTGCTGATATTACAGTTTTGCATTGACAGAAGAACTTCAAAATAATATAATGATATATACCTATGTACATACATTATTTCCTGACATGCTACTAAAATTATATACCGTACACCGTTGATGGAAAACATCAAAAATCTACTAATGCTGAACATGTGATGTTACTCAGTTATATGTGTTCATTTCAAGCTGAAAGTAAGTTATATGCATGATGTCACTTATTTAATGTTACGATAAATGTTAATGTTTATATTTTCATAATGAGGGGGTATTGATGGGAGCAGGACAAATGCGATGACTGGGGACAATTTTGTGGCAGCAGAGGGTGCTACAGGATTTCCTCTAGACATTACCTGTACAGATTCAACAGATTCAAGAGGGTAGGTAATGACACCATTTTCTGTTCTACCCAAGAGTTATAATAGTAATGGGAATTAATTATTACCTAGATAGAAATGATTACAATTTAATTAATCTCCCAATTTAATAGTGCAACTGAAAGTTTATAAAGATAATTGATGTGCTGTAACATGAAGTATTTTCTTTTTCATTGTTGCCATTTATTTTCTCTTCCAGAAACAGGGGCAGACTGAATCTCCATCCTCAATTCTACAGCAATGAAGACAACCAATCAGCTCTATCAGCCCCTGACAGTCTAATGAAGAGCGACAACTTCCTGTCTCCTGAGTATGGTATGCCAGATTTGGAAAACCTTTTTTTCTGATGATGAGGGATAATCTGAATACAAATCTGAATACAAGTGGCAGAATGACTGTCATGGCTGTGATGTGTATGTGCTTTATTTTTATTTGTGTAATTAAGACAAGATGGGCTACACCAAGGTTGTGCCTGAGGGGATGTACCTAGAGCCGCAAAAGACTGAAGTTCTGAAGAGTGTTGGGCGCTCTCACAAAAAATCAAAGAAGTTCTTCTCCCAGGAACCCTTACCCAGTGCCACAGGCTCCCGCTGCTTCTTGGACCTGGAACCTCTACAGGTAAGTGACCGACTGGTCCAATAGCATGTCTTCAATTGGCCTATTCACCTTGGATGAAACTCCTCCCCTCCATCCCTATGAGAACAGATGGCTTCTGGCTCTGCCACACTGGAGGAGAGGGCGGGCATCTTCCACAGGGGTTCCCAGGAAGCTGAGGAGCAGCCAGAAATCCTGACCTCCTGTGCCCTCAGTAAGACCACCAGTGGCTTCCCTGTTGACCCTCAGAAGCATGGGGACCAACTGTGCCACCAGCATTCGGGCCGCACCAGAGACTGGTCTGTCCAGGAGTAGGGCCTCTCTCCTGGAGGTGGAGATGAACTTCATAGCAGGAGGGAGACACAAACAGCCCTTTTCCCTCCAGACTTGCTCCATGCCTATCCCCATCCATAAGCTGGAGCAGTCGAAACAGCTCCAGGTCTCTAGAGCCCTGCCTTCTGCCAGAAGCGGGCTCCAGCCTACCCGCTCCAGGCAGTCCCAGGAGAGGGCCCCCAGTGGAGGCTTGCTTCTGGGGCACCTTGGATTGCCTGGGCCACAGCAAGTTGGGGAGCTGGTGGAAGCAAGTTCTGGAGACCCGCACAGATCTTCTACCTGCCATCAACCAGATCCCCAGCATCACACCTGGTAACCTTTACCTTCTGCACGTGCCAAAAGTCCCCTCAAAGCCTATTAAATTATATGTGTGTGCACTGTAAAAACCAAACAATAAGACAACAATCTAGGTAAAGAGATAAGACAAAGACAAAGACAGATTTTAGTCTTATATTTCTACTTGTATTTCTATTTTCCTTTTTTGATTAATGAGACAGCGTGGCTATTTCATTTGCAAAAAGATAACATTGTCTCATTACAAGACTAAAGCACTTAATAATGCTTAATGTTGCAGTGTGTGAGTGTGTGTGTGTGTGCGCGAACACACTAGAATGAGGTCTTTATGAGTGTGTGCCTAATTTCACGAAACCAGCCTCATTTCCCGCAACATAAACACAGTAAATCTTATCTAGTAGTCTGGGTCTGTGCACAGACAGACTCCTCAAGTAATAAGACACAAAGTAGTGGAAATAGCAGGGGGTAAATATGAAAAATGAAAAAATAACACACTGCGCTTGGATTCCCTAAACTTGTTACAGGATAATGGCTTTCGAACTGAGGAGACCAAACAAACTAATTAGTGTTGTATTTTAAAAAGCCATTTAGCATTCCTGAATGCACAGTTTGTCACCAAAGGTTAACATGCTGCTTGGCTTTTGCTCGAAGTGCTTTGAGGAGGCCACACTGGGTAATTGCCTGTCAATTGCCTCAAGGAAAACCAATATCATTTTTTCATATGAGTTATTTTAATAGTAGGGGAGGGGGATAAAGAAAGCCTTAGAGTATCCATTTCCTCTCTGTGTGTCTTTGGCCTGAGGAATATTAACTTGCTTTCTGCAGTAATAATCTTTGCGGCAGGGAACCTGCGGAATAAGTGCCATTTCCATGTTTATTGATGAAGTGCCTTATTAAGCGAGACAGTATTAATATGGATGAGGAGCTGCTCCAGACCCTTGGAATGCTAATGCGTGTAGGTGGAGGAAGCTGCCCGTCTAGCCAAGCGTGGGCACTCTTTTCTGCATCGCTGTCCGTCCTCCTGGTTCAGCCGCTGTTCAAGAAGCCCGCTCTGCCAGCGCCCCGAGGCTCTGGTTATGAATGGAAGGGCGGCTCCTTTTTGAAGGATATGCGGGTGCAGCGTGTCATTTCTCCAGTTCCCTAGCACTGAACTTTATTGACCGTTATTTGGTTATTTTTTATGTATTTTATATAGTTAAACTGTGAATACAGTTTTGTAAAAGAAACATGTACTTGTCTTGTATGTGGAGGTATGCACAATACACCGTCTAAGGTATATAAATATAGCTATTTCGCAAGGTACCTACTGTAGCAATGATGCTACCTATGAACATCGGTAAGGTTTGAAAAGCTAGCTGGTCTTTTTGTAAAATGTGCTCGGACATTTTCGTAAATACATGGATCTGATTGGGCATTGCTGAACATCCTTGCAGTTGCAGTGCGGTGATTGGTTATTTCTCAGTTGAGAGTAAAGGTACAGGAAATGTCCAGGAAAAGTTATATTCTGGGAAGAATTGTACTCTACACAGGCAGACAGGTTGTAGACCACAAGGAACCCAACGACATGAATAGTAGTATCATTTATTTTCATTGCCCTCATCCCTTTGGGAAGTTGATGCTTTGGCTGGTGCTTTTTTGTAGGTTTGTGCCCATTGCTCACGGTGTTTGGTAGGACTTCTGGGCCTATTGTTTTTTATGGAGGAAGTGCAGATTGTCTATCTCCCATCCCTCTGCCAGGAGCACAGGCTGCAGGTGGGCTGGGCTCGTCACTGGAGTGACAGGCTCCCTGATTGGAGGCGGTGAGCCCATGCAGGCCAGCTGTTCTGGCTGGCAGTGGACAGATGGCACGCATATTGGCTCGCTCAGAGTGGCACAGTGCTCTTTCTACCAGCTGGTGCACTCTGGGATGCAGGAGAATGGAGTGTGTCAGTGCACACCATTGCATTACGCTACATTCTGCAGTTGCTTAGCAGTGGCCCTCATCCTCGGTGAATCACAAAGCTACATTTTAAACACTATGCTTTTACGCAACTGGACTGTATACTGAGGTAATTAAATTAGTGCATTTCTCAAGGGTATAGCAGTAATGCTCACCTGGGAATGTAATCTGGAAGACCCTGGTGCTATCCACACTGAGTGCCTCACTTTATTAGATATAAATGCATGTGTTTGTGCTTGCGGACAAGCTAGATTTGATCTCATGTTGTGTTATTCCTGTCAATGTGTATGTTAGTTGAGGTAGAGTTTGCAAACATAATGTAAATACCTGTGAGTTCTTGGGGCCTCAGAATATGCAGGGAGATTGGCTTTGCAGCAGGAGCAGCACTAACCCTGACCAGGTGTCTGGTGTAAAGTGTCATAGTTGGTTGAAGATCCCAGAGGAACTCATATGTAGCATTTTTATATTTGTATTTGCACTCTTATTGAACAACATGTGTTTGTGTGTATAGGCGTGTGTGTGTGTGTGTGTGTGTGTGTACTAGAGCAGTGTCTGCAGATCTGTACAGAGAGATGGCATTGCAGCAACAGCAGCCGTGACCATGACCTGGTGTGAAGCATGACGGTTGCTTGAAGACCCCAGAGGAGCTGTCTCACTCCTGCTCCGTGGGAGGCAGCCTGTGACACACCAGCCTGGCTGTGTGCACTGCTGGGGCACTCTCTCCCCCAGGGGGGGGGGGGGGGGGGGGGGGGCTGGCTGGGCCCTGGGGCTTCCTTATCACCTTCTCTTGGTTGACTATGGAAGTCTCCAACCTCCCCCTCTGCATTCGAGAGCTGACACCTGCAGGAAGGCCACAGTTCAGCCATGCTATTTCCCGCTGGGCTGTCCCGGTGGACTAGCGGCTGAATTGTCCCAGTGGACTAGCAGCTGAACGGTCCCAGCGGACTAGACTGAACGGTCTACTGCACACTGTTCCTCACCTGGGGTGGTGTCCTGGTCTTCAGAGAAGATACAACACAGAGGCCGCACACCGTCAAATGTTCACACTCTTTAGTTTTATCAGTTTATCAGTTTCAATTAATTTTGGCACATAATCAAATGGCACATTCAATTAAATGTCACTCGCAAAAACCAGACAGAGTTTAAGGACGGAGCAGTCGACTAGGCACGGTCTCATTGGCGCGGAGGACACATTCTCATTAAAAATCACCGGGTCTGTTTAAAAACCGAGGGGGATCCGTGCACACACGCTACAGTACAGAGCTGGATAAATGAGACAATGGGCGCCCCGCTGTTACGGTGCTTTGAGAGGAGCGCCAATTCCCGCCAGTGCTCTGGAAACCTGGGCTGTGTGACTGTGGGGGCCTGCCAAGAGATGATGGAGGGGATAAACTGCCTCTTCTGAACCCCCTCTGCTTCACCTGCAGATAAAAAAGGGCCCTTGTGTCAGACTCGCACTGCCCCGTCACCTTCCAGGGGTGACCAACCAGGCAGAGAGGGGACACGTGAAACCACAGAGGCAAGAAAGTACCCCCATCTCCTCCCCTGCAGTCTATTATGAGAAGGATATCAAAATAGTTTGTAAAATATTTTTTTAAATCTGAAGATATCCTTTCCTGAACACCTGTGTCTCTGCATAAATGCATTCCAGTGCATCTTCTGTGTTTGTAGCCCAGTACGGTAGAATGGTATCAAAATATACAGTATGGTAGAAAAAATAATTGGGTACTTTTTAATTTGTAATGATGAAATACTGTGGTTTATGTATGAGGTTATGTTTAATATATTAGAATCTAAATCAGGTGTCCTTGTTACTGCATATGTTAATCGAAAAGCTGTTTTTTGGACAAAGGAAGCTTTCTCATTAAAGTGTGTTCATAACAAGATCAGCGGGGTCTTATTCAACACGGGGAAAACGGTAAACGGTAATAATTAAATGGGCACTCCACCAAATGAAAGTTATCATTTGATGTAATGTTCCTTTCATTTATATAGTTGGTGAACATTCATTCGTGTCTCCGATCCACCCGTGAGCCTTAAACCAAAGCAGGGCTACCACTGAGGGACAAGCTTGGCTGCTCTGTATGCTAATGGTTTCCGAGTTGCGCTTTTTTAGGTAAAATAATGCAGACCGACCGCTCTAATGGTAAGAACTGTATTATACTATAGAAGATTAGGATTTTTTGACCGAGCGCCCCTTTAATAATGCATCATGGGAAGTCAGTACAAACATCCCCCGCCCCTCCAGCCTTGTGCAAATGAAAGGGAGATTAGGATCAGGGGGGTTCACTTATTAATTCTTCACACCGATGTGTATGCATGCAGGCATGCAGCTGAATGTATTTGCAACAATCACTGGACTCCGCTGTTGGTGTGTTTGTGTTTATATTCAGTTATTCAGTGCGCGTACATGGCCAGAATCCCGATGGCGGCGCGGAAGAGGAGGAAAACGCTGATGACCATGGATTTTCGCTTTTTTCATACCCTGCTTTGCATGGACAGCCACTGATAATTCCAGGCAAAATCAGTCAGCGCTGAATTTTGTCTCTCACAAACCGCTCAGGAGTGCGTGACTAATTTCTTTGAAGGCTGTGAAGAATCTAATTTTCATCACAGCCGAGCTAATTTAATTAATCGCTTCATTGGCTTGATCCAGCTTTCCCTTGCTCATGCAAGGACCGAGCCATATAGCTAGAGACCCAAAAACCCGCCGGTGTGTGGCCTTGTTGGACGAGGGCCTCTTAACAGCAGAATAAACGGTGGGGAAGGAGAGGGGCGTATGGGGGAGGAGGGAAGGGCGGCTGCCACTAACCAGCAGAGGGCAGTGTTGTCCCAGGTTGAAACCCACTCGCCTCACGGCCAGGCTTTGTGATGATCTCATCTTTAAATCGACCCCTCCCTGGTGACACCAGATGCCCGCCCTCCTCCCAGACAAAGTGCTGATGTTTCCCCATGTTCCTCCTGCTGCCTGTCAGCTGCTGAAGTGACAGCCAGACAGGAGCTTAGACCATAAGCCAGCTAAAAGCATCCCTAGATGTTCTTTCACATTTTTCAAAGAAAGAAGGCCTTCATTAGTCTCAGAAATGTGACCCCTTGCGAGCTTCAACTATTCTACAAGACCTGATACATATTGCTGTGAAAAACAAAGTCAAATAAGTTAATTTCTCACAAACTCATGAATCGTAGTTGTCATATTCGGCACTGTGGATCCACGCCGAAGTGTCTGAAAGTGAATGCACGTAATCATTGATTCATATGCTTTCCCTTTAACCATTTTGCTAAATTGTCTGATGTTCTAACATTTATTAAGTGATGGTTATGACTTGCATTAGATTTCTTTTTGAGCTTAAAATCAATTAAATGTGATGTATAGCACACATTTGGATGCAAGTCACTATGGCACTGTGTCATCAATCTCGACTTAGAGCACAATCTGTCTCTAACAGAGAGAGGAAGGTGTCTTGATGTTATAATGGATTGGATGATTGCGAGATACGTGAGTGTGTGGCAAACATGCCAACAGTGTCTTCGGAAAATGAACAGTTAAGAACAATGTCATATTTATCCAATCTATACATGATACCCATTCAAAAATATAACACCTCACTGTAATAAAAATATTTGTTTATTAATAGTGACTAATACACATATTCAAAGAATATTTTGATAAAATCATGTTCATTTGAAATAAAAGGACAAAAGGATATGCAGGGAGTTCCAGTCAGATATGTTTGCTTTTCTGACAAATTATTATCACATTCATAAATGTGATTACATTTCTTTTGTTTGGTGGAACGTTTCACAATCTTACACTTATTCTTTACAAGATGCTGCACTGGATGTTTTTTGTTTTTCTTACCATTCTCTGCAAACTCTAGAGACTGTTGTGCATGAAAATCCCAGGAGATCAGCAGTTTCTGAGACAACAGCTGAACAGCTGGTCTGAACAACAGCTGAATCTCTTGACCATGTCTGCAGGCTTTCATGCATAGTGATACATGATTGGTTGATTAAATATTTGCATTAACAAGCTGGTGTACAGGTCTACCTAATAAATTTCTTACTTAGTGTATATTCTGACCACCATTTTCCCTGCTACTTTACCAACCATAACGTCTTGTCTCTGTGATGTTCCTCTTTACCACTTTCAACAAAACTGTGTTGCATTTTGAACGTCAGGCCTATAAAAGCGGTGATGAGTCAAACCTTTGGTTTATGTTTGGTCTATCAGAGAGACTTCAAAACCAACAGGACGGAGTGACTCAGTGGCCGCGAACTCAGCATGCTAATGTCTAGTCTTAAAAAATAAACAATAAAAGTAGAAATTGTCTCTGAGGAATTGTTTGTTAACCAAACAGGACAATAGCAGAAAATGTGCAAATGAGGATGTTCAGAAGAAGGGCTTTTATGTGCAGGCTGGATAACGATAGTTTGCCGAGAATTGCTGGTTGACAGAAGAAATGAATGACCGCTATTACAAGCATTTAATCAGCCGCTCTTCCCCGAGTTTGTTTCTCGCAGACCCCCGTGGAAAGATTAATGCCACAGGATATTTCAGCCCCCTCCATATTTCAGCCTCCCCCCCCAAATGATGTCAGACTAACCAATCAGGAGGTCTAATCACGTTCACTCTTTCCTCGCTTCTCTCAGGTGGGAGAGGATGAACCTGTTGGGAGGGGCTCCGGTAAATTCCTCCATTTTGCGGAGGAGAGTTTTGGCTCCCAGCGTGGGGCTTTTGTCCGCAGGGACAGCAGAGTAAAGAAAGCCTGAGGTTTAATAATGGCTCTCTTCTTCACAGTCACCTAGTATGGATGAGAACAACAACCACTTCAGGAAGGTAGAGTTCATCTGTTCACAACCCAGACTTTTCTTTTGTCCCCGAAACAAGCTGGCTGTACACTGACACTAGCCCTCACTGCTGTGTTTGTGTCAGCTGTACGTGAGAGGGGTTGTTAAATGGCAGAACTCAAGATAAAAGGCATGCGCAGCTGTGTGTGCCAGTAGTGTCAAAACCACTTGAAACGTGCTGAGGCGTCACCGCAGAATGCACTCTGCCTTGGGGATCGGTGAGCTTGGAAACCATCGCCAGTGCTTATAAATGCAGCATATGTTTGGTTTTCTCCAAATAAGCATAGCTCATTTACTCAAGAAAATATATCATTCCTGACACAAAGGGCCTTCACGATGCATTTATTTGACAATGTAGTCAGTGTTGTGCATCAGCTAATCTATAAAAATAACTCTACTCTATTAAATAAAATGTAGTCTTGCAGTCATTTTTGAAAATGATTTGATCTCAGCAACGCAGAATGGAGGATTTTGACAATTAAGATTCTGAATCAAGTGAATTGACCAATCAATGGCCTTTTCGGTGATGGTGTAGTTTGACCTTTGCTCTTTGACTCACTGTCCACCCTCTGCGGTCACATGTGATCTTGGTTGGCAGGCAGGATGAACATATTTGATGTGACAGGACCTGATTGGCTTCTCAGCCGCTTCAAACCAAACCTCTTCTACGGAACAAAGACTCTTCTGGACTAAGACCGCTCCTCAGACAGCATCTCGTCATCTTCTATACAGTGTTTCTGCACACATCGAAAGCATCTCATCCATAATTAACCTTCCAGTAATTATTAATAAGTCATTTAATTATTAAATGTGTCAAGTTCACTCAACATTAGATATAAGAACTTTGCTCGTCTGGGTTTATTTTTATTTTACACTCCTGAAAACAGACCAAAGGATTACATTAAATTAATACTAGTGGATAACATTTATTTTAGAACTGCACCACATGCTACCCATAAGCATCTGAAACCTACTCAGATTTTTCTGCATTATTTGAAATAAAGTGCTTTGTTTGCTCACCACTATCTTGGCCTATGAAATATTGATGCCCTCCCAGGGCTAGGTGCTGCTGCCCATCTCTCTCCCCATTTTCTCCGTACCCAGGGAGTACATTTGATTTTCCCCCTCCCCTCCCCCTCGTTTGCTGGGATGAATAACCTAACACACATTTGAGCCCTGACACGCTTCTGCTCAGAGCTTCCTCAGGGCTGCTCCACAGAATGCATAATTCAGAGGAGGGGGGGGATGCCTTCTGGCTGTACTCCGCCTCCCAGCATGCCCCTGACCGGGTGAGGTGGCTGCTGGGAAGGCAACACCTGGAGCAGCTGCATGGAGAAAGCTTAAGAACAGGTTGCCTTCCGCGTTCGGCTATGGTCACATGATCAAGGTGCCGTGAGCTGCGAAATTAGGTTGCAAATAACTTTGGTCTTGTCGAGAGACCCATCTGGCAGTGCTTTGTAGCTGAACTTGCCATTCAAAATACCCTTTTCTTTATCTATTGCTGCTTGCTATCACCATCCGACTTAACGTTAATGCTAGCTGATTCCTAAACTACGGGTCGGGCAAGCAGTCATAACAGAACGTTAATGCGTCAAAATAATTAGTGGCGTTAAAATGAATTTGCGCTAATGCGTTAACTCTGACAGCCCTAGTTGCAAGTCAACATCATACCAAGTCGTGGCATGTGATTGAAAATCCATCGGTAACACTTCTTTTCATGATATAGAAATAAAATCCAATATGGACAATGATAAATGCCTTCTATGGCATACAAAAAATCTTAATTTGCATGAAAAAATATAGCATAATTCCAGCTGCGATACACCAAACTACCTGTTTCCTAATAAATGATAATTATGATTGCTTTGAAATGGATACAACACGGGACATTTAAAATCATGTTATTGTCCATTTTGAAATGTACTCCATCCCGAAGCCATCGCAGGTTACAAGCTCATATCCATCAGAAGCGCTCACTCCCACCCCCTCCTGTCTTCACTGAAAGACCGGCAGCTAAGAAAATGCACCTGCGGCCGCCAGCTCTGGTGGCTGTGATTAAACCTGAAAAAACGTCTGAGAGCCTGTGTTGTTGTGAGCACATTTATTTCCCGAGTACTGCATTCTTCAAACAAAGCAAACATCTTACCAGATAATGAAAGAGCTGCTGTTTCCCCTGCTGCTCCTTCCAATTTAAACTACAGAGCAGAGTCTGCGAAGGAAATGATTCATAACAAATGACTTGGGACTCTTAGTTCCATACATCTCAAACAAATAGCTCTGAATCCGGAGATACTGGTGAAAAATGCCTTAATGTAACCCATAGGTGTTCTCGGAACACAAATCCGCTGTCTGACAGCATGCAAAATTGCTCAGATTAATCTGAAAACTGATAAAAATCTTGTAAAATCATGGTGCCCAAGTGACTAAATTGCATATAAATCATTTGCTGGACCGAAGAGGCTGAAACTCAACAAAATCTGATGGGTACAAATGATTCTGAGATTTTTGTAACCCATTCATATAAATACTTGTCTGGGTATGAAAATAAAAACGCGGCACTCGGACGATTGAGGCTATTAATACTGGGTAATGCAAATCAATGGCAGAAAGTCCTTTCGACCTATCTAATGCACTTTTTTATTGCCATTCTGTCTTTGTCCTCCTTATGACTTGCTGCGGCTCAAGATCTGATTTGAAAGAGTATGGAGAATGTTTATGAGATGCCAGATTTTCCCTTTCCCCTCAAAGAATTTATATATTTTGCAGAAACACAGCCTTTCCCACCTGCAGCAATATAAATGTAAATATTAATATATCTGCTTCTAAATACATATAAAATTTAAGACCTATAATTTTGTCTTTTTGGCCTATGCTTCTGTAATTAGTTTTACATACTGCATTCATGCATTCAAGGCTGTCGGCAAAGCCCTTTTTTAATTACTGCCATAGAAATGAAGCTCTTACTCTGGCATTGTTTTGCAAATTGCTCTCCAGATGACACTTTGTAACGTGCTGATCAGTGTGTCATGGTCTGCATGCTTATTCAATTAAATCTAGCTGCCATTACGGAAAGACAGACTCACACAAAAGATTTAAACCATTTTTTTTTTGTGCTTTATTTTTATACGGCCACTAAAAAGTCACAATTTTGGAAAACCTCCAAGCTTGCTCGGTTCCTTTTCCCAGCTTGGGGGAGGCGGAAAGAGAGCGAGGTGGAGGGTGTGGTGGGTTGAGATTGGACTGACATTTGTGTTATCTTGGCTCACACATGTCCTCTGGGGGGGACATCACATTTCACACGGATATTAGCACACTGCTAATGAGGGGTATGAGGGCGTGAGTCTAGAACCTGCCGCAGAGGCACCCAGTGAAGTCGGACACACTATGGGCTGGTTTCATGGACTCATATGGAGAAGCTCCATTTAAAATTCAACTTAGTCTAGAACTAGACTTCTGTGTCAGCAAAACACACATGAGTTACCTGTCTGTACCTGTACAATTTGAACAGGCAATAGGGATGTTGTTTGAATGTCACCCTGCTGAAACAGCTCAAGATAGGTTTTGAAACAGCTGGTAGTTGGTTGACCAGTTAGACCAGCTCAAGCTATGTTTTGAAACAGCTGGTAGCTGGTATTTCAAACTGGTTATAGATTAATTTCACACCAGGGTACCACACTTCAGCTTTCCTCACTCCTATTTTACAGTCTCCAGTGAAACAATGAATGGACATCCAAGGCAATGAGATTCAGACGACTGGATAAAACTGAGACAAGTGTGAGTTGGGGCTGGAAATTCTTGCTTTTTTAAATGAAAAAGCCAATGTTTCATCTGGAATTTTGCTCACATTCCACCCACACAACACCTATCAATCAGGTTATTTCTGAAGCTCTGGGCATGTCAGTGGTGATGCACACAGAGAGAAGTCTCTAGAAAATGAAGCTTTTTTCACCATAATACAGCCATTCCAGATTCAGTTTGCAGTATCAAAGCAGTACCACAGTTGAGAAATGTAGTTCAGGTGAAAGACAGAATTCCTCAATTCCAAGTCCATCTTGCTCTTTGCGGTTTCTTTAGGAATAAAAATCTTGGTAAATGAGAAAAGATTCACCATCGATCTCTGTAGTGTGTTCATATCACTGTAATAAAATCCCATCTTCTGTCTCAATCTCAGATACCTTTTTCATTAAGGTAACACCTACGGTACATGAAGTCCATCTTCTCTTATTTTGTCAGCAAATATTTCTCCAGGTGCAAATAATGTGATGGACTCCTGAGACCAAGACCAAGAACTGTGTATGAAAGATCCATCATAGAAAACTGCAAGGATAATGAGGTCCATCCACATACAGAACGTTGATGCTGAACACGCCTAAAACACAAGTGCGGCCGTGACATTCCTGCCACAAAGCAAGTCACATGACTCATAAATTCAATTTACTGTATACACTACTATACCCTTCCACCAAATATTCAGCTCAAAGGTAAAAAGAGAAGTAAGATGGCAGCTCAAGACAGGACAACCACAAACTGACCACCCCAGGGACATCAGACAGTAATTTATGGAATGGCACAATGGAACAACGCAGCAGTTGAGAATGTCACACTCCACACTACAAAGTCTCCACATGACACTCTTACAAATGTGGTATTTAAACTTTTTGATCATATAAATGATCAACAAAGCCCAAAACACCAATTAGCCCTGGTGCTGTCTGTATTCCCAGGTGCCCACGACCACCACAATCTACAATCTGGGTGACCCCGCTGCCCCACCCACAAGGGTCACAAACAGCCCTTCCTCCTCCCACCCCATTGCGGTCCAAGGGTCAAAGCAAAATGACACCCCCCAAGGGAGCCAGAGAGAGAGAGGAGTGACACAAACCAGCTAGCCCGGCTCACAGCCAAATACAGCTTTACATCAAAACACCTATTGAAAATTCTAGATTGACACACAAAATTACAGCAACAGGTAAGGCAAATTGTGAAAAGGAGAGGGTGCAGGCACTGCTGGTCGCTCCAGGGTTAAGAAGCCTTCAACCAGCTGTAGTCAATTCTCAAATCAGAGTGGCAATCTCTCCCCCACCATCAGCACTTCATAAAAGAACATATGAAGAAGCAGAACACCAATTGGGCCGTGATATATAATATATCGTGATATTTATATATATCTCCTATAAACCTCTGTATACTGGAAGCATACTGTACACATGCACTCATACAGAGGGATGCCAGTATGCAGCTGTATCTCCCATCGTGTGCACACATGAATGAGTGGGTGCACACATACAAACACTAACACACATATACAGTACAATACTTTATGTATAAACAGCTCACTCCCTGTGATGAAGGTCCTTTAAGTAGGATAATATTTTCAGATGCATGCACACATGCATTAACTGTATTTATTTTCTGTAGCATATCTGACTAAATTCTTTGAAATTAACTGAAGTCATTAGGACTGCTACTGCTAAGCATATACATGATTTAAATGCAGAATGGAGACCAGCAGAAATAATCAAACCAGCCTGTCTGGCACCAACAATCATGCCACGGTCAAAGTCACTGAGATAACATTTTATCCCTACTTTGATGGTTCATGTTCCTGACCCTTATCTGCATGATTTTATGCATTGCACTGCTGCCACACGATTGGCTGATTAGATAATCACATGAATAAATAGGTGTACAGGTGTTCATAATAAAGTGCTCAGTGATTATATACAGTTTGAACATTTTTCTTTATCCTGTTCTTCTAATGCATACTATATGCCTGCATTCTGGTTACCTGTTCACCCTTTACTGATATCTATGTGGGGCCTGCACTGCAATGCATATTTACTAATATGTCCTCAATACATCATACTAATACGAGTCGTTGTTATAAAAAAATGGCGAAAAAGGTACTAAAATAATACTGGCAAATGTTGACCAAATCTTGGACCAATCGAAATACCAGTAGAAAAGGCTTCCATGTGCGCTTACCGTGGCCCGTTCGTGGCAAGCAACGACAATAACGTTACATCATGTATGCTCATGAAAATTGTTTTATACGGTTAAAACCATTCGGAAATAAATAAACGGAAACTGTTGATTTAACTTTTAAAACAATGAAGAGCAATTTCACAAGCCCAGCTGTGGTGCGCACTGAAGGCTGTCGTTTTTTATGCGTCAGTGTTTCACTGCGCAGTCGCCGCTGCCCAGGGTAGTACAGTGGGTGCTGAAAGAAGAAAAATGGCTCTCGACAATTTCATTTTTGCTCAGTGCATCCTATATTTCTTGGCGTTTGTGTTCGGCTTCATTGCTGTAGTACCTCTCTCAGAAAACGGCGATGATTTTCAGGGGAAATGTCTGCTTTTCACGCGGGGCATGTGGCAGAACGAGAACATCACTGTAGCCAAGCAGCGCTTCATCGTTGAGGAGTGGGGACCAGAGTCCTCCTGCAGTTTCATCACTTTTGTCGGGATAGTCTCCCTCGTTCTTTCAGCAGTCCAGGCGTGGAGATTACTCTTCTTTCTTTGCAAAGGCCACGACGAGTGAGTCAAATTTTTACCACAGTGTCCAACATTTCGATTTCATATGTGGCTATTTGTGTTCGTTTTACTGTAATTGCAGCGGAATCGATAGCTGGGTGTTCTAAATCTTAAAAGCTACATAATTATGAATATACGGTAGCTTATTTATACCGTTAAATTATAGACCCCATTTTCCCCCCACAGCAGCCATAGCAACACTACAGTTTAAGCATATCTGTATCCCACCTTAGCTCATTTACTAGGCATGTGTGTCATCTATAGCTATGCTATAGAGAGACATTTACCAAGCAGTAGGTATGTATTTTTCTTAAATGGTTTCAAACTGTCTACAGCAAACAGATTGGTTGTAAACGTCGGAAAACAGGCGTGTAAATTTCTCTAGCTAAAAAATAATAATTTATATGTGACTGTGTTGCTACATTGCAAAGGTATCCAGATGCCACATCCGCCCTGGGGCGTTTATAACATCAGATGGGCGGTGCTGATGCGGGAAAGCGATATCGCCTTATGTACCAATATATGGTTCATCCCATGAAATACATGACCAGGGAATTGCATCTTTTATTGGTCAATCAAAAACATGACTGGATTGTTTAGATCGGACAAGCATGAAATAACTCTACATCATCATTTTTATTATAAATGGTAAATTGTGTGGTGGTTTGGACTAGCGTGTTCTAAGGCACCTGCATTATTCTAAATCGATTATTTGACTGAATATTGAAGATGCACATTTACAACGACTGTGTGTGTGTGTGTGTGTGTGTGTGTGTGTGTTTGCACCTTATAACTTCTCACTCGTGGAACAACTTAGATTTGACAGACAATTGCTGTGATTGTGTGACTCTTAGAATTGCAGCTTGTGGAATAAAATCCACCCACACATGCAAGAACATTCAATTCTAAGTCCATTATTGAAAGGACAACTCGTACACGGCTGCTTCTGTAAGGCCCCTGAAGCGCTTCTTCCCTGCTCAGTTAAGTTGTTAGATGGTTCATCAAATCGCAGCTGGCCTCCATGATGCTACATTCGCAGAGAGAGCGGCTAAAATGATACACTGTGCTTTAATGAGAAACTGTACGGCTGACTCATTCCCATTTTCATTCCCTTCCCATGATTGCAGCTCCATATTCAACGCCTTCCTCAATCTGATACTCAGCTCCTTTGTGGTGTTCGCCATCTTTGTGGCCAGCACCATTGTCACTGTGGGCTTCAACCTATGGTGTGATGCCATCACAGAGGATGGGGCCATGCCAAGCAGGTAGGCCTGCCTTCCAACTGCTACATACTAGCTGTGGAGTTGTGCTGGAGTTACACAGGGTGGGTCAAAAGTATTAGTAAAGGCCAGAATATAACTAGTAATATTGTAGTAATATAACTTGTTTTCAATTACCACTATGTGTACAGCTATAAAAAAAAATTAAGAGACCACCCCGTATTTTACAAAGAAGAATCTGGGTTACTCCACCAAATATTGATTGTTGAACCCTTCCTAAGCAAAGACTGCTATTTTAATTATATATTCATGGCCATGAACTTGTTTGGTTTTCATTATCCAATGTATAATAACACTGTATAGTATTTTCAACAATTTCTGTGAGAGCTGTATTAATAAGCAAATAGTTTACTTTGAAGATAGCAATATACAGGACAGCCTACCTCACTCTTGTTTTCTATATCCTCTATAAAACAGCACTAACTATTGGGATTTGAACCTGAAACCTTTGGTCCATTTACCACCATACCACACAAACACTCTGGATTACTGTGGGAATGCTTGACCAGGTCTTGACCCAGTCCTTAGTTAATGCATGATGACATTTTCCAGAAGTACACTACAGTATACACTCAGTATTAACTCTCAAAGTGCAATGCAAAAATTAGTGGGAATCATGTCAGATAACCAGGTGGCAGTTTGTGCAAAAGGAATTGCTTGAGGGCCCAACAGCTGTGCGGATCTTATCGTGGCCACACCGGGGATTGAACTGCCAACCTCCCAGGTCCCTGTCATGGACCTTAGCCACTAGCCTACATGCTGCTCCTTATGCTAGCATATGATCTCTGGTGCTTGAATATGTGTTGGTTAGCATAGTGAGATACCCTACTTGATATTGATTGTATTATACAGTGAACACAAACTGTTTTGTGGTGTTTGCAATAAATCTATTACAGCGTTGTCAATGGGAGCACATAAACAATAACCATTATTTTTATGAGACACTGTATAGTAGTGTTTGTTAAACACTTTTTGTGGTCTCTATGTTTCCAGTTGTGAGGAATTGCAGGACACTGATTTGGAGCTTGGCTTTGACAATTCTTCTTTCTACGACCAGTTTGCTATTGCACAGGTAAGGACCAACGCCACGGAATAAAAATTGGCTAAATTAATTGTACAATTGCCATTGCACTGCATTTAATTTGCATTAAGTGATTAAAACATTGTGAAAAGTGTTTTACTTTTCTCTTCAAATTGTAGGTCCCTAAACAGAAATTAACTACTGAAGCCATTCCCTTCCCTGCCAAAGCATGCTAACCTCTAATTATTGCTTTTCTAGTAGCTCTGATTAGACACTTTTGTATTGTCAAGCTTTGTGTGCATTTGGGGATTTACAGTATTTAATTATTAATCACTATTTAATTATTCATTTCCTATGGAAAGTGGATGCAGGGGAAGCCACCTTAGAGAGCCTGAAACAAAGAGGCTTTGTTTACAGTCAAGTAAACATTTTTGTTCCCATGTTAGTGAGGGGCATTACTTGTCACAAAGAAACCCTGTGTGCTAATTTGAGTACAGAAAAATCATCTTAAGACTTTTTGAAAGAATGTATAGTTTGGTTTTGTTGGTTTAGTATGGTCAAGAGTCATATGTTTGGAGCAGTGAGGTTACTACTGTAATCTTCATCTACTATACCAGTGTTATTCAGTGTTTGGCAGTATAGGCAGAACTTTTACTGTGGCTATGTTTATTTTAGAATAAACATACTGTAGCTTAAACAGCTACATAACAACAGTTAACAGTATATATTTTACTACACACATTTGCCAACACATTTCCATTTAATAAAGTGAGTGTTGCATTTGTGCTGAAGGCAACTTTTTAGGGCAGCACCTAGTCTTCGGAAAAGTGTATTATTTCACACTGTCAATATATATAGGCCGTACTCTATGTACAAAAAGACATTTGTATATTTACAAAAAGCAACGCAAAGCTTGTTTGTTAGAACTGTGTTAAATGACAGGCATCTCCCTCTCGTAGTTTGGCCTGTGGGCTGCCTGGCTGACCTGGCTGGGCATCACCATGCTGGCCTTCCTGAAAGTGTACCACAACTACCGGCAGGATGACCTGTTAGACAGCCTGATCCACGAGAAGGAGCTGCTGCTCAGTCGCTCGTCCCGCCGGGGGTCGGACGCGGAAGAGAAGAGCGGCATGATATAACCTCCACCGGAAGTGTGTGCTACAAACTTCCCCCACAGGCATAGCAGAGGAATGTCGAGAAGCCATTTCAGAATACAGTCAAATACACCATTCTATGACATCTTGTCAGACATTTTGTCTAAGGATGTGAGTTATAGAAATTCTGCAGCCGGTATAAGTTCTCAATATTTGTATGGCCTGTAGTGGGAGGTGCCCATATCTCCCTGGTTTACATTACAGCACAAACTGCAACCATTTCCACATTCCAAGCTTAGAACAGACATCAGCTTATGAAGGAAAAATGTTACAAAATATAATAACATGCTTACCTTATTATTAACAGAGAACACAACTCTTGAGAGCAACTGAGTCTTTGGATAGCTTTGCTTGTTAGTGTAATTCATCTTTTTAATTCATCAAAAAGATGAATTAAAAAAGCTTAATGAATAACATGTCCAGAAGGCTATGATTAGGCTAAATTTTTAGCGTGACATTAATTTAATTTGGAGCATCGGAAAGAAATGTGTCACACTAAATATGTTGAAGCTATTATTGGCCAAACCCAATGCGTCTCCAGTATTATCATGTATCCCTAATGTGATCCCTTTATTGGCAGAGGGGCAATGTTTTACTCCCAGTTGTGCCACAGTTCTGATCCTGATTTCTACAGATACAGTCAGTTAAAATACAGGGCTAAGAACCGGCTAATCCAACAAAGGTTTCTTTTGTGTTCGGCTTTGTGAAAGTATTTATGTATTCCTAACATAGTCTGTCATCCCCCTTAAGGCACACATCAAGCATAAATGAGCAACAAGAAGCCATTTAATAGGAAAGTAACGTTGCATTGAACATTTCTTCCCGTGCCCAGCTTTGCAATACAAAGCTAATAATTCCTCTCTGAACTGATTCTAAAGCGACAAGAATGACTGAATCATTATTTCTCTCTTGTCATCCCGTAGATCCCCAATGGAATTGGAATAACTTGATATATTTACTTCATGATAACTGCCAGTTCCAGCATTATAATATGCAACAGAAATGCCAGAATTGCAAATGAGCAATCTGCTTTTGAATATTTAACAAAGCAAACCAATAAACAAGACGACTATAGTTTACAATAGCTGTCACTGAAACATATCAAACTAGAAATGGGCACTCTAGATGAGTTTTCAAATAATTCAATCCTTTTCTTCCACAAGAACTATAACTTAATTTTCATCATAAATAATGAACCTGCAAATTGCAGGATATTTGCATTGTTACACTTCTAGGCAGGATAACTGCCTTTTATATTTCTCATATTTACAGTTCTTACTGTAGGCCCTCTTTGATGTTTCATCTGTGTTAATTGACAAACCTTGGATAAATTATCATTTTTAACAGAACACTCCTGAATAGACTCACAGTATAAAGTTTCATCAAAACCTGTGTTTTACAAAAAGATTTGTGTGTGTGTGTTTTTGTGTGTGTGTGTGTGTGTGTGTGTGTGTGTGTGTGTGTGTGTGTGCGTGCACATATGCGTACAGCACACATGGGTCAAATAATTAGTATTACAGTGTAGCTACAGGGACCAGGTGAGGATTATGGGGGAAGTTTGTAAATAACCGCCTTCTCTTGATGTGCGCATTTCGTGTGGCTGAACTGGTGGCTTAGTGACCTCAGTACTTTGCATGCTGCAGCAAGATGTAGTGTGTGCTTTCTCAGTGTCCCATGTACACAGCTAGCAAGCACTGTATTTTGTAAAAAGCTCAGACGTTATACATTGACAGATGTGGTAATGGCTCAGCTATTTATGAACCTTTTCTTATTGCCTGACCACTAACCTTCCCACCATTGTTGTGTACAATTTATAGCTGTGTAAATCTCTCATAAGCTCTTTTCTCAGTGACCGTAAGAGATTTATTTTTTAATTTGCAAATTCTACATTACCTCCCAACCCCTGGAAATACATGGTTTACACCAGCAGTTGCCTACACCCCAAAACTTTAAGTCAAATGCTTTATAAGTCTATACCATTAGTCTAGACCTTAATGTGTTTTATGGCATAGAAGCGTGTCTCTATAATACAGGCCTTGCTTGAACATACTGTTTAGTTCTGTGATAAATAATTATATCCTATATTTGATCATACTTTCGCCCAACTTCACATTCCTGCTTAGGCTTTTGAATCGACAGCAGTCTTTTCGCTGACTGTGTGCTGCAGGGCAAGATGTGGGAGACACTCTGGTTCACAAAGACGGTTTTATTCAAAATAATTTAAATAAAAAAATAAAGGTAGAAACAAGCAAGACCTTATAAAAAGCACTTTTAAATGTGGTTGCATACATGTTACCTGTGGTGAAACACAGGTACAAATCAAAGTTCAGCAATGACAGACCATGTCAACTTTCTGGGGATATTTTTTTATTGCTTGAGAGGGGTGACAGTTCAGTAGGAATGACAGAATATGAAACATTCAGTGTTAATACCGACAGTATTCTTCTGGAAACCTTTACATCATATTGCTTTGAAATTCAAGTGTAACATTTGCACTGTCTTGCTTTATTGTGTTCCCTGAAACCTGTCATGTAAAGAATGCAAATTATTGGAAAGTGTTTTGTGTTTTATCGCTTTCAAATTAAAATAATGCATAGCATACATTTATCATTACTGTATTTGTCTTTATTTTCCTTCTTGTCCTGTCAAATGGGTTAAAATGCCTGAATTAATCTTGAAATGTAAAACATAAATTTAAGAGTACACATATTTTTCAAAAGGTAATGTATGGGTTAAATATCTAAACTAATGAAGTTAGTTCAGTAGTTATTTTCTGTGCTTACCATTATACAGTGTATTGCAGTAACAGATCACTGAGTATCAGAGTACAGCGTGTTACACCTTACACAAACTATTTCACCAAACATTATGCGTTAGAATTCCATAAGAATTTGTTAATTCCAAAATGCTAGTTTGAATAGCATTCGACATTAAGATTAAAATCTGAATACCAAAGAGCAATTAAAAAATAGAAAAAATAACAGATAGCAAAATCTATACAAAATGTACTTAAAATCAAACAAGGGAATATTTCTTGCTTCACCATATTCAGATATACAGAAAAGGTACAGTACACAGGCTTTCCTCTGTAACGGAAAAGGTCATTCCTTGTGGCATTTTTGTAACTATATCTATAAAGTGTAGAAGTCATAAACTGTACACTCTTAAGGAAAACAGGTTTCCCTCATATGATTAATTTACCATATACATTGAATATGTAATTCTGTGCTAATAGATACGCTTTGTTCAATGGTGAACTACAAATCAAATGTACCATCCACGTGGGTAGAATTAATGTTCTGCATAAAGTTCATAAATATTTTATTATTTACCAGAAAAATATATGTATATCACATGTAGTAAATAATAAAAATAAACAAGACCTGGCTTGAAAATGCAGATGATGAGGAACTAAATATGTTGTAAAGTTGTTGTGTCTTATTTAACTTATCTTTTGCAAAAGTGGTAATATTTGTGCTTGTCTCAATTAATCAACTCTGCTTAATTGTTTTCTTGTCATAAATTTTTTGGAGCATGTGCATCAACAATGAATTTTGTGATTTTCCTTTCATTACGATATCTGTATAATGAACTAGTGAAGTCCCATTTGTTTTAAATATTAAAATGTGAATGTAACATTTAATTTTAATGAAACATTCTGGATGCCATGGACGCATTCACCCACATTGATGGTACCCAAAAATGTCCAACTGGAAATTTTGGTGAGAAAAATCATTAAGTGGCAACATTACAAATGTGCTAAAGACTGAACAACAACATAAACAAGGCATTCCAATGACCTAATTATTTACACAGCTGTGAGTGCTACATAACTCAGAATATACAGTGTTTTATATATCAGCATAAGTAAGCGCAGTGTTACAGTCTAGGACGTGTGTTGTAGCACCGTACCAAGAGGATGCGATGCTCGTGTAGGAGGGAACGACCCTATGAAGACTTGGGCAAAGCTGTGGAAGGAGTGCTCTAGGGCCCCACCTCTGGCCGGTCTCTGTCACTGCATGGTGAGCCATACCCAGCAGCCCCACACTGCCTGCTTCATCTGCAGCAGGTAGACGGCCAACATGGCCTCCAGCTCCTCGCACATGCGCTGCGGCCGCGGGCGGTCCATGCAGTACAGCACCACCCCCAGGACGGAGAGCAGCAGGAACAGGCAGGTGAAGAGAACCAGGTGGGGGCGGCTGGCGGACGTGTCGTATGCTGCAAGGCGAGTGTGATAACGTGTCGTGTCATACCGTGACTATCCTGGTGTAAAATACAGCTATGACCAGCTTGAAATACCAGCAACCAGCTGTTTCAAAACCTAGCTTGAGCTGGTCTAACTGGTCAACCAGCTACCAGCTGTTTCAAAACTGTTTTTTTGTCAGCAGGGTACTGGTCTCTGCTTCCCATTTTGCATTCCACTTGCTTTCAAGTTTTCTTTTTTTCTGTTATGCATTCTAGTTATCACAACATTCCGAGAATATACTGTAGCAGGTTGTGCTGCATTCCTAAAATAACCTTGTGGCAGTTCCTAAAACTGCACTGCAACATGATAACTATGACACTGTGGAAACTATTGTGAAAGAATTTGGTTTGCTGATAAAAGGCTTTGCAGTGACCAGAACAAGTTCAAACAAGTGTAATGAACAGTGGCATCTTTGAAGATACACACTTACTCTCGGGAGAGCCATGCAGGCTTTGTGTGAAAAATAGAGCATGAAATGTTTTGGCGCTGGTGTAAAATAAATGACACTAAGCTTTTAATTCATTCAGTGTAGGTGAGTTCATCTGGGAATAATCTAAACCACTACACACTACTGAGAAATAATAACACACCGTTAGAGCACACACCACTCAGCTAAACAGAAGATGACAAAATACAATGTCACTCCTGAGAATGACTCGCTGCCAACAGAAACACAGCACTTATTAGGAGAGCTATGAGACTAATAATCCAAAAGCCTAAATTTCCAGGCATTTTCCATGATGGCCTTCAGCTCAACACAATAGCGGTCTAAGGCAGTAACTGATGGCTATCCCTGCATTACAGTGGAGTCTTTTTTCCACTCGTTTTCATGATTACTGTCAGTCAGTGTGAGTGAGACATCACCACTGCACGCGGTTAGTGAACCATGGTCGACCCCATTAGTCCTACTTACCTACTAAACAGTCATAGTTTGGAATGTCTGTGAATCGGACAGATGAATGGCAGGTAAGTACCTATCTGTCGCCATGACAACAGTTTCAGGCCCTACAGACACTGGCGGGTACAGGCTAGTGCGACTACAAATTACTGCTTTAATATTAGCCATTGCTTTTATGGCTAATTCTAAATGCAAATCGTGTAGGCCTAGTGTTGCTTCCCTTTTTAAAATTCAGAAATCCTCAGTGACTACAGTCCAAAGAGTATTGCGTTTTGTGGTCCACTGGAAAAAATGTTTTATTGGACTCATTATTTTTTCCCTTTAATTGCTTACCTTTAACAATGTCAACATTTTATGAGAAATTGTAAAACCACTCTTGAGAGGTTTAGTATAATAGCTGAAGGAATTAAAAAGTCACTGAGGGGATCGCTATTATCTCCTGGAGTCTACTGGGCGCCCTGCAAACCACTAATATTATGCCCAAAATGGGAAATCTGGTAAAAATGAATTATTTGAAACAAAACAATAAATCAACATAAAAGAGCTTTGTTGGGCCATTGTTAGACAATTGAAATGTTGTCTTTCATATGTTCATTTCTGAATTACATTAGTTATAACAATAACAGTTTTATTGTTATTGCCACTGAATATAATACTATTCAACACATGCTGTGCGTTCAGTACAGGATAGAAACCAGCAGAGGGCAGCACTCAACCTTCAGCACGCTACCCTATAGGTAATACAGACAATGCTGAAATCAGAGAGGGGAGACATTGCTATTCTATGAGACTACCACAATGGATAGTAACATGTTCAGTGATAATAAACTCTGGCAGGGTAAACGTAGCAGTGTATGATCTGTATAAACAACAGACAGTAAGGACCTCTTTCTGTGGTGCTTTTTCTCACCGGTTCTTACCGTGTACAGTGAGTTCGGGCTCCCTGAAGCGAACCCGTCGTTCTGGTTTCCGCCGGTGAGTCAGCTCTGAGTCCATGCTACTGCAATTGGGCCTCTTCAAGATGGAGGTGGGGATTTTACAACTGCTGACCTGGACAGAGAGGGCACGTGGAACAGCCCAGTGTTACCGCACAACACTACAGTGTGCACGGACAATTGTATTTATACCAGTTCTGTGGAATAGCACAGAATAGTGTTCATTCAAGTGAGATGGAAACATGTATCTGGAGTTATATTTACAACATGGGCAAGGGTAACAGGAACTTTAATGAGAGTGCATCATACCCTGAGAATATAAATTCGACATTATTTTTCAGCATTCTATAATTTATGAACACTGGTCTTGTGCTTTGGCCCTGCATGGAGATTTTCCTGCTTTCAAGACTGATTCAAATAATTTACCAATATCTCCATGAGAACAGAGATCCAGTGAATGAGATATAACATGAGGCTATAATAGAACAAAAAATCAATTCAATTAAATCACAGCCTGGCTCCCCTTTATTCAGGAAAAGACAGACAAGACATTCTATGTGATATACAGTACAACACAATGCTCTATATTCTATGAGATATACAGTACAGTACAATGCTCTATATTCTATGTGATATACAGCATTTATTAAAATGCCTGTTTTGTGGCATTTTAGCAAAGTGGGGTTATTTGGCTGAAAAAAAAAAGTCCTATTTTTACATTTGGGGTTCTTAAAAAGGTCACAGGTTACAGTATGATCAATGCATAAGATCCCACTGTACTCTGTGTCTGCAGATGCCTCTCAGTCTACAGTGTCTTATGGGATAATGCAATGCTAAAGTATTGCAGTCAGTGATTTACATTGACTGTAACACAACAGACAAGAATAAATTAAACAAAATGGTGGCACCTGCTTTGAGACTTCCTGATGAGGATGCGGGTCCTTCCTGTGGTGGTGCCGGACCTCGGAGCGTCTCTCCCGGTGGGTTGGCGGGGTGCCATTGAGCGCGTCTCTGAATGTATCCGTCGCAGAAAACCTCTTAGACAGCGCCGAAACACACTGACCCAGAGAATCTGTGGAGTCCAAACACAAGCCAAGGTACTACTTAAACCCATCGCCCCAGCGCGGTTTCAAATCTGCTTTACAGAAGGACGGTGGTAGAAATGTATAACACTGTTTTACAACTCAGCGGGGTGCTACAAGGGTGAAACACCAACTTACAGCGCAAGAACAATGCCATGCTACTTTATATAGCCTGTCGTGTAGTGGCTAAGGTACAGGACTGGGACCTGTAAGGTTGATGGTTCAAGCCTCAGTGTAGCCACGATAGCCCTTGAGCAAGGCCCTTAACCCCACAGTCTTATCAACTGTAAGTGGCTTTGGATAAAAACGTCAGCCAAATAACATGTAATGTAATATAGACTGAGGTCACTGGAAATGTACCCTTGTTCCACTCTGTTGGGGTCACTGATGGCACACTTTCCGTGTGCTAAGCAAAGGTTGCAATAACAAGGAGCACTAGCCCTGACATCAGTCTCAAAAACACCGGACTCCCGCACCCCCCTGTCTTAGCTGGTTAGCGATAAGTCCTGCACATCTTCCACATCCCTCAAAGACTGCACACCGCCGCCTATAACTGTGACTCAAAGCATCAAGGACGTCCATTAGCCCAGACACTTCCAGATAAAATCTCCTTGTATTTTACTGCAGGACAATGAAAAAAAATTTTTTTTGGAATGTCAGCAAAGCGGTATTGGACAGAGCCAGTAAAACACTGGCCTCAAACTGTCAGGCGATAAGACAGAAGCGCGTGTTTATTTATTTATCATTTCACTCAGCTGGCATTTCTACCAGCTGCAGAGGCTGATCTCCCAGCCGTTTATCCAGCTCTGAATTTACTGTTTTACTAGAGCCACACAGCTGAGTGGCCTGACCCGAGCTGGACCTGGGTTGTCCCAAAATCTGTTACTTCATAATGAAATACGCTTGGCTGACAATGCACACTGCAATTTTTGAACCTGTAAAATAATTGCAATTTAGTCTGTGTGCCTACAGTACAATCCAAATAATGCACAGTGTAAGACGTTGTTCTCTACTGTAACTATTCTTCTATGTTCATATGATAAATTGTGTGTAGTACCAGAAACCTGGATTCAAATAACATTTATCCTTAATTTCATGTGAAAAACTGCATTTCCACATTTGTTTGTGACTGGATCCAGGTCAGCCCACTTTGAGAAGCATCTTTTAAATATGAGAACAATACAATGAACAATGTTATATAAATAAAAATGATGCATCACAAGGTCTGATGTCTATTTAAAGCCAGGCACATAGATTCATTTGTGACAGTAAAAAGAGGCCAGGTGTGTGTGGGTGTGCGTGCGTGCGTTTGTCGTGTTCTTGTTCGTCCCTGTTTGTCGTGGCTGCACTGGGGATTGAACCACCAATCCAGCAGGTCCCAGTCATGTATCCAAACCGCTACGCTACAGGCTAATACAAATACCTATGAGATACTTTAAGCAGCCATTGAGACCTAGAGCAAGTTTGATTTGCCTACTATTTGGTGTCAAGTGGGGATGATGAAATACAGTTTGGTTACACTGAATCTGGGCGAATCTACCACGACTGATATTGTGCCCAGTATGTCTCAAAACATTCATATATATATTAATACATACATACAGTTTTGTACCACCATGTTAAGCAAAACTCAACATGGTTTGATTCCCAGTGATTTCCTGTGACTGTAGAGTGATGGAGCATGCAGCTGTGTTCATAACATGAGCTGATTCCATTTGGCTTTTCCAGCTTGTTTGACTAATAGCTTATTAAGATAATCAGCTAAATTGATTAAAAACCTCATTAAACATAAGATAATCTTCCCTTGCCTGCGGGATCTAATATGATATTGGTATATGTAATGATAGTTTTAGTGGTATTTGAAGAATTCTGAATTAGGCACTTAATGAACTGAAAGTCCATTCTGAAAATTTAAATTCAATGAAGCCGCTGTTCATAATCATATGACAGATTTAAAAAGCATATATTCACATCTCCGAATAAATATTGATGACCTGTAGCCTTTTAACCTAATACTTCATTAGCTGGTTGGTTTCAGCATAGTATATATTTCTTGATATACTTTATACCCCCACAATGTCTATCCTTTATCCTACCACTCCTAGGTTCTGTAGTGTTAATCTCCCATATAATGTGGATAAAACAGGATTTCCCTGCGCTCAGCGTAATGTGTTTGTACAGCAAATGAGAGAGACAGGGTTTACCTGTGTACTCGCTAATCCTTCATTAGCTGGTTGGTTTCAGCATAGTACATATTTCTTGACATATTCTATGACACCATAATGGATATACTATGTTCTATCACTCTTAGGTTGTGTAGTATTAATCTCCCATATAATGTGGATAAAACAGGATTTGCTTGCGCTTGTGCAGTAAATGAGAGAGACGTTTTAGTGTGTTTACCTGTGTACTCGGTTTTGCCTATCTCAGCATACACAGATGCCAGCAGCTCCAGGCTCCTGGCTGTAATGGGGTGGTCATTGCCAAAGGCTTTCTGTCTGATTTTAGTGGCCTGAAAGGCAAGGAAAAGTCAAAGATGGGAGGGGAGCGTTTCATTAGAGTCGGATTCAATCACGAGAATTTATGTCGTAACTTAATGGTTTGTGTCGGAGTGTCATTGAAACAGAGATGTCATTCACGGGACAATAATAATCTCATTTATGTTAGAAAGCCCAACAGTGCCGGGGGCTATGGTTATAGTATGACACTTAATGAAAGTATAGTATTATCCTGTCAAGCTTATCTGTACTGTATACCATATGAACAGTGGCATTATGTAGAAGGATGTGTCCTGTGTGTTGTAGCATTATGCAGAAGGATGTGTCCTGTGTGCTGTAGCATTATGTAGAAGGATGTGTCCTGTGTGCTGTAGCATAATGTAGAAGGATGTGTCCTGTGCACAGTACACTTGCAGTGAGGTAAAGCAGTTAATCCACGCATAGCCACACCTTACATTATGTAGATACACAACATACCTTGCCGCTGTACTCCAAAGCAAGATGTGGTCTGAAAAGAAGAGCAGAAACAACAATCACTCATTAGCCACACAAGGTAGTTCCTTGCTTGGATTGAGCATGTGCGAGCAGGTATATGTGTGCGCGTGCATGTGTATGTGTGTGTGTGCACATGCATACCTGTGTGTGTGTGTGCACGTACATACATGCACCCATGCTTACACACGGTGCATGTATGTACGTTTGCTACTTCCTTACTCTCCTGCCCCCCACCTCCACAGAACACATTGAGACATGCAGTAACCAGTCAAGGTTGCGGCCACTGCTGAGCCAGCACTGAGCACATCTCCCCACGCAAGGTCAGAGCATCCAGGTGGTCCGGCCCGGTGAACTCCAATGACCCCTCACCGCCCCGGCCGCCCAGCATAAGGCTGGTGCCTGCAGGCCCTGTCTCACACCGAGCAGATGGGCCCGCCCCAGCTCCCTCTCCCGCGTTCCCCTGCCAGCAATGATTACCAGCTGATGAACACCCCATTTCGCCAGTGACCAAGGTCCTCCTGCCAGCTGCAGTTCCGCAGTGCCTATCCCCTTATAGTAATGGATGGCTTATCATCACAAAACACCACTGACCAGAGGTCTTTAAACCAGCACCGGACATGATGTATGTTCTCAACTGCCAGCCATTTAATACCATTACTTTTTTCCATTATGTCATTCTTTTTATGGGTATGTTTTGTGGCTCGCAAAGTGCCAATATCATGTAATTCAGATTACAGGAAAAAGCTCACCCCGAGACAGCTGCCCCATATTGTTTTTATAACTGTATAATAAGATGGAACCATTCCAAACGCTCTATCTGGAATTGATGTCACATTGATGTGACATTTAGATTTTTATCAAAACATCCCAGCAGACACACATGTAAAATGGGAAAGGTTATATTGGCTTTCTGAATGAAATTATTTTAAAACTGTGTTTTATATTATTGTTAAACACGGTACAGGAAATGTCAATGTCAATTTTGACATTAATGTTGACGTAGAAATGAATTTTATACAACCACTCTCTCAAAAGGTATGCCTGGTTCTCAGATGCCTGCTTTTCAGAATTCTTATGACCCAGCAGTCCGGAAGTAATATAAGAACAAAAAAAAATCTGCTTCAGAGAAGACCACAAAGGTGGAACATAACTGGACCAAGTTGGGATAATATAATATAATATAATATCATATAATATGTGTATTATTTCAGTGTTTGGAGCGCTTTGTACTAACAAATCTGAACTCAGCCATGCCGTGATTCACACCGCCGCACGGATTGTGACATAGAGAAGAGCCAGATTATGAAGTCAGTGGAAATGTTCAACTAGTGCCAACTGCCGTTGCGGTGAGGTGGCGTCCAGGCCGCGTTACACGGCATGGACGCAGCCGGCTGGGTTACGGGAGGCATCCGAACCGCCCAGAACCGCAGCAAGGTGTGAGGCGCCTTGCTCCGCCGTGCCCCCCTGCGGGGCGACCGCAAGGTCATCCGTCACTTCCGCCTGTACTCAGAAATGTAGAGCAGGCCGTGTTTAGTGCTACAGATGTCAGCGCTGCTGTTCCCAACCGTAGCCTCTTAAATAAGTAATGGCCGGGTGTTGGGTGCGCTGTGTTACAGAGTGTCCCTCTCGACATTCGATCGTTGGCGCCCCAGCACACCGGCCGAGCGGAGGACTTCCTGCCGCTTCGCTGAAAGATTCAGGAGGAAAGGAACTTCCTGCCTGATATACGGGTCAGCCTAAAAATGATCGATGGTGTTTAAAAAGATAGACAAGTTCCTGCTTTCACCTGCACTACCCTCTCTGCCAAAAGTGGTTTTTATTTCTGTTCCTTCTGCCATGTTCTGGAACATTCTGAAAAGTATATAGTTTGTTATTCTTTTGAGTTTTAAGTACTTAAAAGGGCTTGAAGCATTAAGATGTTAAATATTTTATTTAGAATGTACCCTCCTCTAACAGAAATATGTCGTTAGCCTTTTGACCTGAGCAAAGTGAACATCTGACGAAAATGAACAAAATTAAGAGCCATGAAAAAAATAAACTGTTTGGAGTAGGCTTTTCCTAGCCAGTAAATGTGCCATTAAAACTTTTTAAACCAGTAAATAGTTTAGACAACTATTTAAAGTGATAGCTCCCTTTCCGGGGTTTAAAAAAAATCATATTTCAGTTTCAGTGTATGTTTTGATTGGCCCGAACAGGATATTTAGATATTTACAGAATTTGTTGATGACCTGCTGGCATCAGCAATGATATGCCTAATATGATTGTATGCTTGTATTGTTCCCTATTATTCTTCCAAAATGTTAAATTGTCTATGTTTAATTTCATTTTCAGCTTGAATTATTTCCTGCAGCATGAAAAGGAACCTCTGGCCCAGTATACAATTCATGTTTATAATTGTGAATAAACTCAATGAAATTACAATCTCTGGACGCACAATGTTGCTGTACAAACCTCAGGTTGGAGGTAACTGGAAACATATTTTCTCGCTTTAGACCACAAACCTCCAGGCCAAGCAGGGGGGCTCCGACACCAACAATAGTACAGCCAGCACGATGCCAGAAACCACTGTTAATATCTGAAAGATCCTTCATTTCACATAAAAAGTCTGGGCCACTTAAAAACAGACATTAAAACTGAAATGAGGAATAAAAAATCTAAGAAAGTGAACTTCCACTGTTAGTTGTGAAGAACGTTGCAGTTCGCAACGGCACAGCCTGCACTTTGATGTCCCCGTATCTTCCGAAACTCAAGCCCAAAGTGGCAGTAATAAAGAATCCCAGCCTCATTCAAGTTTAAAGCCTTCCACTACAACACCACCAACACTGCACATCACCCCATCTTCCCCTAAGCAATCAGGCTAAACACTGTAATATCCTAATACGGTAATGGCAATACAGGTATATACGTAAATGTTGACCTTTCTGTCTTTCTGCGCAAGGAGTAGCCCAAGAAATTACTACTCAATTCATCAAAGAGAAAAAGAATACCTGACCGGAGCATTTAAAACTCACAAGAAAGGTGGTATACACATTCTGTCCCATTGGGCCTGAGGAGAAATTAAAGTGCTTCTTTTGCATGCAGCCCAAGGCTTAAAGGCTCAGGCTGATATATGGCAAGATGAATTTCCATCCCATTTACCTAAGGGCCCTGTGTTTGCACCATTATAGAAGGTCAAAAACATAAATATCTTTCACTATGACACAGTAGACTCCACACACAGTGCCAGGGTTCTTGTCGTGCAGTGTCCTTTTTCCAAAAAGGACATCTAATATTGCAAAGTGATGTAATTAGGAGAACAGCAGGAGATAACCAATAGCCACTGTGTTTAGATGTACTGTAAGTTAATGACAAATTTAGAGGACATGGTATTTGAGGATATAAAGGGCATTAGTATAAATGCAATAAGAGAATTAATGTCCTAAGACCCAGCAGGAAATAAAGTAATTAATGTTAATGTATTTTTTTGACATTGTATGGTATTGGGTGACAAAAACTGTGAAAGTATTTTTTGCAGTGCAATTATTTTCAAATATATATTTTTATCTTATTATTGAAGGTTCCTTGCAGTGTAGGTTTCAGCATAGTAAAATATATGGTTCTTGAGATTAATACCAGAGACTTGTGTCCCCTACAAGGGACAAAAATGGATTACCGCATCTTAGGGAGTGAAACTAAAATACACAGATCCAGAAAAGTGGTTCAGAAGACAATCATAGCAGCCAGCCCTTGTAATGTCTAGGGATGTGGTTTTGCACCCTGAATAAATCAAAGGGCTTATGTGGCAGCAATGTGCTGCGTCACAGTGACCAGCCTGCAGCTTCCCTCCACAGGCAGTAGAGCAAGCCAACGCATGGCTCTGACTTATGCTCACTCCGCTACGCCTCCCCGCTCTCTCCCCAGCTATAGCTCAGCATCGGCAGCCAATGGCCGCCACCGGTCCATGTCTCACAGTCGATGCTTGGCTCACCCGCACAGGGAGCACTTTCCAGTTCCTCTTACTGTAACCACTTCATACACTCCAGTGTCCTCAGCTTCAAGCTGCATAATGACAAATCCTCAGCGCCTACCATCAAAACATCTGAGATATGGTGCCATGAAAAGTATGAGATTTTCATATTGACGGATTAGCACTGAGACAGTGTATGAATCAGTGTAATCTTCCACTATGAATGGTGGAAGATTGCACCCACAGCCCACCACACACCATTACATTACATTAATGGCGTTTAGCAGATGCTCTTATCCTGAGCGACGTACAATGAAGTGCAAATCGAACCCAGGGACAAGTGCGATGAGGACCTTAGAGGAAAGCAGGTAACCACATAGATACAACTTGAACCCTTGAAGAATACATCAACTTACCAACTAGAATACCACAGTTGGCAGCTAGAATACAACAATAACTGTATATAAGTGCTATTGTAATCTATGGCATACACAAGGCGCCCACAGCCTACCTTTTACTCATGATGCAAAGCTGGGCCAGCCTCTCATAGTCCTGAGCCTGAGCGGCCTGCTCCGACAGCTCCTCCGGCGACTCCCATCCTGCCGATCCCAGCGAAGTTGCCTCCTGGGGACCTGCCACAGACGCTGTAATCAGAGTCCGTCCGCAGCCAACTGCCCTCCCCGGGCCGGGAAACAGGATCCCCAAAACGGGCAGGCGGCCACTGCGGCTTCGCACAGCCCCGGGCGACCCGCACGTGACGGCGGAGAGGCGATGGGGAGCGGAGATAAGAGGAAGAGGGGACGCACGCGCTCGCGTGTACGCACGCCGGGCCCGCGTGACGAAAAGGAGCTGCGTCTCCTTTCTCTCACTTCTCTTAAGTGTAGCCTTGTTCCCTCTCAGACTGCACATCGTACGTCACGCCTGACGATCAAGGTAGAGAAAAGGGCCAGAGGTGACTGAGAAGAGAGAGGAGTGGGAAAGCAGTTTGGGAGAGTGAAAAGAAGAGAGGGAGAGGGTGGGCCTTGGAGATGGAAATTCGACAAGAAAGGATGGGCATGTATATTTTGGAGATTAACAGAATTAGGACAGGGAAAGAAAAAGAGGATAAATATAAAAAGAAAGAGAGCGGTGCAGTGAAAAGGTAAGGAAAATGGCTGGAGCCGGTGCAGCTGGGAAACAGGCAGAAGTGCTGATTCAGAGGCCTCTGCTTTCTGTGGTGCTGTTCACTGCTTAATCAGATGTTACAGAGCAGGGTCATTTGTCTTCTCCCTGTCCCCCTGCTCCTACATCAGGCACATGCAAGAGCTGCTCGCTGCATCAGCAGCACTGAGAGCAGCAAAAACAGAGGCAGCGGCCTTGCAACGAGGCACTTGCAAAACAACCCTTTCATGGCTTTGCGTTGGCGTTCACCCAACAGCAGTGATCTATCGCCTGGTACCACCACAACCCCAACGTTAATGTTGTTGCGGCAGAGGATACTTCTTCAAATAGTACAATTCAGGATGGAGCATTGACATTAGTTTTAACCTTGAATACTTCAGCAAATACCCAGCTATATACTGTCAAATTATGACATGCAAAAAACAAACTTGTGTAATATACATATGTAGTACATCTGTGCTTATTTTCAAACCACATTTATTTAATATAGTATATTCTGAAGATAAAACTTCCCACAGTCAATTCTTGGTTAAAATTCTTCATTGCTGCTGTACAGTATTACTGTAGGTACACAAATGTACACCTTATTGCAGATTAGTAATGCCTGAGACTCATTAGATAATCTAGAAATCTGACGTCTCATTGACACATCAACGGACAACTTGAATATTACAGGCAATGCTGTCCAAAATCCGCTGTAGCCTACCAGTTTGTAGGCATTTCTGGCCACCAGATTTGTTCAAATATAGTGGGCTCCACAATTATTGGCACCCTTAAGAAAAAAGGTTGCATATAATAAACAACATGATAATGATCTATATTTTATTTTCAAATATACAGGAAAACTATATACTTTAAAAAATATTTAGTAATACATTTTTTCTGAAAACCACAGGTGCCTAAATTATTGCCGCCCCTGACAATTATTGTAAATAAAATGTGAAAAATAGTGAAATTGGCGATACAATTTTACATGAATTCAGTTAATCTCAGTCTAAAGGAACTATATTGTGTCATTCCATCACATCCTGTTTCACTAGAGTATAAAGATGAGGTAACAAGCATGCAAAATCCCTTTGTCAACCATCAGCACGGGAAAAGCCAAAGAACTGTCAATTCAGAAGACACAGATGGTAATTGACCATCAGGTAATCGGTACAAAAACATACATGACTGGTTAAACATAGCACTTAGCACTGTATGGGCAATCATAAAAAGGAGTAAAACATATGGTTGCAAACTTGCCAGGAAGAGGATTCAAGTGCATATTATCCCCACGGAGGGTAAGGAAGATGGTGAGGGAGGCCATAAGTAACCCAAGGATTGCAGTTAACGAATTTCAGAGATTGGTTGTATCAAGTCACCAAGTCAAAAAAATAAAACATTAAATGGCACCTCCATACCAGTAAACTCTTTGGAAGGATGGCATGAAACAGCACAATACTTACTGAGCACAATAAACAAAACCTTATTATGACAAAGAGAAGTACTATGGTCATGTGAGGCCAAAACTCTTGTGTTCTCTAACCTTATCAAAAATTTTCGGAAAAGACTCATGGCTGTCATCTTTCCCAGGGGTGCCAATAATTCTGGAGCCCACTGCATATGCATAGGCCTGCGTTACTTATTTTGAAAATAATGGAAAATATTATTTAAAAGAAGAAAGGCGTATGAATACGTGTGAAGGGTCCTAAAATGCCAACAAATAAACAGCACACATTTTCAAAAGACACTATCAAATGTTTATGGACTATAAAGTCGACAGCGCACATTGGTGATGTTAACGGTAATGGTTGCAGTGATATTCAGATCCCAAAAGTGATATTCAGATACATTTAATCAGCTTAATTAATACATGTAAATTGTTCGGAGCGGTACTGTAAACACACAATGAACAAAGCGCGAACTTACCAGCGCTCCCTTGAAGAGCAGTGAGTTCCAGCAACGCCACCTCGTAGAACATCTTCTCAGCCTGGATGAACTGGAGCGCTTTCACATCTGTTTATACTGGTGAAGGATTAACAGCGGTGTCAACTATCCCAGCGCGCCACGGAAAAATACAGACGGGCTAGGTCATCAACAGCAATGAGGCTCATGAACAGACCACGTTCATGAATGAAGGTAGGAAAAACAAAGAACATGTAGGCTACCTGCTTCCGAATCGCAGGTAGAGGAAACAAACAACAACAACAACAACACAAAGTATGAGTTTCTGTAAAAACCACAGGATGTCATCCATTAGAATGACTTATTAGCATTCATGCTAAATAATCCCCTTGTGTTCAGTGCATTGTTTGCATAACTTGTCCATACGAACAATTCTTGTGCTGCCAGTAAATGTACGCTGGTTAGTTTATTTAGAATTTAGAATGTCCGGTTGTAAGACGACACCCCTAGCATTTGACTGGCGAGTGGCCATTGATCGGCAGGGACAATGTTCTTAAAATAAACCCTCACATAAATCTGTTTCGTGTGCTATTAATATGTATTGTGATAGTCGTTCCTTAACAACAGGATTCAGCTGTTCTATTCTGAATCTGCGTGTAAACAGTTCAAGAATAAACATTATTGAACTTCAATAAAATTTCAATTCAAAATGTAGAAGAATTCAGAGAATAGAAGAACGTTTCCCAAATGAACATAAGGTAGCCCACAGTATTTTGCCAGCATGATAAATAGGAATTTGTCTTGTAATTGAAACTTCCCAGAAACAAATTCACCTTTGGCTGTGGACAGAGAAGGTGTACATATAAGAGCCTGCAAATATGCTTGGTGGTAAGAGTGCCAATAACCTTATGAATCCCAGATTTCAGCAACACAGAACCCTGATGCCTTTGATTCAGTCACTGACAGAAAGGTCATTTATCCTCATTCTTTTCATCTGCTCTCTCTTGGTAAACAGGGCTGTGCAGGCCCTGGTGGTATAACCATGGAAACCATTGAAATGTCAGGAGGTGAGTGGGCACACACCACTGCAAAGCACACACATTTATAATACTGCATCTCTCAGATTCAGTTACAGAAAGATAAAGGCCTGCCAGCGTTTTGTTTCTCACGCACTCTCTCCCAAACAGTTTTGTTCAGTTAGCACTTTATGTTAGTCGCGTTAATAGAAAAAAATAGGTAGTAAATAGAGACCTTACAGTTGATAAAATTGGAACTATAGACAGGATTGATGTTTTACACCTCACCTGATGTATGAATTTGTGTGTTAATTACCATTTTGGCTACTTCTGTCACAGCTGCCATAGGGTTTGGATACACACATGGTCCTTATTAGTCCATAAGTTGATATTATACTGGTGCTTTCTCATTGATTTGTTGACCACTTGTTCATTATCCAACTATCATTGTAGGCCCATCTACAAAGTAAGTGCAGAAGTATGATTTCTTCCCCTGAACATGCAGTATTTAACACTGGGAATAAAACACATCTTTCATCCTGATGTGTTTTATTCCTAGTCATGTCATCCTGAGGTGGGCATTTGGGTATAAAGGGTGGGCAGACTGGGGGTGGCGTATTGCTCAGTACATGAGCGGGTGAGAGCTGGAGGGGGGATGGGGGTGCTGTTGGGTATGTGACTTTGCGGGAGACTTCTGCCCACTCGCGGGTCTCTCCAGGATGGGCAGACAACTCTTTTGGGTGCCCACCCATAGCCCACCCGTAGCCACGCCCCGCCTACTAGCACAGCAGTATTGATAAAGTGGTGGTTCCCAGCCAATGAGCCTATTTGGAAGGGTGCCCCAAACAGTCTACACCAATGAATATGGGGTGTTGATATTATGTCATCAGCTGGGAACACCTTACTGAATGAAACCCTCCCTCCATGGGAAATATCATCTTCCAGTATAGAACACCCATACAGGACTCCTGGCCACAGCTGACACTGGACACTGGAGTTTACAGATAATCATATTTGTATATACATCATCCCATGCATCTGGGTTTGAAACTAAACTAATTCAGATTGTGCATGGAAATAAAACAACTCGTGAATAAATATGGAGGTTATTTTTAAATATTATCAAGGAAAATTTGAGTGCAATCCAGATTCAACATCATACCGTTTGAGGGTATTTTGGTACATCAATGAACTTGGACTCAGTTTGAATTCTTTAGGGCTCTTACAGTGCGATAAAATATGCTGTGCTCGTAAACCAACAGAGGTGACAATTATTTTAAAACCCATATAAATAAGGCACAATCTCCTAGAACTGTAGACAAGATACCACGTATATTTACATGGCCTATATTTAGCAAACAGCAGAGGCCACAAGCCAATTTTCTGACAGAGTGTATTTCAGTTTTAACTGTTTACAGCACTGTGATTAGTGTAATGGCACCAGTGCAGCCATTTCAATGTTAATATCACTTAAATCAGAGCTGTGCCTTGAATGATTTATTCGGTATTGATTTTAAAAGAGCCAATTACGATTCATTCACCACAACTTGTACACCGGATTTCTGGGGATTACTGGTGGGCTGATTACTGACTGTACATTTTTGATCTTATAAGAAATGGATATTTAGAGCCAAATCGGATCCCCCTTTGCCTGCAGATTCAACAAGTTGAGACCTGAGGAGTATGTGGTTCTAAAAATTTGTTAGCTTCATAAATATGTTGTTTATAGGGCACTAAATATATGTGTGAAGTTTTTAAAAAATAAGGTTAAAAAGTATGAAGTAATGCATAATTTAAAAGTATCTGCTTGGAGCCCATCTTTGAAGCTCAATATCTCAAAATTACTCAGAATGCAGATAGAACCTTATAATTCCAAGGTCACAAAGTTCTGGGAACATTCCTACAGGATTTTGGTCCATGCTGACTCAATAGATTTACTGATCCCGCATTCATGCAGCAAACCTTCTATTCCACCTCATCCCAAAGGTGCTCTATCGGATTGAGATCTGTGGACTGTACAGGCCATTGGAGTAAATAGATGTGAACAATTTATGTATTGATTTCATGGTATGCTTGGGGTTATTTTCCCTGTGCACCAACTTCCTGGCAGAGGCATACTGGGATTTTGTTTTTTGATACTTGCTGGACTTTATGATTCCATAGAACATAACAAGAGTCCCAAGATGTAAAACAACTCTTACCATATACTACCTTGAACCTGATTGAAAATGTGTTGTTCGAATTGAGTATGACAGTCCACAAGCACTGACTGAATGATCTGAAGGATCTTGAAGGATACTGTATGGACTATGGAGGAGGTCAAAGATATCTCACAGTATGTTCACCAATCTCATAAAATACCCTAGAAGTTGACAAACAGTCAGATCAAAATAAACACAATCAGAGCTTAAACTCAAACATCACAGTTGAGACTTTTCATTGTTTGTTGTCTGGATTTAATCAGCATTTTCCATTAACATGAACAAATCCAGTTTGGCAAGTTAATTGTTTTGGCATGTTTGCAAAATGGAATTGCAAATTTGGAAACATGCCAAACTCCACTTGTGAGGTGAGAAGCAAACACTTGCATTGATTTGTTAGTCAATTCTAAGAAAAATGTTGATTGAATCCATGACTGTCATATTTTTAGCCAGCTAAAACTACACAAACCAATAAAGATGAACCTGAGTGGGTGCCAAGCTGCCTATTAGAACAAGCAATTAACATATGTCCATCACCTTTCTTCTTCAGCATTTTTAAAGACATGATCTACTTGATAAATCAATAGGTCAATATAATATTGCACGCTCAAACCAGTCAAGGTTATCAGAGAGGACAAAACAAACTTTTACAGAAGCCCAGGCTGGTAATTCAGACCTTCATAAATTGATCACAATTTCAGTGTCTGAATAAATGCTACTTTGGATGAGATTGGATATGAGTTTGGCCACATACTGTAGATCAGAGCAGAACAAGATATCTTCTGATCATAAGCAAAATTTGCATGAAAAATTAATTTCATGGTCGTAGGTGCTGCTTGTAGCGCTCACAGTATAGATATCACTATGGTGATAAGAATCTGCTGTCAACCCGTTGGAGCAGTACTCCGTATGATGTGTATTCCCAGCAGACAGCTACCGTGTGTGGGTGGACAACACGGCAAAGTGCTGCATATTAACTTCAAACTGGTTAAACCGTGTGATGACGTGGGATGAGGTGACAGAGGATCTCAGAGCCGTAAGCTGTGGGTGTGATGACCTGTCGTGGGGATGTAGAGAGCCGAGTCGTCGTCAGTGGGGAACGTGAGCCACGTGAACTGGAAGTCTCGGTGACGGAGAGTAGGCCGGGATGTACATCATGAAATGCTACACAGCCCTTATCTGCGTTCTATACTTAGCGCTGCTGTCGTCGATACATGGATACTGCGGCTACAGGGCAATTAGCCTCCTTGCTCCATGTTGATGGGAGATAAGAGCTTACAAGTCCATCTAACAGAGTAGCAGACCCTGACACGCAGTCACAGCCACAGTCATGAATAACTAATAACTAACATATACAACCGCGCTGCCTCTCTGAGCTTGTACATAAGTGTATACATGCCCTACTCTGCTGTAGAACAGTGGTTCCCAAACTTCTTATTGGGTACCCCCAGCCAGATCCAAGTGTTTGATGTGTTTCATCTCAAGCACACCTGATACAACTACATTACATTACATTATACATTAATGGCATTTGGCAGACGCTCTTATCCAGAGCGACGTATAATTGATTAGACTAAGCAAGAGACAATCCTCCTCTGGAGCAATGCAGGGTTAAGGGCCTTGCTCAAGGGCCCAACGGCTGTGCACAATAACCTCTTATTGTGGCTAGACCGGGGATCGAACCAGCAACCTTGCGGGTCCCAGTCACGTACTTTAACCACTATGCTACAGGGGAACCACAGAGGTAGAACTTAGCATCGCGTAGTGGCTAAGGAGCATGACTGGGACCCGAAAGGTTGGTGGTTGAACCCTGGTGAAGCCACGATAATATCTGTGCAGCTATTTGGCCCTTAACCAAGGCCCTTAACACCACATTGATCCAGGGGGGATTGTCCCCTGCTTTGTCTAATAAACTCTCAGTCGCTTTGGCTAAAAAGCTTCAGCTAAATAACTAATGTAATTTCCTCTTGGCATACCTTAGGCTCTATCTTCTCTAATGGGGATGGGGGTTGTGTGGTTTGGGATTCAAGCATACCATTGATCTAGTTATGAATTTGTTGCTAGCTTCAAGCTAAAGGATACAATTCTTTTCCTCGATGAACAGTTCTGCAATCTGAAAGAGAGAGAGGGAGACAGAGATAATACCTGGGCTGATGTACTAGTGATGGGTCTGGAACAGAGCCTGAGACAAAAGAGGTGGTGCTCTGTGAAGAATGAAGTGGCACGTCATTTAAATCACATATCCTCTGCGAAGAACATCTGGGTATGTTCAGTGAAGGATGTCGCATAATTTTGTGATGGATGAGGTGCTATGTCCGAGTGCTTTCCTGAGGAAATATGGTCAGTTGAACACATTTACGCCCCTGGCAGAATCGGTTAAATTAACACTACGGCTATCCACTGTTATTAGTTCTCTGCTTACAGTAGCTGCTGTGTTGTATTTTGGTACTGAATGGTTTATCAGCTAAATAAAAGCATAGGGCATATGAGTCATGGCTTCAGCACTCAGCCTCAGGCTTAATTAGTTTTCCCTCCTGTTGGGAATTCGCTCCTGTGATCCGGCCTTTTGCGTTTCACTAACAGCATGGACAAACATACAGTCTGTCTATGAAAATAAACAGAGCCAGTGAGGAGAAATGTATGATCACTCCTTTAGTGGTCATTATTTACATGAATTCATTAAATATTTGTAATATTTTCAGTGCTACTCTTTCTTTCTGTACTGATAAAGAGACATACATGCACACAACCTTCACGTTGGAATGTTGTGATTGCTAAAATTCTTGGAACCATGATTCTACTTGTCTTTTGGATTGGCTACACTGTCACATGTTCATTCTGTCCACCAACCCTGATTGCTTTTGGTTTGACTTTGGCAAGAAACATGACCAGCAAGTAGCACACAGAGGTGTTTTGCATAAAATGTACATCAGAGCTGGCTGTGCAAAACAAGTATGAAATGACCCCAATAGAACAAGCTCCTCCCTAGCACAGCACTGTTCAACACCAGCCCTCATGTTCTTCGAAAAATGCGTAACTGCTGACATGTTTGTTCTCCTGGAACACTGAGACAAATATATGTAACATACTCTGTTTCCCTTGGGTGATTCTAAAATCCAAGAAAACTGCTTGTAAGGACCCAAGGAACAGACTCCAAACAAGCCTCAGTTTGATGAAGTACTACGGCCCAACACCAAAGCACAGCACAGCACATCACAAGCAATGCTGAAATATTGCCGTGTGAAGCCCACAAAGAGACTAAGAAATGTGGTTTAGAGCGGAACATCCTAACATGAATATTCCTCATCTATTCTTCATAGGTCTGACAAGAGAATGAGAATAAATGAAGAAAAATGTCAACATGAAACGCGTAACATAAAACACGCAGACTTTCACACATATTGGACATTGTATCTGACCAAACCACATTCCAACTTGAAGGTCAGTCAGATATTTGCAGAATAACAAGTTGCCTTATCATGCAGAAAAAAACTAAAAGGAACATTTTAAGCTGGAGCCATTTTTAATCACACTAAAGTTTCTTAATCCATTCTGTGTCAATTTATATGCAAATTATGTGCATATATTCCGGGCCAAGTTTTACTCATCCTTATTGCAAGCTGACACCTGCAAATGCAGTAAAAGAGTTCAAGGAAGTGCTACTGTGTTTGTGTACTGTACATACATGTACAGTAACAGCCAGAACAGTGCAGCAGACATCACCCCTATTTGCATTTAAATGCAAATGCCCCGGAATACAAATCACCCTTGCCCCACGCAGGGTGGACCCTGACCCCATCCTGTGCAGACAAGCCGCAGGCGAGCAAGCTAACCCCACCGGGCTCCCTCCCTCGCGTGTGCGTTTGCATGCGGGCCGGGGCGCGGGGTCCGGCGGCTCACCTGGTGCAGGCAGTTAGGCAGCGAGTTGAAGCTCTGCACGTGCGTCAGCCCCAGCAGGCAGCTGAGGAAGCAGTGCAGGGCGGCTTGGGACTCCCCCTGCTGCTGCAGCTGCCTGCCCAGCTCGAACAGGCCCTCCCTGCCTCCGCTCAGCATGACCAGCCTCCTCGCGCTGCAGCGCCTCCCATCTGAGCCTCCTGGCCGGGGGAGAGCGCCGACTTCTCTCCGGAAAACGGGGACGGGAAAAAACCTCAAGAATGTAAACAACCTAAACAAAGAGGAGTGGCAGATGGCGGAGACGGAGCAGGCAGGCTGAGTCTCGTCTGTCCGGGCCTTCAAGGGCAGGCGCTGAGGAAACTACCTCGCTGAAAATAATAGCTCCATTGCTTTCCCCTCCCTCCTCACTACTACAGTACGGAGTGGGAGTCAGCCTGCTGGCAGCACAGAGCGGGGATCGCTGACGGACAGGGCTCTCGTCCAATCCCTCCTCTGCTCACGTACAGTAACACCAGCATGCGATGCTGTGCGCGTGTGGAGTGGGAGCTGTAGTCTCAGCGCTGTGCCTTGGTAGAGAGCTTTAAAAAACCTCTAGAGACGCAGCCCGGAGATTACAAAACGGCTGACGTATGTGTGATCTGTCCTAGATTTGTACAGTGGATGTATATTTTGGAATTTACTCTATGCGTAGTCTATGTCATCATTTGTGTATTCGGTACAGTATGTGTGTCTTAGTGTTTGTGTGTGTGCGCATGTGAGTGTGTATGTACTTTTGAGCCTGAGTGCATTTGAGTGGGTGGCTGTGGTGGGATTGAGACTACTGCCTTGTACTGTATGTATGACTTATTAATAAGGAACAAGATTGCAATAGAATGATGTAATCCTTTTAACAGAAGGGGTTCAGGAAAGACCTGGTATTTCAAAACTGGGTGACTGAATGCCCTGTTCATGTCAGCATTTAGAAGTGACACCCTACTGCTGCAGGAAAAGCATAACGGTTCCTGGAAACCTTTTAATAAAGACATTCATTTAGTCCATGTGTTAAGAGGCACATTTCACCTTCCAAACCCCCTTTTTTACCCCCCTGCTGAAGTAATCTGAGATACCAAATGTTTGCATTTCCTTTACAGCTTACTAATCAAAGTAAAAGAACACAATTTGTGTCTTTGTGAGTGTAATGACGGGGAAAATCCAAAAGCACTTACTGGAAATTGATGAATATGTATGCCCATATACAGTGGTTACTGCCACCCCATATTGTCCCAGAGGACACCTGAGACCATCACTGAATATAACAGAAAACTCAACCAAATGGGAACAGCCAGCTCCCATTATATTAAATTCCAGTTAATAGTGCACCCTGCTCCCTGTGAATGGGCACTTAATGTCCCTGAACTCCACCCCTTCAATCTCCATGAGTGTTAACGCGGAATCTTCGGCCTAGTCCGACCAGGCTTTGAATGGAGATAGGCAGTTTTAGCCTAATTGCATCAAGACGACTTAAGGGGGTGATTATGCAGAGAGCCAGCCCCTCAGGGTGGGAGCAGACAGAGCGTAGTGTTGGAAGACACTCCTCTCGCCTTGTGACAAATCCGGCATTATGCGAAAGGACTGCTACGGGCCCGAGAGAGCTGGAAAGCTATGCACTGACTGTTTACATCACGTTTCCTAATCATTTAGGAATGCTGCTTCCTGGATCATACTAACAACGTCTGTGCATGACAAACATCAAAACGCACGGGGCTGTTAACAATCTCACTCCTGCTGAAAAAAAGCAGCTCAAGGTTTTGAAAAAGCTTGTAGCTGGTTAACCAGTTCAGACCTGCTCCATGCTCAACATGGTTTGACCAGCTCAAGCTAAGTTTTGAAACAGATGGTAGCTGGTAATTTCAAGTTGGTCATAGCTCTATTTTACTCCAGGGTCTCCCAGCAAGACTGTAAGCCTGTGGGTAAGGCAAGCAATGAAAGATCATTGGCTTTCAGATTCAATAAAGCGAAAACTCATAGCGAAGCAATATCATAGGGGGCGGCCTGTAGCCTAGTGGCTACTGTACATGACTGGGACCTGGAAGGTTTGTGGTTCAAGTCCTGGTGTAGCCACGATAACCCCACTTTGCTCCAGAGAGAATTGGCTCCTGCTTAGTCTATGCAACTGTAAGTCACTTTGGATAAAAGCATCAGCTAAATAACAAATTATTATTATTATTATTATTATTATTATTATTATTATTATTGTTATATTATAACATGTCTTCCGCAAACACAAACCACTTCATTGTTCAGTCTCAAGCAGGCGTAGGCCCAGAACCTCTGTATTTTGTGTATTTTTCCAATAAGACACAGAGGCGCTTGACATTGCAGTGATTCAGCCTATATATTATTGAAAAGTTATCTGAGGACAAAGCCAGAATCCTTCAAGAAAATGCACTGTGATTATCAGGATGGTTAAGTGCCTTGTAATGGCAATCTGCATTCCCAGGGATTTGATTTTAATGTTATTGCCCACTTAAATTAGGAGAATACAAAACTCACTCATCTAAACTGGCAAAAAATATGATTATTCTCTGACTTTTATGAAGTGTTGTGCATTTTGTTGACACACCATGCTTGTACATTCAGGCATGTCTTTCTCCGTAATGCTGATTGAATTGAATATAGCTCCCTTGAAACTGTTTTACGGAACAAAACAGGTTGAATTAGGTTTGCCGAACAGACACATAAAAAAGGGAAATGGGCCTTTTGCAGCTGAAGCTTTTTCATATCTTCAATCCCCAAAGTGACCTTTGCAGGCTGACTGTATAGAGGTAGACATGCCAGCTATCAAATTAAGAAAATGAAATGGCACACGATGAAGTCTACTGCAGAATGATATATGCTCATATTATCCAGCTTATACTAGGCATTCCTCAATGGATAGAAACCGATTTGCTTGAAGTAAAAACAACAGCTTGAAATACTTGAAAGAACCATAACTTTCATTCTCCTTGAACATTCTTGAGGCTCCAGTCTAAAAAATGTTTTTCATTTTCAGTTTGGGTGTGAAGTAAGACAGGAAATGCTGCATAATCATGACCAGCAGCAACAAAGCTTCTGTATTGAACTCATCCATTATTTATCAGCAATGCATACTTTCATCATAGATGAATACTTTGGAACTTGTATTGGATTCAGATGTACAGAAATGGCATACACCCAAAGAATCTCCTTCAAATTATCCATTGAAAGGCTTGTTACCATTTTGGTGTATGTATATGTACATAATATGTATATAATGAGCACTGTCAATACCTGTCAGTAATACCATGTTTTGTGACCTTAATCAACATTTTCACATCCTGTACTGTACACGCAGAACACATGAAATATGTATGTCAAATCATTAGCTGTAGTCTGTGTGAGAAGAAGCAGCTTGGGACACCACTAGTGTTGGAGAACCATACATGTCTATACTCTCCAGAATCGGCAGTGAGGTTTGTACATGTACATGGCTGCGGTGGCAGTGAATTGGCCATTCCAAATTTGGGTGGGATTTGGATATGCTCAACCCCATGTTGGGTGCCAAAAATATATATATGAGTGAATGAATGAATTAATGTAATTCAAATCTCAAAATGATATATGGCTAACTTGCTTGTTAAAAGCCATCTTCACTGTTGACTTCTATTCATTGACATGGTAATTACATACTGAGTTAGCTTTATAATGTGAGGCTTCTGCATTTTCTGTGCTAATGAGATTTGTGGGATATAAAGCTGTACAACACTGGAACTTCCTGCTTTACCAGAATTTATTAAATAAAAAGGATTGAGGGCAGAGAAAAAGTTTTTTGTAACTTTATCAAATAATCTGGTTATACTGAATACAAACTAATACTTTTTATACTATACTTTAAAATAAAAAAATAAAATTTTATTATTATTGATCTTTCACATTTGAGTTTCAAAATGATGACAGGAGAAACTAAGAAATGTACATGGGCTTCCCTTTTTTATGAATATGTTTGACTGATGCGTGGCAGCTTTGGAACTGTAATTGAAATATTGATTTTGTGTCCGTCAGGACACTTGAACAATACCATGAGTATGATTAAAAAGCACTGTCACAGTTGATTTCTTTCCAAGACTGATGCTTGGTCCTTGTCTGTTGCCAATTTTATCTGACAAGCAATATTCCCAACAATTTTAATACATGGAAAATGGGGACATTTACAGACTTGTAAAAGAAATGAATAGAATAATAAACTTCCCTGAAATAAACTATGAAACCACAGCAGGATAGCTGAGTGCACCACTTTTTTTAAGGGGAAAACGCTCTTATTAAACTATTCCAATCAAGTCTGTGAAAGACAACAGATATTGATCCTATAAGGTGGGTAAAGCAGACACTTTCAAAGTACCTCATTATACTACACTGGTGTCCATTTAAAAATGAATTCTCATAAATGTCGCACTGCCATTTCCTTGGCCCTGCAAAAGGGACACTGATTTATGTGGTGCTGGTGACACTACGTAACTGCTCTAACAGCGGAGATACTTCTCTATAATATTGAGAGGCAGTGAGAGGAGTCAGTGATGGAGTGAACATTCGGTTGACAGAGTTTCCCTGTCCTTAGTCTTCATGTGCTGAGTTCATTTGTGGGGGCCAGAAGATCCGCTTGGCTCAGGAAGTCAGCAGTGCTGCTCCCGTACGCTGCATTCTTACTGCTCGCCTCAGCACAAACCGGAGTGCAATCCAGTCTCCGGCAGCCATTTCACATTTGCTTAGTCACTACACACATTGCGGCGCAATGGAGCGTTCCTTAAGACTAGAGGCTAGGGTCCGTGCTCCAAGTGATCCCATAGGTTCATCACTCACCTCAGACGGATTCCAGACTGTCATGTACTCATACTGGGGGAAGCCATTATTCCGTGATTGCTTTTCCTGCTTGCTAATGTGCTATCATTAGTGAATAGGCAGCAACATGAGAGTAATATTTAATCATGTTTCTGCATTATGGGAAGCAATGACAATATTTTCTGTGAATGACAGATATAAAAACTAGCAGCCACTTTTCCATTGCTATATTTCACAGGGTTGCCATGCTAAGGGTACTCATCCTGCTAAAATAACGGGTCTCAGAGAAGTTATGAGTCCTGTATTGAATCCCGTATAGAACAATGGGAGTGCACGCTCGGCGACCCGGTGGTGCAGTCAATAGCAGTGTCACCTCACATCAAGTAGGTCCTCAGAAGGTTGAGGCCTTTCTGTGTGGAGTTTGCATGTTCTTCCCGTGCCTGCATGGGTTTCCTCCGGGAATTCCCCTTTCCAGAAACCGGAAGGGTGTTGCTGTAAAAGACAATGCATGCCCAGTGAACCTACCTTGCATAAATAAAGGTTAATTAATAAAACAATAATAGCCAGCTGCCCTGCAGAGTAGTACAGACTAAAATATTATTGTCTATTGAAGGAACGTTTCATTCTGTGAAATTGTCCCTGAGTTCTCATGCAAGAGCAGCTCTTGTTGTTCAGAAACCAGTCGTCTGCTTGCACCATTTACTGTATGTGTAAGTGAAGTCATCTAATTATGGGTATTGATCTTGACTGTAATATTGAAACAATCCTAATGGAAGCTGTGTACGGAATACACAGTGTTCAGCTGGTGGTGGGCACACACACATACACATACATGTAAAATTCCTTTATTTACTAAACCTGATTTCAATCCCTAACACTTGACGACCCTGATATGGATTTTTAAATAAAACCTCAAGTATTTAACCAGTAAATGACCTCTTAAACTTACTTTTCATAACAATTATTTGAATAGTACAGCAAACAAGAATTACTGTGATTTTCCTGATTGTTTTCCTACATTTAATTAATGAGAGAGAACAGGGTCTCCTACTAACTGGTCTATGGGCTGTCGGGCAGAATGTCATCCAGCTGCAAGCTCTCTGATTTTTATGGGCCTGGCCCAGCAGCTCCTTACCTATTGAACGGGTTTATGATCTCCTTGTAATCAGTAGTAAACGCTGGCTCCATCTGTCCCTTCTTTAGTCAATTAGCTGACCTAAGAGCTTTCCTGATAAACACAGAACTGGCCGTTAACCTTGCTGACCAAGTTCATAACACTGTCTCTGTAATTCGGACAGGGAGTGCTTGTCCCTCAGTGCTGTGCCTCTAGGGCATGAGGATATCAGATATTTCTGATTTCCTAAACCACCCCCATCAGTGGGTTTATGGTACAGGTTATGCTGAGCTGTCATGGGTCTTGAGCAGCCTGTTCTGACCAGGTCCTTTGCCTATGTCCCCCGGTGCCCAAAACACCTTGTTCATGTGAAATCCAATACTGTGATCCCGAGAGCTGATATCGACTGGTCAGAACAGCTTTTCTGCAGCAATAAACCCATGATAGTTTTGGAGCTGATTCAATACAGATTCATACACACTCAGGTGTGAGAATCCTTTCTTATAAAATATCACAAACTTTGAAATGCCATTCATGATAACAATTAGTAAGAATACAATTTAACCCTTGAGCTTGGTAGTTAAATTGGTCCATTGTTTATGATTACTTTAGCTGTCTATTTATAATTTTTATTGTAGACAAAGCAGTGGCTGTGGGCTTCTCGGCTCTGCAGTTGGACTCAGATCTTTTCTTCAACTACAGCGCCCTCTTGTGCTTAGTTAATGCCATAAGCTCTCAACTGCATAGGACCCATTTTCATTACAGTGGAAAATACCTGGTTCCTTCATCTACTCCTTTTCACATAAAACTTCATAGTCTTACCCAACAATATTTTTAGTTAAACTTCTCCCCAGCCCCAAACTATCATAATTCCACGGCTTCAAAACTACTGACCCAATCTGCTGAACTAAACCTTGGGCCTCAAATGTCAGAAAATATGAATACTTAACCATTGTAATACTGCATACAATAGCAACATGTCACAAAGATCTACATTAAAGACACATTTGTGCAAACATCCCTTTTGACAGGGATTTTAGATCTCATTTCCCTACAAGTAGGCTTTAACCACGACGTGTAGGCTGAACATATCGTACTGTATTCCAGGGTAGAAATTGATGTGAGAGAACAGTTGAAAGGAGGATCTAATATGTCACGCTGAACCTACAGTGTGTTTGCAGTCAGCCCCCCAGAGAGGGCAGCCTTTCATTTCATGTGCTATCACAAATCTAATGCAGCAGTGCGTTTGGTGCAGGCTTGTATCAGAGCAGTAGGGCCGTTCCCCAAGTCCCTTTACCAACTCCCTCTGTTCTTTCACACATGAAATCTCAGAAAATCTGCTTGATTCTTGTCAGATATACGTACGCATGTATGTTCAATAGTATGCCCCTTGAAAGGCTGTCAGTGCTTTGATGTCTACCCGACAGGCTATTCTTCAGACTTTTACAAGTAGAGCATCACATAATTCTCAAAGGACTAGCTCGGATCATCCATACTACAACTATTCGTAGAGTGTAAAGTCATTCTACTCTTGAGCTTCTTTGATATAACCAACATATATGAACGGTCCCAAGAACTATAGGCCGGTTAGTTTATTATGTACCGTCCACAAGATTTTGGAATCTTTAATGGGTGTCACAATTGCTGCTGTTGAGCCCTAGTATTCTCTTTTCTCCTAATAATACTGGTGGCTCTCAAATATTTGTTTGAATGGTCTTTTCATTGTTTGGGATGCATTAAACCCACCCTAAGCATGTTTATCTGTACTTAGTGTGCAGTTATTGTAGCAGTATTGGGAACTAATTTGGCAATGCTGTGAAGTGCGGCAGGCTGCCATTTACCGCCCACTGTGGAATTAATCAGTCTCACGCAATTACATAATGCACTTCTGAAAGCCTTTCTGACTGCTGGGTGATTGTGGAGGCATCAAACACTGGGCAATTAACCCAGGCCTCTTCTATTCTCCCCCTCTCTCCAGTGCTAGCTCTGTTTTGTATTCTTTCGAGCTCATTGTCTAGCCCGATTGGAAATATTTGGCTCTGGACAGCAGCACTACGGATCCACAGGTGTCCATTAGCGTTGACGGATCGAGGGGCTCATAGCGGACACGACGTTGCGACAAGCTCTGTCCCGATTTATGTGCTATTGTTCTCTCTCTCCACCTCTCCAGTGCTCGCTCTGACTGTTTATCTTTCCAGCTCATTGTACGGCCTCTTGAAAATATCTGGCTCAGGCAAGATCTGCCCCAGTTTGTGTGCTGTGTGGTCACACAGGCAGGAGGGCTCATTCCCAGAAGACACCTGGGCCTTTTGTTTGTGTTCCCGTAAAATTGCTCAGCGTGGCTGTCATCGCCCTGAATGCCATTAGGACAAACGCTACAATTAGAGGCACAAAATACAGGTATTCAGGTCCATTTTAGCCCTCATGTCCAGGGGTAAACAAGGTTATGTGCGCGAGAGGAAATCGGTCAAAACTTCCGCTCCATTACCAACACAGCTAACAGTATCCGTGAGACAAATGCACATCACCGCAGAAGGCTAAGGTGGCAATTAAAAGCGGCCACGATGTAGAAGTTAATGGCCCTTGTCTTGTTTAGCGTGGCCACATAGAGGCTTCTTAGCATGTTGCGCTTGGTGGGTGAGCAGGGGGGCGAGTGGAACCTGACGGAGAAGCCCGGCCCATGCTAATGCACCCGCAGGTGTGAGACAGGCAGAGCAGCAGAGCGAGAACATCCTGACTGACACCTCCCGGTGCCGTATTCTTGTTAATTGCTTGGCGGTCTTTAGCGCACGGCCCAGCTCTCCCAGCGTTCGCTCCCGCGGTGCGGAACGGGTCACTGAGTGGCCTTTTGTTGCCGAGCGCGAGAGCGGCCCGCTGCTAACGGAGGAGTGACAGACAGCCGCCGCCTCGCCCTGGGGCCGCGCCAGCCTCGTCTACCGACCCCGCCGCCGGATGAGGATTAACAAAGTGCACCTGCAGCCGGCCGGACGTCTTTATTACCGCCCCGGTCACACCCGCCTCCCCCCTGCCCTGTGCGCCCTCCTCCTGCATCGCTGGGACCGCTTCTTCATTAGTGGGAAAAATAATCATGGCTCTATTGTGTTGCTCCGGTAATGTGAGATAAAGAGGAGGCGACTCTGCTATGAATTGAGATGAAACAGGTCGCTGTGGAGCTGGTTCAGACAACAGCATGCCAGGCCAAAATGGTGTCCCTCCCCTGGTGTCCCTGGGGTTGGTGGGGACATGGGACTCATCTTGGGCTTGAGGTCTGAGTTACAGTACATTCCAGTTATTTATCTGATGCTTTTATCCAAAGCGACTTACAGGTGATTAGTCTAAGCAGGGGACAATCCCCCCTGGAGCAATGTGTGGTTAAGGGCCTTGTTCAAATGCCCAACAGCTGCACCATTCTTGTTGTGGCTACATGGGGGCTTGAACCACCCCCAGTATTGTATCTTAGCCACTAGCTACAGGCTGAGATAAAGAACTAAATGAGTGACATTAAAAGAATACCTTTGAGCCAGTTTCGAATCACTTGTTTTGGTACTGATATTCTTATTTTTCAAAATCAATACACAAACAACACCTCTGTTAATACAATATGTCTGTCTCCAAGTCCAATGTATTCCTTCCTGAGCAATAAATATAACTATTATTTCCATTTCCCAATATTCTCTGTGTGCATTGTTTGGCCTGGCAATTCCTCTCCACATTTGCAGCAACTTAACTGTTTTAAAATATTTTTAGAAATCCGCTGCTTTGTGTTAGAGTATGTGTGAAATATAGGGCCATTCAGGTGAAGTATAGGTGTGAGAAAGGTTCCATCATGACTGAAAATAGATCCCTGAATCTGCAAACCAGACATTTATTTCCCCCAACAGATCATTTCAAACTCAATTTTCCTCATATCGCTTGCACTTGACTTGTTCAATCTGTTCCGGGGGAAATCATCTAATTATGATGCGCAATATCTAAGGAATCCACCCGTGCACCTTTCTTGTGCATTTCTGAGGATTTCGATTGCAAAGGGAGTTAAACCACACAGCAATCAGATTCCAATAAATTGTGCCATTGCCCAGGAACTCCCCAAGCTCCTGGTCAAAGATGTGCTAATTCAGGCCATCTTTAAACACTCAGATATCCAATGAATATCTTGCACGGAAATGGTGCGTGGAAGACTGAAACATTTTAAAGTGCTGTTCATTTTCCCACAGAAATGTTTAATCCATTAAACATCGCATGAGCACAACCTGGGAATGAAGTATTTCGCTGTGTTGAATGTAATTTATGTAATTTGCTTTATTTCATGAAGTAGTTTGGTGTTTGTAATCAGTGCCTTCTGGACTAAGCCAAGCTTTCCATACATTAAAACAATACATTAAAAATAAAATTCTGGATCATTGGCCAAACTGCTTCTTCTTCTTCTTCTTCTTCTTCTTCTTCCATTATCATTGATTATCAATCAACCATCATTCATCCCTACCTATTGTTCATCAATCAGGTCTTCAATTCTTTCTTCAAGTCCATTTTCAGGTCACACTGTTCCTTCTCTCTCTCAGTACGAAGCAGTCTTCCCTGCTGCGCTGCAATGATGGCCAGATAGTGTAATCAGGGCCGGAATCTAACCAAGCCCTGTTGATTTAAATATCCTGTTGTCTTTTCAGTGACGTCCTTTACTGCAACATAAACAGTGTGTATGGTTTCAACATATTTCCCAGAATGACATGAATAGCCAAGGAAGGGTCCATTGAGTTGCCATTGTTAACATCATCGTGGAATGCAAAAGTCAAGCAATTACAAAGTGGCTGTTACAGTACTGTTGTTATGCCAAGACAAACTCTCTCTTGTCACTTTTGATGAACTTTGGATGCACGTTATATGCACGTTATATAATCCTCGAGACAGGCAGTGATTCAGTTACCTCTAACGAGGAGCCCTCCACTCTCTGAAGAAAGAAAACTAATCATCCTCCATGATGGATGGAAAGAGGCCAGAGGAGGTGCGCAAGCATTATGAACCACCTCTGCCCTCCTCATCCAATCCCGCTTTCAGGTGCAGAGCGTCTCCCCCCGAGAGCCAATCGGAATCCAACAATCCAATTTGTGCACTTCTCTGGCCGGGAAGCCCAATAAAACATGTCATTAAGTGGTGCGGCCGCGCCGTTCTGAGAGGTATTTATCATGCAGGGACAGCGGCGGCGATCACCCCGCGGATTACAGCGTTTACAATACAGGCAAACAAAGCCAGAGATGAAAGACGGCGAAATACGGCCCGCGCCGTTATCACTGTTGACAGTAACAAAATTACTTTTTGATTAATACATCGCATTAGAGCAAATTAAATTCCTACGATGGCGGACCGACTCCGGGTGACACGTGCCCAGATGCAAACTTCCTTTGCAGAAGACAGAAACACTATGAAATAACACAAAAACACAGTGTACAATACATACTGTGCAGGTTCTGATTTACTAAGATCTTTCAGCACACGTAAAACTAGTAAGACAAACAGTGATTGGTGCAAAGCAAATACCATGACCATTCATTGGCCATGTTATTGGCTTTGCATGTGTGAAAAGGGTTTGTAAGTGCTAAAGGTCTTAGTAAATCAGGCCTGTAGTGTATAGGATACTACCCAGGCACAGTGTACAGACTGCAGTCACACTCTCAGCATTCAACAAGCATACAGGCACACAATGGCCTACAGTGTACAGCAGCTTGCCTGCCTCCATACTGTGCATACGGGTATAGAGCACTCAGACACTTTCAAGCACTTTCAATCAAATGAGTCCCACAGACTTTGTTGTCAGGCACATGCGAGTACCATTGTTGAGTGGCATAAAGACCTTTGGTATGTACTATATGCTGGTACATAAGGTTCCTGATGGTGTCAATAAGTAACTCTCCTGAGTGCAGGGAGATTTCTTCTGCTTGTTGAAATATAAAGTGCCATTAGAATGGACACTCTATCTGGAAAAAGTATATATAGGGAGCTCAGAGCCCCAGTTCTGGCTTTGTAGCCTATTTTGATGCTGCGGAAAACAGCCAGGAAGGAGGTGGTGGGGGAACAGCAACAGCACTTGGGAACGTCTGGTTCTGTACACCACTGGTGGGCAATTCCAGTCCTGGAGGGCCGGTGTGTATGCAGGTTTCCACCAATTACTCTGGCTAAATGAGCTAATTGGCCTTATACACCAACACTAGTTCACTGAGATTAGATCACAGTAAAACCATACCGGGACACAAGAACAGTCTTTGACTGGCATTCATGCATTCATCAAGAAATGTAGCTAAAATGTCAGATGGTGTAAATGTTAGAGCCAATTAAGTAATTAAGGCCAGCAGTTTGCATGAAAACCAGAAACAGATACGGCCTTCATTGCCAACCTCTGTGCTACACTGTCAGCATGGTAACGCCTCTGAGTTCTAGCCTTTTCATTCGACAAACAGAAACTGGACACGATGAAAGAGGCGACCGCCAAGAACGATTTCCAACAAGGAACAGTCAGAAGAAAGCAGGCACGCTCCACGTGGCTAAAAAGCAAGGAGAGGACAGTAAACGGCCTGCGATGCGCACAATTAAGACCGGCGAACGGGGAACTCAATCGAGCGGCGATGGAGCTTCCACGAAACGCGCAAGGCACGCTTCACAGAGCCCGGCGGAAAGGAGAGGAATAAATTCATACGGCTCGCTTTGCAGAAATGCAATACGCTGAGGACTGTAGGGGGGGGTCAGGGGGCCAGCGCTAAGACTGGTACATCATCACAGCACTGTAAATGTTTATGCGTTCTCTCATCCTCGGTCCACGCTGTGCTCTTCCCCTGTTACATTTCTCTCTGTCGACCGTAAGTTTTATCTTCCTCCTCAATGTGGGGACGAAGGGCCGTAAAATTTTATCAGGCAGAAAATTTAGTCTGTTTTTGAAATGGAGCTACTTAACTGTCCTGAAAAGTTCCCATTTTACATGTGAGTAGTTTAGCATGCGTCGGACCGGTCTGGGCGGCCTTTCTGCTGACTAGACCTCCTTGGGTACCACTGCAAATAATATCTTTATCGATCCTGTTTATTTGGCGGCAGTAATTTTTCTTTGTTACATTGTATTTTTACGGCCTTTGGGTACAGGGTCAGGGCCCTCTAGATCAGTGCTTTACTGGGGGTTTATAGATCTCCTTCTTAGAATGTCGAGTGCACTCGTACGTTAAAGCATTCTGGGCAATGGTGGAACGGCAAAATATATCTGTACAACTCAAGGACAATGTTTCTGAGGCTTTTAGATGTTCAAAAGGATTTTTATCATTGCCTACAAACAATAACAATCGGGGACTTGCTTTAAAATACATGCCATTTATGAAACTACAGAACAGAAGTTAAATGTCAAACACTGGGATTACACTTTTATGGGATTGGATTTGTTATTACAAAGTAAAAAGAGAAAGGTTAAACGTCTGCTTAGCGTTTGAGGATTGCGTGTTGCTGCCATTTTAGTCATTGTGGATTTCAGCTGAACTCTCAGTTCTGTTTAATTTCATTATTTTGTGTAATTCCATTTGCTATCTCTGGTGCTATTCCACAGTAATTTCAGCCTCTAATGTAGCTCCTCTGAAAAAACAGAATGGCATAATGCTATACCACACGCACACACACAGACACGTACACTCACCCACACACACACACATGCACACACACCCACGCACTCACACACACACACACAGCACACACATCCCCAGCCCGAACACTGATTGCAGTGCATCTCTGCAGTAATTTCCTGATGATTACTTTACTAATGCAGACCAGTGACTCAGCAGGTGGGCAGGCTGCTCCAGACACAGTCTCGCGCAGAAGAAAGAGCCTTTAGGGGAGTGATCTCATACGGCACGGCACCATAAGCACCTGTGGCTGGACCACTCAAACTCCCCTCCCGCAGAGCCACTTCCGGCTGCCTCCCAGACTTCCAGCACACGCGAGCAGCTTCTGCAATCACGTTTCAGAGCGCCTCCGCTCCAACAAGTGCTCAATAATAGCTGCAATCAGGTTTACCTAATCAAGTTCCAGAAAAGGATCCATGTCTGTTGTAGAAGGCTTCCAGTAGTGGGTGAAATCGTGCCCAATGCTTGGAGAAAAACTGGCTTTCCTCTCTGCCTCATGTCTACACACAAGGACAGCCATACTTTGGTTTGATCTTAAAGTATAAACATGATATGTACGTTGTATGTTGAGTTACAATGGAGAAAATGTGATTCGTATCAGTCAAAAGCAGTGATTGACATTTTGGAGATTGGCAGAGTCATGTTTTTGAAAATGACTGTTTCTTTGAACTCACAGGAGTCAAATCCAAAGGTCACCACTTGCTGAAAACAGTTCCATTTATAATAAGAAAAACATGAGTTAATTCCAAAGCCACAATTTACAAAAAAAGAAAGAATTTGTGCAATTAATATTCAGTTCAGATGCCAAGCTCCCTTGGTGTTTTTTCACAGTCAAGCTTTGATCTCAAACATACTGTACAGTACTAACACGATTTCAGAGCAAAAAATAATCACACCAATTTATTTGATGGGTGACCTAATCGCCACCACCAAAATAACCTCAAGACATGTCTGTGATTCTCATCTGTTCAGATCACATCAACATCATCTGAAGACTTTTATTGGATTTCACAAAATAATAATTAAGACCCGCAAAAACATCCAAGTAAAACATATTATCAGCTTCTCTTCCTGTACATAACCCAATTAATGTGCTCTGGATCCACCCAGCAGCTGCTGCCATAACTCCACACATAAATGGCAAATTAATGCAAATGGGTCATGGTTAAGTCCACTCATTGTATGTGATCGGATTAAAACGTCCTGGTGAAAGAGGCCTGCTATGAGCAATGAGATACTCAGCCAATGAGACGTCTCTTTCCTGGCAGTCAAGAAAAGGTCACTCCTGCACTGACTATGTGTGTAAGCAGGGACCCTTTCACAGCAACATCAGAACCCCTACCAGAAGAAGATGAAGCAAAGATTCAAACTTTCCTGTTTACTATTTCCTAAATTGCATTAATGAGACTTTGTTCTTCTGCATTTCAAGGCTGATGAGCTGTGCCTCAGACTATGGGCTACTGCATCCTGCATCTTAATCACCACAAGATTATGATCTCCTGCTCGTTCGCTAGAAGTGAAGGCCTGTAGCGGGTAACCGATCTCGTCTTAAACTGACAACGCTGTAACGTTCTTCTGCCAAATCTTTGGACCAGTGAGAGGCCGGGGTTCAAATCCCATCTCAAATCTGTCTTTTGTTACATTGCTGCCGTGACACAAAGAAAAAGGCGGTTGCTGCTTTTCAAAAGGAAGGGGAGTCAAAGGGCGGTGAGTACAGCAGGGTCAGCTCGGGTAGCTCACTGAAAGTGAAGGCCTGTAGCAGGTTACCGCGAGAACGCTCCCCGATGACGTAACCCTCAAGCTCTAAAGAATGTCGTTGCCCTTGGCTATGGCCAAGTTAGCCTTTTGCCTGACTGGTAACACGTTCGCTTGACAAATATTTCGACAAGTGAGAGGCTGGGGTTCAAATTCCACCTCGGAAAATTTCTCTCTCATTTCATACGGCATGATCTCCCCTGTATCACTGAAATCAAAATGTTCTCTGCATGAGGCTTCTTTACGGTGGAGACAGTTTAAGCTGAACTGCTTGGAAACGGTTAAAAACAACCTCTGACTACAGATATAAACTCTCATGCCTTCACCCCTCTCTTTGTAATATTAATCAAATATATGGAAGGTCATCAAAAATATGGAACAGAGATATTCTCTGTTGAGCAAGAACCTCTCATTAAAAAATCTAATTTTCTGCCACATTAAAAATACACTGTCATTTCTTTACATTGATTTTCAGTTATATGACATCAGTAAACACAGCATGTATGATATTAGCTCTGGTCATTCTGTAAATGATATTCGTAATTCTTTCATTCATAATGCTGACCATGCAGTAATTAATTAATGCAAGAGTATAAAGTAAGAATGACTTATACATACGGTATCATTTTGCTTAATGTCCAATAAGCAGGTGTCCAAGGATAAAATAAGACAAAGAAAGCAGACTACATGGCACTATTCTTATAGAGAAAAGGTGGGGATACACAAACATTGTACTCTGATGGATAAGGACCATGGTGTGACTTATTTCTGAGTGTCCTCCTCGGTTGGAAATAATATGGTCTTTCTTAGCCACTGGAGGGATTGCAGTCCCTAGTTGGCATTAAAATGATATGCTCTTTCTCAGCCACTGGAGGGCTTACAATGCCTAGTTTGTATTAATATGATTTCATCTTTCTCAGAAACTGGAGGGTCTGTAGCCCCTAGTTTGTATTAAAATGATATGGTCTTTCTCAGCGTCTGCAGGGTTTGTAGTCCCTTGTTTGTATTGAAATGATACGGTCTTTTCTAGCTATTGAAGGTTTTGCAGCCTCTGGTTTGTATTGAAAATATGTTCTTTCACAGCCAGCGGAAAGTTTGTAATCTCTGGTGTGCATTGAAATTTTGTAGCTTCTCAGTCACTGGAGTGTTTGTAGCCCCTTGTTTGTATTTAAATTTTATGGCATTTCTCAGCCATGGGAGGATCGGAGGTCCCTGGTCTGTTTGGGGACCATGCGGGTTTCATAGCCATTGGGAGGGTGATCCTCGGGCCACAGTGGTGTGTCCGGGTTATTTACGATGACGTCAAACAACGGACACTCTCATTACGGCGTGTAAATAACCAGGGTCACGTCCTTGAGGGGTGAAATACGCGGGATCTGTCAGTGTGCCTCCCCGACAGTAAATAAGGATTACGTTTCAAATGAAATTCTTTTCTGGAGGTTCTGATGCAAAACTGCTGGGAATTTTTGTTCTGTAGAAGGAACAAACCATTTTAGTCAATTTTACTAAATATATTTTACCTTTGTGTGTGCAGAGATGTTTATTTTGTGTTAACATATGGGTGATAATGGGCTCTTATTAATTTCATGGTACGGCTTGGAATGTGGCCACTGAGATGGACAGACATGAAATATAACGCTCATCGAACTTGGTGGCCTCTTGAGATGAATTTGCTGATTCGAGTCGGACTGGTTTACATTACACGAGGGGCTTATAGGCGTCCAACAAAATGCCAGCACAATGCACAAAGTCAAACCGCATATCGCAGCCAATAAAAGCAGCTTGCACGTTCGAATGAGTGCATCCGTTCAGTATTAATTTAATGCATATGGCAGAGGCAGATGATGATTAAATTACTTCGTATGGTCACTGTTTTCCTAGCGGCATACATCCAGCACCAGCATTAGATCACTTTCATGTACTGTAGCCGATGTCTTCTGAAAGGAATATTGCACTGCCAAATCAAATTTGCACAGATGATTCATGATCAATTATCAATATGTTCCCTTCAAAAAATAATAACGAGCGCATCTCCCCCAAACTAAGGCATACCAGCAGAGATACCGTGCCAGGAGAGCCAGACGTTTCTCTTGGAGCTCTTCTCGGGCTGAACGATAAGGCCTTCTGACGGCTGAAGAAGGAGAAGGATTAGAATAGAATTTGGGTGTAATGGTTCGACTGCGAAATGAATCAAGGCGGGTTATTCAGCGACGTGGCGGCGGGTGATCGGGACGGAGATTTACGACGCTCCCCCGTTGCTGGGCTCTAACAAGTTGCCTATGTTTGAGCGTCACCCCCTTTTTAAAAAAATTGTATGTTAACTGTTTTCATCTGGCCCCAGTGGCTGTAAAGCACCGGCCGGTCGGATTGACGGCGCGGGCCAGGAGCCCTCCTGGGAAATCTAGCAGTTTGTTTGGGGGAAAATGGAGCCGTAAACAAATGGGACACGAGCTGGATTTACTGCGAGGCGTCCATACATCTCCATTCCTGGGCTGAGTTCATCGTGTCAGGGAGGCTCTGTGAGGATCCAGGAGAGGCACCCGGACCCTGCTCTGTCTCTTCGCTGGCATACTGAAGCATGGGGTAGATCAGTAGCACTAAGATGTATTCCTGGAGAGCTACTGATTCATCCCCCTACCATCTGAACTCCAGACTCCAGTCTTAATAATTTAGCTACTAGTTTACTACATCAAATGTTACCATCTCAATTTATAGGATAGTGGAGGATGGGCATGCCCCTCTAGCCGGGTTCCTCCCAAGATTTCTTCCTATCGGGGAGTTTTTTCTCACCACTGTTTGAGGTCTTTCACCCCCGTAGTTTATTTGGGGGCTTTCCTTCCCTTCTGCTACTGTTAAACATCTTTGTGACAGTCTTCTGTGAAAACGGCTATACAAATACAATTGATTGAATCAGTAGTACTAAGGTGCAGTCCTGGAGAACCACAAGTTCTGCTGGATTTAACTTTTTTACCAACCAATTCATACTCAAGAAACCAGTGAAGCAAATTAACTGTGTAATTACTTTAATTGATCAATTAAAGGAGCATGGTCACACTTGTTTCAGTTGAGATTATTTGGATTAAATGCTTAATTTCTGTGTGTAGGCATTTTTAAAATCACCGCCAGTGTAACCGTTTCTGAAATACGTGGTAAAACCTTTAAGGGTCCAGTGGGGAATCTCCTTTTTTTGTCTTGGATGACAAAAACCTGCAGCAGTGAAAATATTTTACAAATATATATTTCTTTAATTAGAATTGAATGTCCATTATTTTAACAGAATTACTGTATAGAGCTCAGGGAAGCCAAAATTGAATGTGGGGGTCTCAGGAGGTTAAACAGCATTTTTATCACGTTCCATTCCTATGTGTAATTTCAGCTGGGTTTGAAGAGTTTAACCCCAGGATTCTGACAGCATGCAGAGCCCATCCACACACACACACACACACACACACACGTGCCGTCTCTGTCCTTGCCTTGCTGTGCATGACTCTCACGGGGACAGCAGGGTCTGTCCCGGTCCCCGGGGAAGGAGGGCAGGGGAGGCAGACTAGATTGGAGATGCCGGTGATTATGGAGAAGGGTGTGATAACAACACCGAGACTGTCAGCTCACCCCGCCCGCTCATAATTCAGACACCCCGTGAAGCCAGACACATTACCGACCAAATCACTGGGTCTGGAGCCGGAGGTGAGAACTCATCTCTCACCCTACTCCAAATTCAACGCCGTGCATATTTCTGATGGAAGGTTCCTAAATGAAATAAGGTATCCATTAAAACAAGTGCTATGCATGGTGTGTGTGCATTAGCACATGGTTGCAGATATATCATGTGTTAATTAGAAACGCCATTCACAGCATGATGTCACCTTGAAAGGATGTTGACCTCACACGGAGGGCAAAGTTGCTCTACAGTATGTAATTGGGTGGTATTCTCCTCAGAAGAAGTCTGTCAGTGCACAGTTGTGTTCTCATGGTGTAAAATCCAACTATAACCAGCTTGAAATACTAGTAAACAGCTGCTTCAAAACATAGCTTGAGCTGGTCAAACCATGTTGAGTATAGAGCTGGTCTAACTGATCAGCCAGCTACCAGCTATCTCAAAACCAAGCTTGAGCAGTTTTTTTCAGCAGGGTTCACTGCCTTCTTCTGTGTTAGCACCCTATAGTTATTTAACTGAACACCACAGGAATTGCGTTTGCATCTCCACTTCCTTTTTTTTCTCAATAGCAGAATCAACGTGTGCAACATCTGGGTCAGGTTCATTAGCTGTGAGAAAGTAGAGTGTTTCATCAGAGCCTGCCCTAAATCTCATGAGCCACTCCTACCTCCCAACACTTTTCTTTGCTGCTGATAAAAAAAGGTAGATTTATTGATCTGATTTTATATCCTCCTTCCATCTCCCATCTGGAAGGGCTGTCACGTGGAGTGTCACGTCACGTCACACTCTGGGATTTACTTCACCTCGAGACGGGCCTGAGCTTTTCCAGTGATGTCCGGAATCAATAAGGACAACCTCCCAGCAAGTCCCTTCTATCGCCCAGAGTAAACCCGCACAGCCATTAACGTGGAGGGAATGGAGGTGCATCGATCCTTCACCACCACTCATAAATATCCCACCTTTAAGGCAAAGGCCCTGCAGATAATTAATAATCACCTACTGTAACCCTTATAGTTTAGAGTTGTCTGAAATTCACTAGTTAATTTGCTTCATTCAGACAATTAGGTACTGTAGGAGTGAGTTTCTAATATTTTCCAGGTATACATCGTTAGTGTGATAAAATAACAAGCCTGTTTACATGTTCCATTAAGTTACTATACCATATGCTACTTTGTTTATTCAATAAATCTCATTTGCACACAGTTCTATTCATAACGCCAAGGCATAACAGCACATACGGCCGAGACTAATGAAGCAAATATACTGGATGCCTTGAGAATATCGTACTGAATTTGATTGTACTGCTCAGTCCTACTTCTTACAGTAAATAATGAAACCCCACTTTGCCTCTCTGCATATGATTAGTGTGATTAGAAGACAATTTGGAAAACGAAATGCTGAAAGAATACATGCAGATGAATTGCTTATGTGTCAATCACTTCAGACAAAAATAATTCCAAGAATTAAGATCGCAATCAAGAAAAGTGCAAAAATTGTGCAAAAAATCTGCTGTGAGACCATTAAAAGGAACCAAAGAGATTCCCTATTCCCCATACCACAGCTACATCTGTACCAGCGAGGACAGTATTTAACAATTCATTTGCACATAAATACTGTATATGAAATGCAACACAATTCAAATAGAGAGGTTTGCAACCATTATTAATGAGGTTTGACTCACTAAGCAGTATGTGTTGAAATTGATTTGTTTCCTTATGTCAGGGCAGGTATGATGAAAATATATAAATAAGTCCATAAATCCAATCTTATTGTGTGCCAAGCATCTGCTGTGGTAATTTGTAATCCAAACACATTGTAAGCAAAGGGGAAATGAATGTATTTATTAAAGCATTTGTTCATGCCTTGCCAGTCCTTTTTGTTTTTGTTCTGGGGAACAAAGGGCTGATGAATGTCAAACTTCACAGACTTTTTAGCGTTCAGTAATGGGAATTAGTGACTAGGTCACCTTTCAACTTCAACAAATAAAATGTTAACACCTGTATTTAAATTCTGTCATTTAGCCTATTCGTTATTTTTGTGAAAGAAGAAAGAGCTCAATTTAAACTGCAGCAGTAGTGATGCAGTTAACAATGAAGCAAAACAGGAAATGAGCTCAACATGAGAAATGCAGTTACCATATCCCACCTCCAGCCGCCATTTTACAGAAGCAGGTCTTCATTTTTTAATATATTTTTTAACACTTATTGCAACATTCCTACAGGCTACCAGCCAAGCATTAATTTTTATATTGTCAATTGCTTTTGACTATAAAGCAGAGCTATTGTTTTAATTCCATGCTATTCCAAGTCTATTTTATTGCTTGATAATAAAATGCAAATATTATCAGCGAAAGGCTGAGATTTCCCTTCAGGAAAAATGTGCTCAGTATTCTGTAAAATATCTGAAAAAAAGCAGAGTATATTAGTTTTATCAATGGTGGGTGTTCCTGTACACATACTGTTTCTTCAGCTAATTTCACTGCTCCATTTCCCTAAGGTTTAAGGGAAATGAGACTGTGAAAAAGAATAAATAGTAATAAAAAACAAATAAAAATCTGTAGTTTCATGTAATATTAACATTTATCAATTTACGACATAAACACACAGGGATGAGCTCCATCACAGCGAAGTGGCCTCCTAGCAGCCAGCGGCGAATTGGATCTGGCTTGCCCCCAGCCGAATCAATTCTGCACAATTTCCCTTCTCATCAAAGACCACCCTTTGCTTGACAGCACTCCATTCAGCACCCACGGTGTCCAATTTATACTTCCGGGAAGTCGTCCACACTGCCGTGGAGCTCAATGGGTCGGGTCTCGCCCGGAGATCTTCCAGGGATTTACACACGCGACGGACTTCCAGTTGACTCGGTCAATAGAATTCAATATGAACTGGACTAAACCCGAGCATTCATCTTCCAGACACGACCGATTCACCGTTCCATTCACTGGGCTGGAAGAAACGGCCGGGGAGAACCTGGCCTGATTCATTCTTTGTTAAGAGAGACTGGGATGAGCCCTGGGAGAGGCCTTATCAATGTCTAATGAAATTAGAGAGCGGTTCTGTGACCCCACTGCTCCAAACCACCTCCGCCGGACTCCTTACTGTGGGAAGAACTATGACAGCATTGCTCATTTGACAGACCTTGTCACTTGGACAAGCTGTATCTGTAATCAACTGTAATGTTGGGCTCGTGCTGCATTTTTTAAAAGTGTTAGGCTTACCCTTTTGTGCTAGCCCACTACCAGATTTCTAAAATTTAATTCTCTCTGAGCTGGCAGGCACTCTAAGCCACTTGCATCTGGTTCAGTGGCAACAGGGTTTGGAGCTGCTTGCCCAAGGGGCCGTTTCCTGGTTTTGATGTGATAGATGTGAGTGTTAGTGTTGCTCTGCCATTGGACGGCTCTGCGACCCCTTTTACACATTGATAAAGTGTGGTATGATGTCACCCTGTGTTAATGTAATGCAGCAGGGCTGGGGAGCGAGGTGGAGCTTCAGGGCAGCACAGAGACAGGCAGTTATGGCAGGGTGGAAGTGGCATGAAACATTAGGCTTTTTGTAATTCCATTGAATATGATCACATGAAGCCACTCTTGGATTAAATGTACATTACTGTGAAACACCACAAACCATCAATGCACTTTAAATGATGGAATCTGATTCTTTGCTGTAGAGATTCTTTGCTGTATAAATATCAGTTTACTCTCAGTGATCACTTTATTTGGTAGACCAGTACACTGGCTTGTTAATGCAAATATGTAACAGCCAATCATGTGGCAGCAACTGAATGCATAAAAGCATGCAGACATGGTCAAGAGGTTCAGCTGTTTTTCAGACCAAATGTCAGAATGGGGAAGAAATGTGGTCTAAGATAGCAGCAGTTCTGCAGGCAGAAATGCCTTGTTAATGAGAAACATCAGTGGAGAATGGCCAGACTGGTCAAAGCTGACAGGAAGGTGACAGTAATGCAAATAACCACACATTACAAGGAGTTTTATGAGCATATCTGGACACACAATTCGTCAAACCTCTAAGTGGATAGGCTACAGCAGCAGAAGACTTAATAAGTCTAAAAAATAAATCTAATAAATACCTAATAAAGTATCATTAAATCTTTAGTTGTCTTAGTCCCCAACTGCTTACATTAATTTGCATTTAAAGAAAGGTTCATACGTGAAGGAAACAGTCATGATAAAACATGCAGGTCTATGAATCTAACCCAAAATGTCCCGTAAGTAAAACAGCCACAATGCTCAAGATCAGGCAAGATATAACAGTCACAGGAGATGAATTGGCTCAATTGACTTGTTTAACTAAAATCGTGGGGGATGTAATGAGCTTATTGGCTGGTCACAGCCTGTCAAACATTTGGCAGTTGATGGTTAATCAGGCAGCTACATATCTTGCACACTCTAATTGATGCCAAAAATCACAATAACAGAGAAGGACAAAGAGTATAGGACTACAGGACATAGCAGACATGCAGACACAAATAAATGTTTACAATTTGAATCCATAATAACTGATCAACCAGCTAAACCACCTTGAGTGTGGAGCTGGTCTGAACTGTTTTTTCTTCAGCAGGGAATGCAAAAAAAGAAAAAGAAAAAGAAAAACAGTTGGCACTTGTATCTAGGTGACTAATGCACCCACCAAAGACTAATCCGATTTCAAGATAAGTGTCCAAATGCACAACAACTGAGCAGACAAGCTCAATTACATTCTGTACAGTTCGTTCCAGCTTTCACACACAGTGACTATGGCACAGTGTTATGTTTGTCATAAACGAACTAACCTTATTTGATATGAACATGCGGATGAATTGTGATCCACAGAAATCTGAATGATATTATGCAGCCGTGTCTGAGATATAATCATGTTATCATGCCTTGCAGGATGCAGACCTTATACTTGTATGAGTGACAGCTGATTCAATTGTTACTCAAGTGGGTAAGTAGTACACACACACACACACACACACACACACACACACACACACACAGTGAATAGTGTAGCTTTTACCCCTCATTTGGGATTGATAAGTAAAGGAAACCTTCATTGGCTGTGAGCTCCCTGCGAGGGTTCAGTGAGAATTGCCTCTACACCCCCATTTCCTTGCTGCATATATAGGTACAGGAACAAAAAAGCTCCAGTACCTTATTGACTCTGTATTTTTATTGGCAGAATAATTGCCTTTTGCCGTAGCAGATGTGATTCCACAGGGGAGAAACAGGGGCAAAGAACACAGTCTAATTGCACATACATTACCAGGCCTAGGTACCCTGTGAGAGAGTCCCTGGTCCAGGCAGTGATTGTAGAACTATTTCTACCACTATTACCGCTAATGACACTCCTGCTCCCATAGCTTCTCAAGACATTCTCATAAAAGGCTTCAGCACTGCAGCCTGGGAAGAAATGGGGGAAATGGAATCAAGGAGACACTCTGGCAAGAGATCAATTGGGCGGTGCATTCGGGGGTTTAGGTAGTGTGTTAAAGCTAAGCTGGCCTCTGCCACAATGTTGACTAACGAGAGCTGCAGGAAAAGCCTGCTGAATCCACAGCTAAACCCCTGAAATATGGTCAGAAAGAGCTAACGGGAGAGGTGTTGGGGGAGTGGGGAAGTCTCGGGGGAAATCCACAAACAGATGCTTGTGGAGCCTCTCTTGTGTGGGAGTTTGGGCAGAATAAAAAATGATTAAATCCAGGAGAATTTCTGCTACACCTTTTGAAGATATATATTTGGTGTTTCACCCTGACTGGGAACTGTGTGTGTGTATGCGTGTGTGTGTGTGTGTCTGTGTGTGTGTACACCTGCATGTGTATGTGCAAGTGCATGTGTGTTTAAAAAAAATCTACAGATTAGTTGTCACTAATTGTCACTAATTGTCTACTATGTATTTAGGTATTTATTAGACTTATTCAGTCTTCTGTTGCTGTAGCCTATCCACTTAGAGGTTTGACATGTTGTGTGTTCAGAGATGTTCTTCTGCATACAATTGTTGTAATGCATGGTTATTTGCATTACTGTCACCTTCCTGTCAGCTTTGACCAGTCTGGCCCTTCTCCTCTTATCTCTCTCATTAACAATGCGTTTCCGCCTGCAGAACTGCTGCTCACTGGATGTTTTTAGTTTTTCGCACCATTCTCTGCAAAATCCCAATAGATCAGCAGTTTCTGAGATACGCCAACCACCTTGTCTGGCACCAACAATCATTCCACGGTCACTTCGATCACATATATTCCCCATTCTGACATTTGGTCTGAAAAACCGTTGGTTGATACCACATGATTAGCTGATTAAATATTTGTATTAACAAGCTGGTGTACAGGTCTACCTAATAAAGTGATCACAGAGTGCATATTAACAAATTAAAATTGAACTTCATGCTTCATCCATGTATGTGTGCATCAATTAATGTCAATCCATGTATCCTCATTTTAAAGCGTGACCAGAGAAGGGGAGGTCAATTCGGCATGAAACGGGAAGCTGTCCTGCTGAGCCTTTCAGTTCAAAGGGGCCCAGTCCAGCCTTGTTTATGAACACAGGGCTAATATGCATGAGTTAGGGAGCAGAGAAATGGCACGGGCTTCTTCTACGACACGCCCTGCTGCCACGCCACACTGCTGTGAGCTCACTGCTTGTATTTTTCCAACCACCTAATGATTTCTATCATTGCATCTGTCCGCTGAGTCATCAGAAAGATAAAATGCAGAAATACAAGTATCCAGTTTACCATTTTTTTATTAGGGTAATTACTCCTCCATGCTATACTGGCCATTTAATTTCCCCTTTATCGCACATCCCTATTTCTTTTTTGTCATAGCTGATAAAATCACTGAAAGGAAGGGGTTTTATCACGGCTGAATAATCAAGGAATGATCAAGCAGGATGTCCTGAAATAAAACCTTTTTCTTTTTTGAGATAATTCTCTAGGATCTAGGAGGCAAATACATTTTCAGTGCATTTATGGCGCAAAAGATATGGCGTGATCTTATTTTACCATCTCTGTGGAAAAAAGAACAGGGTGTGATTTCATCTCTTACTCTCCTCCTGCGATGCAGACCAGCTGCAGGGCGTATAAACCCCCGCTCCAGAGGGCGGGCTGTCTGTCATGTGACCTGTGAAGGGTAAAAGGAGGTGAATCAAATCATTTTCATCTCAATGGGGATTAACCCGTTATGGACTAAGGCGCCCTATAGAAAACCTAGGAATGCACAATGCATTTCAATGGTCGTGTGTCTTGAAAAACGGTCATATGATCAAATACAATGCTGGCATCGCATCTGTTTTTTAAGGGAGATGTAACGTGCAGGTCGCATCCGCCCATAAGGGGTTAAATAGAAGTCCATCTAGAATATCACAGAGATGAATACTTTGGGGTTTTTCCCTTATATTGGCAGTTACACATCAACAGACTGTCGCTGCTTTGTGCTGCTCACAGCTATGAAAGAGACGTCTTTATCTAAACATACAGTAAGCGAATATCAGCGACTCAAAGTCAAGCGCAGATACGCTCTGCTTTGATTTCAGATCAGGAGATATTCTTTGAAATGCATGTACAGTAAAGTGGTGACATCGTTCTCACCATGTTCAGGCCTTCAAGGCTTTTCAGCTGTAGAACAAAGCACATCATTCTGTAATGCGAAACATGCACTGTATGAATGTATGCTGTGGGCATCATCAGAGGTTATTATCTAATATTAATTAAGTCTGCGGCATCAATTGTAAAAAGAACATCAGAGGCCAGTCTCTCATCTCTCATGCTTGTGTTCATCTCTCATATTGAAAATGCCACAACAGGTTGTGATAGCCTATTCCGTGTAGCAGTTCTCCAGACCACTTGTGATTCAGTATGGTAGGGTTATGCTATGAGATATGAGTCTCTGATATAATTTTTGTTCTTTTACCAGAAGTGCATACTCTTTGTTATGGAGATGGCGGAACGCAAATTACCCTCACTAACAAAGAGCTCTGAATCGACTCGCACAGAAAGTGCACTTAATGTATAAAATGAGAAGGAATGGAGCTATTAAAGGGGAAACTCTTGGGTGATTCGATATTGTAAATCACAGAAATGTACAACTGTTCTGTTCTGAGCACATTTAAGTAATATTAAGAATAAATGACACAGAGGGAGATGGATGTAAGAACGGTATCAATCGGATTCTGGGTCGAGAAGAAGGCCACCTGACACTGACAACCATGCCTGGCTGGGCGAAACCCATAAAGCTCCAGACCTTAATACAATCACCACTTTCGATACTCTAACAGCGCCATGTTTTTGATGAAGTACGCGGTTTAAGTGCATTCCTCGTGGGTGAGATAATGGCTTTCGTGTAATGAAATGTCTGTACTTTTTTCTTTTCCGTTCTCTTCCGAAGGGACGCGCCGCCACTCCAGCCACCCTACGACAGAATAAACGATCGGCCGCCCCCGTTAACCGTACATCCCGACCCTTCCCATTTCAGCCAGGTATTAAAACGAAACGGACAATGCGACAGTCCCACGCAACTCCTGCAACCCTTGTCCCTCAGTATAACAGCTGGCAAATTTATCCGTTGGACAACGCGAGAGGTGGAGAGGGATGAGATGAGGGGCTTTCGTGTGTGTGTGAAACAAGCTCGGGGGCTGCGGGCGTGTAGCCGTTAGGCCTCGCGTCTCCCTGTTATGCTGAGCGGGCGATTCTTTTGCCCGCTGTACTGTCATAAAAGCTGATTGTGAGGGGGTCTCACAGCACTGTCTCTTGCTCTGGTGTTTCCCCGATTGTCTGTCCAATGCGGCAGTCACACCAGTTACGATGACCTTGCGCTGCGTGTACTGTGCACTGCGGTGCAGTGTGCTTCTCTGGGCCAACGTAAAGCCTAGATTACCCACGGACCTCAAGTTAAGAGCAAATCAATATGAGTAAAACTGCTACCGTACTGCTGATGACAAATTTCCTTTCAGCGATAATGCCTATTTTATTTTGCTATGCTCCAAGCAAAGTAAATACTATGAAAACTCTTAAGCGAAAATCTATTCATTGTAACTCCAACACTTCAGTGCCAATATACTTTTCATATGCTAAGCTAGACTCCAACAAAGTAAAAAAAGAAATAAAAATGCAGCAAATTGCTGTTGGGTTTGACCGGTCTCAGGTCTGCCAAGGAAAGCAGTCTGGGGAGATGGCTGACAGTTCTGAATCTGACAAATAAACTGGCGTTCCTTGGGACTTGGATATTTTCACACTGGAGAAAGAGAGAGTCAGAGAGAGGGATAGTGAGAGAGAGAGAGACAGAGAGAGAGGAGAGAGGAGAGAAAGAGAGAGACGCTGTCACACTCTTCGGCATCTCCTTGTGCTACTCTCATCCCCTCCTCTTCCGCTACTCTTTGGAGTTGATCACATCGATAGAAATCTCATTCGGAACGTAATAAGAAAAGCGGAAAATCAATGGCTTGCATATCACCTGATTAAATCTATCTTTCCGGGCCATTGTGTGTGGTTACAGAGGCATCAGGCAGAACAACAGCACTTGATCGGTAGACTGTAATGGGATTATCGTGGGCTACCGGGCCACAAACGAGAGATGGTATGATCAGATTAGGAAAAGACATTGTAACTTTAAAAGCAATGACTTCATTTCTCCCAGAAGGAAGTAAATCTGCTTTGGGCCGGCAGCAGTCTACAGTACCGCTGGATAATTAACCGCGCACTGCCCTCCTTCCTCCTCCGCCTCCAACTCCACCCAAGTTTTTCACACGTCTGGAAATTTCTCCTCCTCGCCCGCCGAGCCAGCGTAATTGCATTTGGAAATGCAAGGGGCTTCTGTTAGGTTTGTTTGAGAACACGCACTAAACGTGGTCGCCCGGCGCAGGGGATTGATTGTGTCATTTTGATGGATTAGCGTTCTCATTGCTAGCTCCAGCGATTAGGTCTCCGGCCCAGGAGACAGGCCCTGCCTGCTGTGAAATGCTGATGCTAGACTTACTCACCGATTATAAGTCACTGCATCATTGCCAACAGAGCCTCGGACAGTCGGAGTAATACAGTGAATAATGGGCAGGTGTCCCCTCGGAGAATGGGAAGCAGATTTCACAGATTTGGCTCAGAGTTTATTTAGCGAAACATCTCTCTCTCTCACACACTCTCTCTCCCTCTCTCTCTCTCTTTCTCTCTCTCTCACTCTCTCCCTCTCTCGCTCTTCCTCTCTCGAGGATATTGCTTCATGGCGCATTCCTGGGCCAGGTTTCGATTTGCAACGGACAAATGATATCAATATTTATTAAGCTTAAGGAACGTTGAGGCGGAAATTGCTTTTTGTCGCTTCTCCCGCAAAACCGAACATATTGTAAATTCATATCAATCTCTGCAGTTTCCCCACGCTAATCTAGGTGCAAATGAAGATGCACGCACGTGGGCTGAACACCAGTTCCTTCCAGATTTGCAAGTCAGCTGTTTAAGGAGAGAATCAGCATTTCATGGTTGCTGTGGTTTACCCTCCTGTTCCTCCCCATATATTGTACTTTAAGGGAGCCATGTTCTTGGCATGCAAACAAATGTGATCCAGTTGAGTCTTGCTCTGCTGCTCATCAGGCAGATAAAGTTTAATATAGACAAGTTGTACAGGGCAAAGGGCACTTCTATTGAACATCACTCTTCTGACCGTTCACATATGAATGGAGCATTTACAAGTCAGTGATGGATCTCATTGATTTACATGACCCTGTTTTACAGAATATTGCTCTTCCATCCTGTCCTGTCCTTCTCTCCAATATTCAATAAAACCAACCAGCACTTTGGTGTCTTGTAAATACAATGAGAATGTGTGGGATTAGTGCCCTGGATATTTTCAGCGCTTAGATCTTACCAAGACGAAAGCAGAAGAAGCCTGAAGGTGTCGAGTCCAACCGGAGACACTAGATTTGATGTTTCACTTCAATAAATCATGACTGAGAATGACTGCCCCAGTCAACTGGCACTGGAGTCTCCCATTAGAATTTCATTGAAGTGTTTACAGGACACAAAAGTGTAATTATAGTATATTCGTACTGACGCCACACGCCCCTGCCCCACCATGCAGTATTTTTGGCCTAGGCATGAAGTTCCATTAGAAACAGGTGGTTGTACTGTAGCATGGCCAAGCTGATGAGCTTCACTCTGCTTAAGACAGGGGCACAAATGGCCCTTTTAAATGTGATATTGCAGCTCTCAGGTGCTGGAGGGGGGGAGAACCATAAGGAGGGGCAATGATATGGCTGGATAAGTACTCAGCCAGGAGGGCACAGTTTGAGGCCAGACACTACAATGCGCTTTGCAGTGTAATGCAGACTCATTTGCCCCACATTGCCTATCAAATGAATGAGACACTGTCCAGGAAAGGTATTGGGTGTTGATTCAGTGAAAGGAGTTCATATTGACGTGCTGTGGCTTAATAACACGAGCGGTTGCCTAGTAATGTCTAGTAACACTGGACAACAAGTGGCAAGTGATATACAGTAATACCAAAAATAGGCCTGTCTTTCTTCAAACCCCCAACCTCCATCAGTTTTTCAACATTTCCTCTTGACATTTCCTTCAATTAATGTATATATGTTAAAGAAAAGTTATGTGAAGGCAATTAAGCATAAGCATCTCTGTTGGAAAGACAGGTTCTATAATCCATTGAAGATTATACATTCTCAACCATGGATCCACGGTGCCACATTAATGCCTGGTCACCATTTTCCTAATCCGGGAAGGACTGGCAGGCAGATGAAACAGATTAGGGAGCAGAGGAAGGTTAATTGAAAGGCGGCATCAGAATGATATCATGTCCAAACAGACAAGAGTGCTCAACCCTCCCTGAGGGAAGCCCTAATGAGTGGCATTAAAAATAATTAGGAAAGGCAAAAACAGTCTTCTGCTAAATTACACCCCCCTGGGTCTGGATAGTCTTCATTTATAACAATAATAGGTACAATACCTCCAACACTAATAGGAGTCATAATCATAATAAGTGCATCTTATGAGCTGGATCGGGAATGTGTTTGTGGCCTGCAGCATTAATGGGAGAGAATGAGAGCTTCGAGCCTTGCCTTTTAAACCCCCCTAAGCATGGCCATTGGAAATGGCCCATTACCCTCTCATCAAGTCATGGGCAAGAGAGAGAGAGAGAGAGAGACCACTCACTATGATAAGATCTCATGCCAGCTCACCACTGGGCACTGGCTCTGCAGGCCAGCAAGACTGCACCAAATCCAGCAGCCATTCTGACAAGGGAGTAACATCGCTGATGATTCCGAGCTAACGGCCTTGTTTTTTTAAACATTCATTGCAGTTCCAGTAATGTTTTTTATGATAATAATGTACTGTATGATCCTCTCACTCCACCAGGAATGCGTGGTTTACGGTACCCTTGTCATTTCAGGAAAATGAATAATAATAATTGATGATGCGAAGCCTGCAGAGGTTGTTCTGCTTTTCTCAAATTGGCCCTCTCTGGAAATCAAATAAAGCTGCTCTGCCGCCTGACTCACTCTGGTTTGTCTGTGGGTTTGTGGGGGGGGGGGGACTGGAACCCATGGTTACTGGTTACACCAGTGTAACCACAATAAGATCTGTGCTGCTGTGGGCCACATTGCTTCAATGGTGGGTTATGGCATTGCATTTTTAGATTTGATTAAGCAGGGGATATGCAGGGTTAAGGGCCTTGCTCAAGGGCCCAATATTGTGGCTACACCGGGGCTTGAACCACCAGACTTCCGGGTCCCAGTCATGTACCTTAGCCACTAGGCTACAGGCTACCCCTTTGTCCTGACATTCAAAGAAACGTTCTAAAGGAAAATAATAAAAATGAACTTTACTGCTAGTGGATTGCTTGTCTCAGCAGAATTAGAAGAAATATCTGGTGTCACTGCATTATAATTAAAACAATGACATTTTCTATGGTGAAGCTAAGCCTCCTCAATCCTCAACACCATTTGAAATAAATGAATCTAATCAAAAATATATCAAATACATGAATAAGTAAACAGAATGCTCAACAAATGCAGAGCATAATAACATGTTTTCCTCACTATCGTAAGCTACAATAAGTCTCACTATGGACCAGACTGTAGAACCTGAGTACATGCTCTGTTTACTTTGTTACTTGTTTACTTACTTACAGAATACACTCAAGAGAGGCACTGTTAGGCAGTCATTTTAAAGTATTAGCCTTGAAAAGTATTACCATGCCCCTGAGTCCTCCACCCTTATGACCCCCTCCCCACAAATCTCAGCCTCTCCACTCAAACCAGGATTTACTTCTTTAATGACTTCCATGTCCTAGTCACTTTAATATCACTTACTTTTCCCCTTTCTGGTGCCATGCTTTTGAACGTATTATCACACCTGCTCGAGCCGAATATGATATTAATGAAATCGAAAAATAAAGAGAAAAAAAGCGGAGCCTAAAATGAGCCTTTATCTTCACAAGCGCAGACAGGAAGGTATTAAAAACAAGTCCACGAGGCATGTTCTTAAAGGAGAGCCTTTGTCTGGTGTTTTAATGCATCTGTATATTTATTCTGTACATTTATCCTTTGGTTAGCGACAATTCCAACAATGGTTTTCATAAAACACATATGAAATAAAAACAGTTCCAGAATAAATTACGTACCGCAAAGTATATCTAATCCTTTCTTCTATTCGAATATACAGCAACTTATTATAAATATTACCTCATTATTGCGGAATTATGTGTGACTATTTGAAGCATGCTGTGCATCTACAAATCAGACACAAACATAATCTAGGCCGATTAGAGTTCACGGTTAACTCTCACCGTGAACATTGTTCAATTCAAAATCCAATTATCCCTGGAATAATTAGTGCTTACTCCAGCTGCATATGACAGCACTGTTATTTATGTGATCCTTGCTGCTGACTAGAAAACTCTCAGTTGTTTCAAAGAAACAATAATAGAGACGCTAACAGCAGATAATACAGTCAGCCATATTCCCCACTAGTTAATTTACTCATAAGCGAGTGCGCTAACTGCAGCTCACAACCTTAATGAGATTAGACGGAGTGACCTTTGCCATTTCCTCATGAGACCCTGTTTGTTGAGATTGAAATGGATTTTTTTTCACTAAACATTGAACATCCATTGAGCAGCGTTCCAATCCGTCATCTCCAGCTTTAATGAGCGGGTGGGAGGATTAAAAACATTTGTAATGTATAATCCTTATCCATTTACCTGCTACCAAGACCTCACTGATGTCTATCAAAGAGGGATTAAAATGTAAATGAGATTAAAAGGAATGCATGTGTAGGCACTAGAACACACTGAACAGACATATCATGGGCTTCATGTACACGGGCTTCTGTACGTGAGCTGGGTGTACATTGGGCTCACTCATGTCATGTCAACCACTGGCAATAACCTCCACTAACCTGCCACAACTTGCGGTTTGGAGTGCAGGATCCCTCTTCCACCCCATCACCTCCATCGATGCTTACCAGGTCTAGGTTAAGACACCTAATACATCCATGAAGTACTGTGTCATCACTGCCGACAATATTCCAAGTTGCCGACTAGGAAGGCTCCTTCTCTCTCCCTCATGTACACCCAGCTAATACAAAATGTTCTCACAATGTTCCTGGAATGTTTTGTCAATGCTATACCATTGTCACTACATGGCAGCAACATTGTGAGAACGTTTTGCATTAGTTGGGTACTACGTGAGTGCAGTAGCATACAGGTGGAGCAAACCTCAGAGATGAAAGGAAGAGAAGAATCACTGGCAGACCCGTTGGGTCTCTCTTCACCTCACCTTCACCATCTTAATTGAATCCCATCTACATTGATTAAGGCTGCGTTTGCTCCCTTCCCGCTTTAATCAGACAGTTCAGACAAAGGCCAGCATGTTCACATTTCATCATACGGAGAGAAGAATTAACTTAATAACAGGGAATAATTCATTTCTCAGAATTATTGACATTATTCATCAGCCCTGTCATTTGCATCTCCAGTCCCGGCTATGCACTCCATCATACCCCTATCGTGGGGAAAAAAAGAGAATGTATAAGAAATCACAGCTTAGTATTGATTTAAGGAGCAGAGCTAACATGAAAAATAACCCTCTAGGGCAGGCCTTGGTTATGGGAGCCCTAATAGCATTCATTAGTGAAATTACTAGGATGAGCTACTGATTGCTTGGGCAACAAATTAAAATGACAGGAGGTAAACCTCACATTAACCATACCTGTCAGCTCTATTTTACATTAATGTGTGTTTTTCCCCCTTTTTTATGGGTGGATTAAATTTAGGATGACTCATCAGATGAGGGAACATGATGACCACATCATGTCTTCATTGGCTGGGCCACTGTGCACAATCTTTCACTGCATCGTTGGATTGGACCAAAAACTCAGCACTACTGCAGCGGCATACAGAGAACGGATGACACTGCACATCTCACAATAATCGTTGCAGTTCTCACAAACTTTTCAAATGAAGGGTCAAATGGAACTTCTGTTTAACTTCGTACATTTGCTGGTTTTCTATTGAAATCATAACGGTTATGAACCCACCACAGCTACCTGCAGGTGCTATTGATATGCTTCAGCTGAAATTCAGTGCCGAGTACTTGCACGGTAAATGTTTATTGTACACTGGAGCCATGGTACTTAACCTGGACCATATTGTGGAAAATGTGGAAGCTTTCAACCAAATTGATAAAAACTAAACCTTGTAAGTCACCAAGCAAACAAACGAACAAATTAAAGCAACCATTCATTTGACAGAAAATACAGGACTTAGGCAAATCATGGCGGGTTAAATTGACAAGTAAGAGAGGAATATAGCTGCAACCTTAAATGACCTACTGTAATGTAAGCAGCTTCTGTTGCCATTTGTACTGTCCACACATATCTATACTGTAACCTTGATCTGTGGGGCAGCTAACTGTAGCCACACCAGAAAGCTCAAAAGGTTGCTTGGCATCAAAGCCCTTGCAGCGAGTATATTGTGTACATAGACAGAGAAAAAGAGAGCCACTCCTCAGCTGCTCTGCATCTGATAGGCCGGGAGAGGGACTCTCCGGGGGAGTGTAAAACATTTAATCAGTATTAGGGACGCATATGTTTACCCCCGAGAGACGGACCGCTCGGCGCCGCTTGTTTGCAATGTGTTTGTAAACATTAGCAGACAAAGATGGATCTGCGAGGCTTGGGTCACGCTGAGCCTTCTGCCCTCGCTGCCTGGCGCATCGCTCTCTGTCCCCTGCGGCCACCATCCCGCACCACGGCGGACATCACTGCGCCGCTTCATTCTGCAGCTCGGGCATCGCACTGTGAAGCCGGGTGGGGGGTGTTCATGGGAAATATTGGCAGAATTCTCCATGGTGCATTGTTTAACTTAATGGCGCCATCAAAGGAGCTGAATTTTAAAGATCTTCTTCTCCTTTTTTCCCCAAACTGTTGTCTGTTGTGACATAGAGCCTTTATTAGGTATTTATTAGACATATTTTTTAGACTTATTGCTCTTCCGTTGCTGTAGCCTATCCATGTTGTGTGTTCAGAGATGCGTTCTGCATACCAATGTGTGGTTATTTGTGTTACTGTCAACTTCCTGTCAGCTTTGACCCTTCTCCTCTGACCTCTCTCATTAACAACGCGTTTTTGCCCGCAAAACTGCTGGTCATTGGATGTTTTTCGCACAAATATTTCCATTAACAACAATCGGATCTCGTTCCAGGGATGAGTTTCACTGTGACCTGTTCGGCCTGCTTCTATGAGGAGTTCTCGTGAAATGTTTGGAGTATCAACAAGTTCTCCAGTGCAGCAGGGAAAGGACAAACCACGAGGCCCCCCTCCTCACCTGCCCCCTGCCTGTTCATCCCTGAAGCTGCTGGCACAGACGACATCTCGCATAATTAAAACCGAGTTATAAATCAGCAGGTAACCAGTAATCACACGGGCCTGCTCCGTTTATCCTCCCCACGATCGTAAATCAACAGAAAAACAAAGCACCGGCAGAACAAAGGCTTGGCAATCTGGTCTCAGGCTGAGATGGCAACCCAATCCGTGTAAAACCTTGCCCTATCTCGAGACGCCTTGCTGCTCTCGTGTTAGAGTGATACGGTCCTAAGATCACATAATTTCGAGTAATTACCAGGAGAATAGGCAATGATTCACCCGCAGTGTTGGCAGCTGCAGTACAAGACCAACAAGGGAATATGACTTCTCGGCGACAAAATAAATTTTCGTATATTCCGCTTCAGTGACATACAGTATGGCTATCCAAGCTGCACCGGGGAAAAATGACTAACATAAGCTTTTGAAAGTGGCAGAAAAGAAATAGAATGAAATCAATAGAACATAAAGGGTCAACCTCCTATGTCCTGTCAGAAGCCAATGGTGGTATGGGGGTTGAGGGGTGGGAGAGGGACAATGGGGGGGGGGGGGGGGTTATGATACAACACATCAGGGACCATATTGATCTGCAAAGAAACTTCCCAATTAATGAGAAATATGAGACATTCAAATACATTATTGATAGGCTATGAGAATACATTTATTAAGAGGAAGGGGACGGAAATTGATCAAAGGCGTGACAAACCGTTGGCACGCTTGGATATAGACGCGTGATGAAATCTGCTTTCATCAAGGCGAGCGCATGCACGCCTGCGAATGGCGGGCGACTCTGAGGCACACGGACGTGACTCCCAGGGTCCAGTGCGTCTTCTTCCGTATGCTTGGACACCTCTCGCACTTCATCATCTTTGCGATTTCTGCCAGCGCACACTCCTGGCTCACGCCCATTGTCTGGGTCTTAATCCTCCTCTAAGGGAGGCCAACATGTAATTTAGCCCGTATGTCAGAGGCAGAGAAACAGTAAGTAAATCACCTTTTATTCACTCTTAAACCTCTTTGTCCTCTGAACCCTGGAAGCTCAGCGGTGTCAAGGACAATGTCGCCCGGGGTCGTGATCCACGGTCGCCCGGAGCTCGGGAGGTTAGATATAAAACACAATGCCTCAGGACCCCATCCTGGCTTATCTGCGAACAGCAGTGGTCTGCCGGCCCTCTTTGCCGAAACAAAGCGTAGCTAGCTACAAAAGCGGTGAAATTGTCTGTGGATATAGCACGTGTGTCTAAATCGGTATATGAAGAGACTAATGGATTCGGGGTTAATGGAAGGTATGTGAAAACATGCGATTACGGAGTGGGCCTCAATGCATTGCAATTAAATAATGGGCTTTAAAACAAATCGACATGATATTCCAAAATGTAAAATGCACAAAGAACCCCACAGCTTAATGATGGAGGGGAAAAAACAGACCAAAGCAATGGTGACCGAATCAGAAAAACTGCTAGAGTGAGATAACCTTTTCAAAGCAAAAAGGCATCGAAGCAAGATTATACTCTGCATAATGTCCTAAATCTCACATTGGTGTATTTATTTGCCTAGATCAGAGTTCATTATTGCAATTACTCGCTAATCATGCAATAGCCAGGGTGAAAAAAAGAGAAAATCTTCACAGGAATCAATAAAGCTGTAAGTTGCTTGCTTAAATCACCCTACTCTGTGTTCTTGGGTAAACCTATGCGTAAAATACAAAGGCTGCAGAATTTTATAGTAAGTGTTTTTCCGGCCGAGCTCGATTCTAAACAATAATGACTTTTTAATGTGGACCTGTGATTACATTGTCACGGTGAAATACGAGGCTCTTTGACTACTTTGGAAATGAGGACCAGCGTGAATTACTACAACGGCATAGATTACGCCACAGACCCAGGTGAAGCAATCTTCATAAATTCAAATCTAATCTTAAGAGACCTGGCAGTCTAAACCTGTTGCAGGGGGACATGGTACGGTGGGAAAAGGAGGTTTTGTTTGTCTTTGGTGAATGGTGGGGGATCTGGGTAATGGTTACTGAGTGAGGGCCCTTACTACAACTGAGTTCCGCTTTGTCGATGTGAGGTCAAATGCATAGGCACAGTCTTTTCAGTCAACACAGATGCGTTTACTGGTCCTCACAAGTATGCAGTGATTAAATTGTACAGTGACCAGATGGTCCAGCACAGCTACAATGGTCAATCTTTTTTCACTGAATCTCCCAGCTCCCATATACTTGATTGATCCCAACCTGGGTGTGTTGAAGTATCCCTGAGCAAGACACCTAACCCCCAAATGCTCCTGATGACCTGTTTGGTACCTTGCATGGCAGCCAGTCACCATTGATGTATGAGTGTGTGTATGAATGGATGAATGAGAAGCATCAGTTGTACAGCGCTTTGGATAAGTGCGCTACATAAATGCCAACATTTACCATTTACCTCTTCCAGTGCAATTTATCCTCTATGTTGACCAACCATCGTATCCCGACTTAGGAACACTGCTATGGAAACAGGAACAATTCAATGATGTGGAGTGAGTGATGTATAAGCGAATAATGCCACCTTGAACGCTTACACAGCATCGATAGGTGGGCCCTGTATCCAACCGGAATTAATCAGCATAGAAACAAATGACTGGGCCATCTGAAAGGGCCACTGTCCTGGTCTGGCATTGCATGTTCTCAACCCCATTGTAGAGTCATCTAATTAAGATAACACGGCCCTGTCTTTGGCAGGATGTTGTCTTCAGGCCCGGATCCTGATCCTTGTGCCGTCTCACATCTAATGAAATCGATGCCTCAGGAAGGTCATAAATCAAGGGAACGACCGGCCTGGCAGGCAGGCCTGTGTCACCGGCCTGTCAACCATCCGGCTGCCACACTTTATTCACTGTCTGAGGTCAGAAGTGACTGCGGTTTGATGTTCAAAACGTATTCATGTCACAAAGCTGTCTTTCGCAATTTAATGCCTTTCAAGGTGCTACTCGTCCTATTAGCAAGCGATATCGGTTACTCTTTGGATATCTGTGTTAGTCTATTTGTGTTTATCCCTTCCCAAAGCTTTTCTGGTTTCTTCAACAAATACTACATATGGTACGCCGTTCAATTTATGTTTAACATGAAGCAAACACAGGTTTCATCAAAATAAGGTCAGGTAAAAAAATAAGAAAAGTAGACCTTCAGATCAGAAGCGTTTATGCTTTCATGTGTATAGCCATGCCTTCTGTTGGGAAAGCTAAAACTGCTTTTTTACCCATACATTTATGGTAGAGTAAATTTGGCATCACCTTGAAATTGCTTTGTTATGTGTTGATATCTCTCCAGGGTTGGCTACAGATTGCTGTGAAGATGAATAGGAAATCAGATTTAAAAAAAAAAGAGGAATCCCATCCTTGTGGAAAGAAATGATCTCCTGGAAAAAGGGCCATCTATTCCTTTACACACCCATGCACACACAAAAAAAACTGCAAAACGAGAGAATAGCACAGACATAATGATATGGTGCTAAAGGATTCTAATTTAGGTGTGATTGATTGATACAAAGCACTGATTTTCTTTCAGCAGAAACCAATATTATAACCCAGCCTTCCCATTAAAAAAAGAGTGTTTTTGCAAGAGGACTGATGTTCTGAGCAATTACTCTGACAGTGATCATCACACTGGAACAGAGAAGCTTGATGATGAATCACCAAACAGAAAAGATTCATTCGCACAGATGAACCATTACAGATGTAGGACAAAGACGACTCTATTGTGACTCACTTTGTCCACAAAGCAACTGTTCTTCAGTTCACACATTTAGCCTTTGTTGGGAATTAGATAAGCATCAATTACAAAAAATGATTCTGAAACATCACAACCTCACAAGCACTCTGCCTGTCACAAAACAACTGAAAGTACAACTTTTCTACCATTAAAGACCATTTAAGTATTCCTTAAATGTTATTTTGATTTTGAATATAATTGTAGCAATTATGACAACTGAAAGTTCTGTTTAAAAAGGCTGTAAATTGACCGACTAGGCACAGTTCAGTTAAGCAGCCAGAGTGGTGACACCTGAATGCAGAATTTACAAGGCTACTTTCCTCTAAAATTGATATTATGCAAATGATTTTCCAACACCATATCATATGTAAATTGCCTCTATGTGCATTAGTGTCACAGGCAATGTAATTATTACATTTGTACAAATCATTAGAAATATGCTCAGGCAATTGTGCACAATTTTGGTATATAACTCTCTCAGCAAATATGGAATTTGTACGTTTGGTTTCTGAATTTTTATTAATCTTTAGGCCTAACCCAAAGACCTTCTGTTATGGTCTACTGCAGTAACTAATCTAACATGTAATCAAAACCGTGCCTTCCCCCCCCCCCCCCCCCCCCCCCAAGAACGCATATACATCACACATTAACCTTTTCACAGCAGACTAGCGATTAAGTATACTTATTAAGTGAAACACATCATTGATGAGTATACTTAACATGCACCCAAGAATAGATTATTTTGTATGAGTCACATAATCTGCTATCTGATAAATACCACATTCACTGTAATGCAACACTGTTAATATTTTCAGTGTCTGTATTTCTGGTGGTTACTACCATTGAAACTGAAACATAATATTCAAGAAAACGTTCTCTAGAGTAATGCATGTGGACTATCCTAAAAAGCAAGTTAAACATCTGATGCAGTATACTGTTTGACTGGGTAACTGTGCTGTGCACATAGTACGACTACCTGTTCTAGCTTCATCAACTTCCATCAAACCACTGAACCCTAACCAGTGTGTTTTAGTGAAAATAAACGGGAATCATTGAAATGAGGCATTAGGAATGCGCTGTATCTGTATAATGGTAGCAGTGACCTGAAGTCACAGTGGTGAGGTTTCGATAACCCTCTCACACGGGGACTGTCACACAACTAAAGGTCACAGCCCTCAGAGTGTCTGGCCATGTTGTCTGTGGAATTAGAGCCCCTCTGCATCAGGTGACTAGCCCCCGGCTTTTAAGATTCACAGCTTCCACACAAACAAATGCCATTTGTAATTAACATTTGGTTTGGGGTGTGTTTTCCCAGAGCCAAAGGGGATTAGAAACGGGTGGAATAAAGCTGAATAGACAGGTCAGAATGCATTATTAAAATTTTTACCTTTTAGTGGAGGAGAAAAAATGTGCATGTGTTTTGTTTCTGAGAGATCTGTTCATACAAGTGCTTAGATACTGCGATGAAATCCACTAACCAAACTGAACTGAATCTGCTTAGTGATGAATGGTAAGTATTTTCTCCTAGAAGTTAATAAATCTTGCTGATATAGTGCTTGTTAGAAAAGTATCGCTTATCAACATTACATTGAAGGACTTTTAAAAGAGATTAATACAATACAACAATAATAGCAACCAAATTACTTCTAAACTATGTGTCTGTCAATAATTCATATAGCGAGACATGCATATTTCTCTCTTTTCTAAGTTTAAGACCTACAGATGCAGAAAGCTGAACATTTTCATTTTTTAACCCGCTCTTTAATGACTTTAAATTGCAACAAATTCTGAGCTGCTAAACCTTTCTCATAAATGCTGATTTTATTAAACCTCAACGGTCTTCTCATTACCCATCATGTAAGACATCCAGCTTACAATTAAATAACAAATTGTCACAAAGACCGGCTTAAGATAATGCAATCTCCAACAGGTTATGAAAAGGCGTTTATCAACGGCAGACTTGCGGCTCTTGATGAGATAATGTTACAGTGATCTCACTTGTGTTTTCACATCTAGCTGATAATGGAGGATGCAGCTTGTATATTAAAGCTGTAATGTATCTTGTTTGAGGGCTGTGGGATGTTTTGCACTGAAATTTGTTGTGCTAAGATATTAGCAATTTGAAACACATTATTTGATTAGAAGAAACACAAGATCGGCAATGACTGGCTTGATGGAAAAGCAATTGAATATAAAATTAATGGTAAGCCCTTGCAGTCATTGTAGCATAATGAGAGCTGGCCCATTATTGCTAATGTACATAACTGATACACACATGCTATACCGTACACATTACCAACCCTATGAGGCTAGATGGCAGGGATCCCTAACTCACACTGAAGAGAAGTGGGTATTAAATCATCTCATCCCTTCGCATGGGGATTTTTATAAGGCAGAAACTACTACATGGACAGAAATTTCCGGCACTATTCTGGACTGAGATGGATATTTCCTCATCCAACGGTCAACTACAAATGGAAAAAATAACCACCTGTCAATACTCGCAACACGAGGGAGAAGTACACAATTCTTGTTAAGTGAAGGGGAAACTGCCAGCTATTATCAGTCTGAAAATAGTGTGGCAAAGAACTGTTCACAAAAGAGAGAATCAGTGACCCTCATGCTCCTTTTTTGAAATAACTGGGGAATCCATTACTGTCAGCTGCCAGAAAGCCTCCCATTGTACGGGCGTGAGTCTCTCCATCACCTGGAGCAGTCCCCCCTCCCATCCATAAGATCTCAGAATCTTAATCTCTCCCCCTACAATCTGAGAACTAGTGAACTGAGATGATGTTCTGAAGATGGATCACTGAGAGGCAGACACTTGCCTTTACAATCGGCCAATAACACTGGCCGCTTTTTTTTTTTCTTTCACATTTACAAGAAACCAGATGATGTCATCTCTACAGCCCCGTCCGCAGCACAGCTGTCGCTCTTCTGGCCGTGTTTCGCTCGTTTTGTTTTTTTCCAGAATGGTGGCTTAATACGAGGTTTAAGAGCCATATTATTGTCACTTGGCATGGCCTTGCTGACAGGGTAATGACTCACTGGCCTGAATATTCCAGCCTAAGTGTTCCCTCTGTCAGACGGCATCGTGTGCGATGGGTGTGATGAGTGCTCGCTGTGGTGCGTCGCGTCATGGCGCGCTAGGCTATGCTACGCTACGTTAGCGGAGCGGCGCTTCGTGTCCTCTCTCGGCAGGGCCCGTTGGAGGGCCCATTGGGAGCTCTATGTGAGAACCAGGCACGGCACAGACAGTCTGCTCGGGAGGGGAACATTAAGCATGACCGTGCGGTGTGGCTGTAGAATCGTCTAGGTGAAGACAATAAATGTATGCATGCATTTAGTGACATACGTATTCATGAATAAATAAACAAATGAATAAATACATAACTAATTGTTTTCAATATGGATTTATAAATTATACATCCCAGTGATTGACAAATAAGCAACAGAAAATATTCCATTATTTCTGCATTTCATACCAATAGAACTGGCAAACATTGATTATGCAGTTGTTCTTAAATTTGAAGTATACGGTATTGCGTTAATAGATATCTTGGTTCTAGATTTTAGATATTTATTATTGGTTATCTACTGTATCACATCTTGACAAAAAGCAGTTATCGCACCACACAATATTTGTTTTGTTCTCTTACTAGCAGACAGGGGGCAGTATAAAACAAAACACTGCTTACAGAACACAGACATAACCCGGTGACAGAGGAGTCCAACAGATGAACTCGCAGAAATTCCACAAGATATCTGTATATTTCCTGAGGATAGTTGCTTCGTATGCTTCTGATAGTGCTGATTAAGTATAATCCCCTTTTCATTGTCTGATTAATACTCGGGCTATTAGCTGCATCGGAATACATTGCCCCAGTAGAATCTTTCATTTACAGAATGCATTTAATTAGTAGTGCATTAAAAGCCCGCCAGTGCACTGAGTAATCACGGAAAAGGAAAATAGCGTTTTAAGGCTGTGTGACAGATTCAGGGGGAGTGCAGCTACAAAGATTTATTCTGTATGTGAAATTAATCACACGGTCTGAGGGAGAGAAGAAGAGCCATTTGAATTTGTCGTTACTTAGTGAATAAATTATTGCAGGGCTCCTGCATAGCGAGCTGAAACTAATCTGCCTATCCCTTTCTTTCTTTCTGTTTCTGTTTCGGTCTTTGTTTTAGGAGACTAATATGTCCAGCTTGTTCTTCAGTGAGGTCTCAGCTAGATCATACCGTTTGACCAATATTACTCATTTAACAGTCCAGGGCACTGTATTAGTGGGGACTAATTAGAGCTAATAAGGTGGCTTGTCTAATTTGGGCAGTTTGGGTGAGAAAATTGATGTTGTTGTGAGACCAGGTTGATTATTGATATCGATTTACATCACCATGATTTGAAATATAAACTTATGGTTTTAAAACATGCCTCTGACTATGAAAAACTCAAAAGAGGTTTGAAATGCCAATGAAATATTGCCCTGTCACAACACAGCAGGGTATATCATATCATAAAATTGTATGATAATCTCCACCATCATGATTGATGAATATGCCTTATTGGAAGTGTTTAAAGTACCACACTATCCAGCATGCAGTTCTGTCAAAGACACTGATGAGGGTTTGCCTACACAGTTGGGAGAGTAGTCAAAATTACCATTAGACATACCCACCAATGATGCCCTTATTACATAAACTACAATAATATTAGGGATCTTAAGCCAAATATGGGGGGCGACATTAGTTCAGGAGGTGAGGGCGGTTGTCTGGCAGTTCGATCCCTGAGTGTGTTCAAGTGTCCCTGAGAACGACACCTAACCCCCAATTTCTCCTGACGAGCTGACTGGTACCTTGCATGGCAGCCTATCGCCGTGTGTGAGTGTGTGAGTGTGTGGGTGTGAATGGCTGAATGAGAGGCATTAATTGTAAAGCGCTTTGTCCATTTACAAATTATTTTATTTGTCTGACATGGAAAAACTTTGATTTAATAGTCAGGGGCTTGGAACTTGAGGAATGGTACAACTTGAGGAATTTCATTAATTTAATGTATTCTTCTGAAATATCAATTGATCAATTTATCATACTGTAGCTGCTATATCAATATTGCCATGTTTATGTGAATAAATAAATAAATAAATAAATAAATAAATAACTGTAGCCATACCAAACTGTGGCATGTGCATAAGAAGTTTCATGACTTTAAATGTTTTTATTTTACGCAGATAATGTCTATTCCCTCAGATGTGTTAATTTTACCCAGTGATAACATACTACATATGTATGCTTGTCACAAAATAATGTACACTTGTCACGAAATAATTATGAATTTTAGTTTATCACAGTTTTTAGTACATTGGCAAGAATGAAAAACAATCACCTATTTCACCGCACGTCTGGAATTTTAGAATTCCGAACAGCAAATTCAAGATTTAATTTTAGGGTGTCATCTCAAATATAATTCACCAAGCCATAATAGTAGCCATAAACCATTCAATTAGTTATAACATATTATTAGCCTCCAGTGCTAATTGCAAGATCTACAACTGATCTTGCAGAAGCCTCCATTTGAGTTTTATGTCTACCCTTGTGTTGCCGGGGTAACATAACCTCTTGTGAGGTGGTGGCGTTACCTCTGGTATTGAGTTCAATGTGGCCACCTGGCTCACTGAAAGGCACCTTCCCTGCTCCTGTGCCATTTGGCCTCAGTGGCACGGAACGTATCTGCCGTGCCATTCATAAGAAATGACAAGGACAGAGCGGTATCTCGCCATGCCCGGCTGCCTCGCGCTGATAAAGAGAAATAATTATACGCTAGCGATTTATCTTGGTGACAAACCCGATCCTCACCTGTGTCCCGTATTCCTCTCTCCCACTTTAAGAGAAACTTGCCTCTCATATTAATTTCAGTTGACATTTCAAGGCTAATGAGGACAGTAGAATCCCAGGAACAGGAAATGCTTGCATGGGATAGTATGTTATTCCACTGTAAGAAAAACATGAGGTTCGAAGGAAGAATTTTGCAGTGTCCGGCGAGGTAGACATCTGCCCCTCCTCCAAGCCCTCTGCCCCTTGGTGCAGCTTTTGAATTATTCAGGACCTCTGCTGTAGACTGCATGTTTTTCAATGAGGAATTGTGGCTAATGCTCAAGGAAAAAAGATTAGTCACATAGTAACACTGTAGAGAGTCACAGAGCACATTACCCAAGCCCAGCATCGAATGTGGCAGAATTCACAATTTATCAAATCCTTTTAAAAACTATTACTCATGGTGGATTCATATGTGTGGTTTTCCAAGTCTGAAATGTGGCAGTTGGCATTGGTCACTTAGGAAATAGCCATCTTAGTACTGAGTTCCACCCCATTTTGAAAGCTGTGCAAGAGGATTAGGGGAAGGTTCTCAGGCTTGTGGCCCAAGGCCTACGATTAAGACTAATAACAGTAATAATGTCTGTCAGTTTTATCTTTTTCAAAGGAGGATGACAATGAAAACAATCCATTTGAATGTAATAAATCTTATGACTTTCGAGATTGATGGAATAACAGATATCAGAGTTAGCAATCAGACTATTGAGGGTAATTTGTGAACGTTGTGTGAATTAAAATGAGAGATTGTTGCTTTTCTCTGCTTCCAATCAAAACTATTGTTGGCTACAAAGGCAAATAATCACTTAACAGTCCAAACCACCAGTCATTTGCTTTTTCAGCTCCAGATACACTAAATATACATGATTTTAAAATGCGAAAAAGGCCTGCATTAATCTACCACGATAAGGGTCTCAAAGTTATTTCATACTGACACCAACGGAGCTGTAGTCCTATAATTGTCTCCTCTGTTCCCATACTGCTTTGCCGTCAGTTAAATCACACTTTTTATTTTTTGCTTGTGCAGACACTGCGTCATGTCTGAGTTCTTGCTCATAATCTTACCAGGACCTTTTCATTAAGCAAACATTCCCACGGTTCCTTATTTAGAGAAATGAGCTATCTCCTTCCTAAGTGGAGGTTATGCCATTTGGAAATGGAGAGACAGCCCGCGACTGACTGACACCTCATCATAAGTCAAGGCTGAATACTTGATAAGGTGGTAATTAAAGGCTAATTTGGTATTGATTGTTTCCTGGAGGTGCGGAAATAAGACATTCTACTCTTTACACACCACCTTGTAGTGCAAAAATCTGATTGGTGGGCCCCAATTATACACTACCGCCTACAGCTATGGGGCACAGGTAATCAAATCCCACACAATTCCCCTCATGTCCACTGGCATTTCACTCACGCTCCCACCACTGGCAGTCTTTACGAGGTTCCTCGGGGAAGCTGTCCGTAGGAGCCTGGGTTATTTCTTCTGCACTCGGGCCTCGGTTGCTCTCTAAATGTCATTGAAACAGATTGGCATGTTGAGAATATATTTCAGCCATGGAGCCATAGTTGTTCGTCCTGTCTCCAGACTCTAAAGGAGGCGGTGCTGCTCCTAATGTTATTGCTATCTAAGGTTAGCGCTTTCTGGAGGGACTTGCATGGATCAGTGGAAATCTTACAGCAGCCCCCATTTATGTCACATGGATAGCTCCCCGGGCAGTGAAAAAAAGAAAGGAAAGAAAACATGTCACACTGAACTAGCCAGGTATTTGTGCCACAGATTTATCCCTCCGCATTTCATGGCTAAGCCTACATCGAATAACCTCAGGATGCTAGTGTGCTATGCAACCTGCTTTGAGAAAGGGATCCCAGGCTTGCAAGACATGGCAATGTTTGAGAGAAAACAAACAAGATGGCACCCAAAACCAAGGCCAGATGATACTGCTCCCCAGACTACATTAGGATAGAAAAAAGTACCTCACCATCTTATTAAAGGAGGGGATGCACAAGGTGTAGTGAAGGCTGGCACACTTGCAAAGATGCTACAAACATGGGCCAGACTAAAAAACTCAAAAACAGCACGTCAATTCTCAGTGAGAATGGCCAAGTTCGTATGTAGTTGAGACCTTCCCTGTGGTACAGTTATGCAGTGCGAACGCATCACCTCGTTGTTTGCTGTAGTGGTCAGCACCAGCGCAGGAATGTGGCCCGGTTGAAAATAAACAGTGTGTTACCGGCTATTTATAGAGTCCTGGGTGGGAACACTAAATACCACGGTACATTCTCTTGGGCTATCCATACAGCCACTGACAGCTTGAGTGGCACCTCCCTATCGCTGGTACCCTTTCCTGACACTGCTCACATTTGACACATGCCAGATCCTGGAGACATGCCTGGGAAACGCTGTGGCCACCTGTTGTGGCTGTGGCATGGACTACAAGCTGCAATGACCAAATGGAGCATAACATAACATAATGACAGGCCATTCAGCCCACCAATGCTCGCCTTTCCCTACCACTAAAGTGTACAGTGCTTAGTTTGCATAGCATCTAGCACCTTATCAAGCCTGGTCTTGAAAACTCCCAGTGTTTCTGTTTCCACTACATGTCCTTACAAGCTATTCCACACAGTGACCACTCTCTGTGTGAGAAAAAAAATCTTAATGTCTGAGCATGTACTGTACATTGGGATCCAGCAGTCATATCACTGAGACTTTCTTATCATCTTAGAATAAGAAAGGGAACATGGGAAAGTGGAGGGAATACCAAAGGTCCTGAACAAGGCCTCTGAGCAGACTAAAGCACAGGGAAAACATTACTCCAGAGAACTCACACACCAACCATTTTATAAAGCAGAGTATGACATCGCTCCACATAATTATTTACAATGCATTCGATCAACAACGGCAGTAAATTGGGTGACAAGGAGGTGACAGGAGCAGCCGTCTGGCAGTCGGAGGGTTGCCGACTTGCTCACGTATTAGAGTAAGCCTATGTCTACAATGTGCAATATTAATGTGCCTATGGTGTTAATGTATCCGTTGTGTTTCATGGAAAGCAGTGCAATGGTCTTAATGAGCTTGCCATGCAAGACATATCTTTCAGTATTAAATGATTCAGTTATACAGAAAATTCAAATACCAATTGATTTACACATGAAATATAACTAAAATGTGATTTTTTCCAATATGATTAAGTCATTAGGTATGCGGATAAAGTTCTTGTGAAATGAAGACAGCTGAAGTCAGAGTCACTTCAGAGACTGCCTACCAGGTGGCTGAGGACTGTTTGTATTGTGATAGAAAATCAACATATTTCTGATTCACAAACCATCTTTCCAAATTTAGTTCTGGCTTTGATACATTCCACTGCATAGAAACACAATATTTCATTTGAATATACTTGATCATGCAAAACAAAGAAAAAGATAATTCATCCAATCCAAAAGGTGATAATTTTACCTTGACTCCTAGAATGAAGTGTTAAGCATTTTATCAAAGGACTGAGAATTGTCAGGGCCTCCAAAGACAACCAAACACAGGCAGAACATAATTTCCACTTGCAAATGGATGCTACCTTTTTCTATTTTGTCTGTGCCTTTGTAGAAGACAGTACTGCAGTACTTTTTTTTAAAGAAATGTGACATTGACATGTATTTATTCATGCCAATGTTATTTTGTGACTTTGAATATGAGTATATGATAAAATGTGGAGCAAAGCAAAAACTACCTTGAGTGAGTGAGAAGCTTCCTTTACAAGCTTTTGAAGTTTTTTTTTAACCTTAATGAGGTGAACCAGCAGGCATGATCTACTGTGAGAGGAACAGGAAAGAAGACCCTCTTCCTGACACCATGAATTATGCAACAGAGATGCCTTCATGTTCACACTTCTAACACTGCAATTTGTTCTACCCTTTCACTTTGGGACTACCTATTAACGAATGTGTTGGGAGAAAGTGCCATTCTCTTGTTTACTTTTTTCTGCTATCAGCATTTGAAATGTCACCTGAGCAGGGTGTTACAGCTGCATGTCTTCAACAGTACATCACTTGGTTCTTGCCCTCAGGTTGATAAGTCTAAAGAGATTTGTCTGGCACATAGCTTTGTAAAAAATGGTCTGAACTGTAACGTGACTTGTGTGTTCATCTTGCAACTTGTTGAACTGCATTGAAAAAGCAGTGCCTCGTGATCTTGATGTATGCATATTGTATAAGCAGACATTTTATTTACATTTTCATACTAAGCCAAACAAGTATGATGACATTATGAAATAGTTTAAAATGATAATGTATAGCATCACAGGTCACTTGTGATATTTCAGCTTTTCTTTTACATAGCCTAGTTAATTAGAGTGAGCGCAGTAGACCGAGATGACTTAAACATTCTATATTTCGACGATGAATTGTCCATAGACATAACATAGGGGAGACACATGCTAAGACGTATTAGGCTAATTGAACGTTCTATTATTAAACGGACATGAGAATCACGAGAGAGTTATGTTCAGCAACTGTGTCGCGGGCAGGCAGTAGATGACATTTAACACACTGAGAGTAGCAGCAGCCAGCCTGACGGACTGTCTAAAGTGGCAAGCAAGCACTCAATTTATGAAAACGGAGTACAGTAAATAATCGGACAGTAGAGCGAGGGCGGCCAAAAAGAGGCCAGCTGGTTCGGCGTACATAAATGGAAAACTTACAGCACAACTGGATGGAGTTTTCTGAGCTGCACTCCTTCGTCAGGGGCGTCTACCTAAGCTAATGCAGTGAACTTAGCTATATTGGTTAGCTACCATTAGTAAAGCTAAAGTACGTGGTATCCGTTTTCCCGACCTGGGGCCTCATTTATAAACGTTGCGTAGGCACAAAAGAATGCGTACGCCACTTTCTAAGCAAACTTTGGCATTTATAAAAAACGAACTTGACCGGAAAATGTGCGGTCCTCCACGGAAACTCTGACCCATGCGTACGCACATTAACTGGAGAAATGAGAAACTGTGCCTTTAATGCTCGTGACGTAAGACCAGGAAAACGGGAAGTGAAACAGGATTTAAAAAGGTATAAAGATTTGCCGGGAGTTGTGGCTGGGTATGGCTGCTGTAAGGACGTGCTTCGTCCCTGTTATACTTATTAAAGTGTTGTGTTGTTGAATTTCGCTATACGGGCTCTCTCCCTTCCTAAGTGCAACACAACATTTGGCGACGAGAGAAGTCGAAAATGATATACAACAGATACCACTGTGTAAAATAAATCGAAATTGATTGTTGTTGATTGTACTCTTAAAGGGTTCTGATTTTCTGCATGTTTACACTAGGACTCGGAACTATACTGTCCTCTCAGGTCCTCTTTGCACTTGTTCTCCTGTTTAATTTGCACTTTGTTGTACGTCGCTCTGGATAAGAGCGTCTGCTAAATGTCATGCAATGTAATGTAATGTAATGTAATGTAATGTAATGAAATATTACCTCTCACGTATCATATACGAAGAGTTAATTTGCAAAAATGGATAAAAGCCTCTCACAACGAATACACAAACAGCTGTTTGATTGATGGTCCCTGGAGTGCCCAAAAAATATGATTTAGGATGATAAATATAAACGGAGATGTTGTAAAGTAATCCCTCAAATATGTAGACGAATTGTTAAACAATACTTCATGTTATTAAATGTATTCTCATAAATAATATGGTGAACAGTCGGACAAATTGCGCTGCACTGATGCCGTTTACAATGCGTCAGTCGGGCAGATACGAGCATAGTTTCATATATTGTTATCATATTCATATATTATGTTTTTTTTCCAATGGTGCTAGACAAATAACGTGTATTATTATTATTATTATTATTATTATTATTATTATCGTCATCATCACATTTGTTGTGCAGAACTGTTCGTCATTTACAATCAATCAGGATAATTCCCACACCTGTAGCTTTTCAGAGGCAATCAAAGAGGCTGAAATCCCTTTTCTTGGCCTTCTTTTCAGCGTTTGCCATTGTCGTCTTCGTGAAATGCATATTCATTAGGGGTGTTTCACTGCCTATTTATAGGCAACTGTGGGCGGGACATGAAGCTGGCAAAGTTGCGCCACATTTAGAGTTGATTGTGATTTATAAAGAAAAACTGGCGTGGGACGTGCGTATGCACTGTTTTATAAATCAGAATATTTTTTTGCGTACGCACGTCCTAGGTTTCATGCTTACGCAACCTTTTGACGTGAATCCTAAGCACAGTTTTATAAATGAGGCCCCTGGACTATATGAATTGTATGAAATGATTAAACGATTTGAACATAATTAAATTTGGTAGCCCGTCGCTAGCTAGTTAGCTCGTAACGTACTTGTCGGTAGAGTAATACATGTCGCTAGCTAAATTAAGTGAGCTAGCTAGTACTGTAGCTCTCTAGCCCAATGTAACCGCTAGCTCTAATGTTTAACAGCTAACTGTTGTATTGGGTGTGATTTGGGGTGACTACGGTCGTCTTTTCAGCAGGACCTTCATGTCTAGCTAGATTAGATAACTATAGCTACTAACTAACTTGATGGCCAGCACCTACGGTAAAGCTGAATATAGTCTAATAAATGTTCCCTTTCATAATTAGTTTGTGTCCCAATTATGTTAGCCAGGTAGATAGCACTATGATAAATCTGTCCGTCTTGTTCAACTAGCCAAAACCAATGTGTTTACGTAGCTAGTACGTAACTGTTAGTGTTAGACCAAACAACAGCAATTCTACCTATGTTAAAGTTAGCTAAATGTATGGTGTTTAACTTAGCTGTAATGCGACATACAGACTGTGATGGAGAGCAGGCTGATGTTAGCGTTAAGGCTGATCAATTTCATTTCCTGTCTTTTGAGGCTTTCAGCAAATGCAAACATTTCACTTAAAACAGTTTTTTGTGATTAATGTACTATAGTAGAAGAAGCAGCCACAGTCACTATGTAAAATATGACACTTAATTGGAGGGATAGAGTGTTGTTCTGGTAGTACATCACTGTAAGTAGTCCCCACTGTTGATGGGGACTTTCTCTTAGACACACAACCGGTTAAATCAGGTCTTTGATCGCTGTTAAATACAGGCCAGATTGCGGCCTTTGGACAGTTATTCGCTTCACTGACACTTTTCTGTAGCTCTTTCATGGTGCTGGACAGACATGGCCCTTAAAACTAAGAGACATGTTGAAGTTCTGAGGCTGGCCCCCAAGGGTCTAATCTAAGATCAACCTAGCCACAGGACACAAGAGTAATAGCCACTGCTTGTGCTCTATGCCCTCCTATTGTAATCAATTTGTGTTTTATTGTGCTGCAGTCTATAAAAGTAACACCCAAATACAGGATGACAGAATTTCTGTGGTGATCCAACCAGCAAAACCAATGTCTGTCATCAATAGTTGGTGAGGACACTTCATTCTGTGCAAGGCAGAAATCTTTGTAAAATCTGTGGACAAAGTGTTCTTATATGGAAGATCAAATGACCCTAACTACAGATAAGTCATAAAAATTATAAAAGAGGTCACAATCACTATAGCTGTCATAATTCACTATCTTGAGGGTTCCGGTAGTAGCAGCAATGAATGAATGACAGAGAATTGTTGACTGCACCTTTCTCTTCAGTACATTTTATCAAATGAAAGGATGATGAAATTATTTACATTCTTTACAAATACACAAATATCTAAGGAAATATATAAATGTTTTTCCCTTGCAATAAAACACCTCGAGAGGACTAAGGGTGAGAAATCCGATACAGATGATTTCATGTACAAACTGAAAATGGAAAACGTGCACTTATCCTCTCAGAATATCACAGGAAGGGTAAAAATAGAAAGTCAAATTGAATACCACAAAGAAAGTAGTGACCATTGAACTGCAGCTAACGAATACAGTAATTAATAATTTTACACTGTCTGAGGGGCATACACTGTGCCCTCCGTATTCACATCTTCACATCCGACAGCGTGAACACATACTGCAAATCACCCACATAGCCTATGGAGGTGGTCATTTGTTTATTCCGCCTCATCGCTTCAGCATGAACCTCTGCCCAGTTACACTATGTAAGACACTGTTCGGAATTAAAACGCTCATCAAAGCTTTAGTAAGCAGGCAGTAAAAAGGCCTGGTGAGTGATTGTGGGTTCTAATCCCAGTTAATTCCTCAGATTAAAGGAGGGAGGATAGCCTGGATACTGCTGGCCCCGGCCAGTCAGGTGTGAAATTGAGAGTGAAACAGGCAGCCACTTCCATACGAGATGTGACATTTCAGATAGGCCATTCTGCATGTATAATGTATGAATAAATACGAACATTACACTTTTATAATTCACAGCTCGGTGGCACGTTTTATGGCCACATTGATTATGTGGGGGAAAACAAAGAGACAGAGAACAATTGCATGGGGGTATCAGAAACACATCAGTCACGCTATTTTGGTGCCGGCAATTTACACAAGCCCAAGTTGCAGGTCTTCATATGCAGATTCTGTATATTTTTTCAATGATTCTTTTTCCACTTATTTTCACATTTCATGTGCTGTAAAAACCCGGAGATTCAAGCAGTGTGCAGCTTCGCAGAACTGTACAATGGACTGCCGATGTCGTTCATCATCTTGAATTTTTTTGTTTCACACAGTTACAGAGACATATCCACAGAGTTCTGGTGACATGATGCATTTCTTCTTTAAGCACAATTAATCAAGGACGCATCAGGAGGGTCCAACTCAAACCTGAGCTGGTGGTGGAGTTGGGGCGAGGCTAAATCAGTTCCACCCACCTGCATGCCATTATAATCAATACGTTAGAGAGCTTTGTCTCTTCAGACGGATCAGGGAAAGGAGCTGTTTTCTTAATGACCCCGAGAGAGCGCTTGGTTTGTGTCTCCGCCTCGTTAACTCAGGAGTTAGCCACTCGTCCTGATTGGTGGCAGTGTGCGCTCCCTGTGAGGTCCCCCCCCCTTCCTGATCGGGGCTGTCCCTCACTCTCTAACGAACCTGACCCGCTATCTTTCGTCAGGCGGATCACCGCGGAGATCTGCGTGTCCCTAACAGTAATTGACCTGTCGGTCCTCCCGCGTCACACGCAACCGAAGATTCCCTTTCTGCAGTCATTACGCACGGGCATTGCCACTCCACCCCGTCAGAACGATGGAAACCGGCGTGACCCCGACCTCCAGTACGCAAGGCTAATGATCTGCATGGCTGGCTTGCTGCTCGCTCCTCCTGGAAATCCAACCAGGTTTCTGAAACAGAGGTAATGCGGAATCACTGTGACAATCAGGTATATCACGGACGGAATATGTGAGACTTCCCTGTCAATGTGGATAGAGGGAGAGGGAAGGCAAACCTACATTATGCATTGCCTTCCCATCACATTTAATTATCCCAACTTTGCATACATGGCCATTTTTGTTCACTGACAAAATCCATTTGGCAATTATGATGAATGCGTGCTTGCCTTATATAAATTCAGCCGCAACATAAACCTTGTTATTTCAGATAAGAATATAAACCTCCTTGTCATTTGAAAATCACCAGAGAAAAATGCTGCAATTATCCAGATATAAGAAAGTGACATGATCACTTATGTGCCTCTGCTGAACGGCGGTGGTGAAAGGTAAGTCTAGCAGAAAAACAAATGGGTTCCTGAGGCACAGTACATCATTCCTCAGCTTCAGGATCCAATAGAGAGGAGCACTATTCACTGCCAGAATGGATGGAGCAAAAACAAAAAGCAGATCCCACATCCCCGTCTCTCACAGAGAGGATACCCTTCCCCCACGGTTCCAAGGCTGTTTGTTTATATCCTATAGGGGGGCCTGCCGAAAATAATGAATTATTGAGTAGACTTTTCACGGGCTGGAGGTCAAGAACAAAAAGAGGAATCCAATGATTAAAAATGTATGTTTCATGAATTCTCTGGCGTTTCGCTGCGGATGCTGGGATAGACGATGGGACAGATTGGACTTCCTTGTAAAAACCCCCAAAAAAGAACAAATAACCTGAATTAATAACAATGATCAAACCTCTGAAATTATTCTGCAAATGTACAGTATGAGCAAACTGATTCCAGTCACAACCTAAAAGAACAAAGACAAATATGCATAGTACACCACGTCATTAACAATCCTACTAATAGATATGGACCAACTATTATTATTACATCCTCCATTAGAAAATCATAATTAATTTTTAAGGAGCTTTAAAGATTTATATTTCCCCAATGTAGAAAAAAAACGTAACTTTGATAAGCAAAGTCCCCTCGTGGGGAACAGAAGTCTGATATGGGGTAATTATGCGGCCTGTAAAAAAATCATTAGCTGGCAGTTTTAAGCATGTGGCCAGCACTTTCAATTAGCTGTCCTCGCCGTAAAAAGACGTTGGCCTTGTTTTATGGGCTAATTGAGATTTAATTTTAACATTGTTATTTATTTTTTCGATGGCTATTCATTCCACTATACTAAGCAAAGTCATTACCCGAGCTTGGCCTGCCTCAACTTACCATGAAGATTTACATCTTATTGAACGCTCCCCAAATTATCTTACAAGATTTATACTAGTATCTTCTTGACATACATAAGGTGTATGAAGTTGCAGCTGCACTCACGTGTAATTAATCAGCTGTAGCACAAACGCATGAGAAAATGCACACATGTACACACACCAGTGAATTTCTTCATAATTCCAGGGGTTCTTCACGGAGCACCTATGAATGTTTAAGAAGCTGACATATTGTATGCTTGTGTGTAGCTTAAAGCCTAAAGGCCAGAGGCAAACACACATGTGAGCCCTTACCCCGATCGTGACTTGCCCAGTCGATGAGAGTAAAGTCTATCAGTGCCCACACAGAATACAGTACTCTATGCAGAACACTCTAATGCCACAGTTTTTAGACAAAGTGTGATTTATAGATATTACCATGCCCGTCTTCGTCTTTAGTTGCAGTACAGCGCATCACTCATTAGGGAAGTGCTCAAGTGCAATGAGATGAGACTTGCATGGGCACACTACGGCAGACACACAGCACGTTCAGAGCAGATATGATCACTTCCTGGTTATTTTGATGAATGCTAATGGCCTGACAGGACAATGCCCAATGGCAGCAGCAGGAATGGAAAGATGCTTTTAGTTTTTTTTTTTTTCTCTCTGAAACACTTCACTCAGCCCTGACCCTGAGGGGACTCAACTGTCTGTCACACCCTTTCTTTTCTTTATCTGTCTCTCTCTCTCTCTCTCAATCATAATCTCTCTCTTTCTCCATCTGGGTCTCACTCTCTCGCCCTATCCCCAACGGAAGCCAGTCGACAGTAGACTCCAAACTCACCCAACTTCTCTTTGTGCCTCTTCGTCCTGTCCTGTTATCAATGCGAAAATGATTAATGAACATATACATTATGAATTTATTATTACTTTTTTAAACATTTCACTCAGCACTGACCCCGAGGGAATATAACCATCTGTCACACCCTTTCATTTATTTTTATCTGTCTTTCGATCTTGATCTCTCGCTTTTTCTCACCTTTTCACTCAGGTCATGAGCACACCTATGCCCAAGAAAAAAATAAGACAAATACAGCACCTGCAAATTCACATTGTTCTGATTTTGTAATGACAAATTGGTTGTAGATTTGTTTTCACCTCACACAAAGTCACAGTGCAGAAAAATAATTCAGAATTGGAGGGGAGTACGATCATAAATCACGGCCGCAAATAACTGAAATTGTGTGGGAAATCACCACAATCCTAACTGTGCTGTCGCCTCACGCTCCGAGGCACCGCGGTGCCAAGACATCTGCCGGGAAAGGATGGAAGAACTAGGTCAGTGCGGTTCGGAGGGAAACTGGAGTGACCCCGTCAGGTGAGGGAATTTCCCTGCCTGGGCTGCTAAAGCAGGAGCCGCCACTCTCTGCGCTCCAGGGCTCAACGGCTGCTCAGAGATGCACAGAGCGTTCCACTTTGAGGGCAGCAGTATGGCTGGGCCTAAAGCCTGATTCGACCCTTGTGTCGTTTGATGAAAATGAAAGTGTCGCACAATGTTTCACATCTATACTTTGGCAAGGCCTGCGACAATGGTTCTGTTGTCTCTATGGTAACAAGATACCAAACAGCTGATGTTTACATTTTTGAAAACATGGTGGAGCCTTGACTGTATGACTGTCTGAGACAAACAAAATTCTACAGGTGCACGACACTGAGAAAGTGACTACGCGTTTTTCAGTTGAAAATGCGTAATTTTCTTCATGCAACACAAGCGCCGTACGATGGGAATAAATCAGGCTTAAGCGAATGGCCGCACATGATGGATACATACACTCAGGCAGTCTGCAGCTGTGGTGGGATCCGGCAGAAGAATACAGCTGCATCATTCTTATGGCCATGTCTCTCCGATGCAGCCGCATAATGCCGTACTGTGTAATAGGCTTAGTCCGGTCAGCAGCAATAACGCTGTCACTTTACGGTTGTGTATTGCCAGAAAAGAGGCTGATATTATAAAACTAAGGATGTAGGCGTTCTTGCCTCTCCATTTCCAGAAAGGATTTAAAGTACGTTCAGTACTGGGGAGTGGCTCAGATCATAATGGAATGAACCCTCTCTTCTGCAGAAATGAATGCATAATGAATATAATTTGTTATTTAGCTGAGGCATTTATCAAAAGTGATCCAAAGTACAGTTGATGAGACTAAGCAGGGGACAATCCCCACTGGGGCAATGCACGGTTAAGGGACTTGCTGTGGGGATCTTAAGAGTGGCAACACAGGGGCTTGAACCACCAACCTTCCAGGTCCCAGTCACGCACCTTAGCCAACTAGGCGAATGCTATTCACAAAGCACCAGTCAGGGTTGAAACAGGATTATATTTGAAACTTGAGCAAGTGATTATGTGTGTTTAGAGAGAGAGAGAGAGAGAGAGAGAGAGAGAGAGTGTGTGTGTGTGTGTGTGTGTGTGTGTGTGTGTGAATGGGTGAATGAAAAGTCATTATTGAGTTGTCCATTTGCCATTTACCAAATAAAATCTCTATTGCACTGTACACGTTCCCTCATGTTTTAGGATGGAAATTGACCTTTGTATTGTCACACTCCCCAATTCTCCAAGGGTATCATACATTTGGAAAGGTGTGGCTTTGAATACTGTGATTGTGTCATGAAAGGCAGTTGACTGAAAATGAAAATGACTTCTGGCAGGCTGGTAGAGTTTCTCTAAATTATCCACAGTAATCGGCAATAGTAGGTGCTTGACTTCCACAGACATGTTGCAGTTTTGGGACATACTTAATGAACAAGAGGGGTGCTAATGCTTGCCAAGGAAAAACAGACTTGGACCATTACTTCTCATGGAGCCTCAAGTGATCTCACAATATGGCTCACACAGTCAAGGGTGGTTTGCCGTTACTTCCTCTGTCCTAATAGAAATAGCAGCGAGTTAATCTGATAGGTGACTGAAAGAAAGAGAGAAAGGGTCACACTTTACAATAAGGTTCCGTTAATTGGCATGAACTAATGTAGTTGTTAACTAACTACTACTGAGGTGTTAATCTGTACAGCTCTGTTAATGTATTTGTACATCATGAATTAATGTTAACAACTATATTAGTTTTTGCCAATTCATATTGAATGAAAAAGTCAGTTAATGTATTTGTAACTACTTATACGTTCATCCTATTGTTTGATAATGTATACATCATTAATCAATGTTAACAACATTAGTTAATCTCAATTCATGAACCTTATTGTGAAGTGTGACCAAAGAAAAATAAAAAAGGGAGTTAGGGCTATAAAGCAAGCACAGGGTTGTATGAAGGGGACTGCAGAGTCAGTTACTGATGACTTATGAGGACCATGTTTCCACACTGAATAATGGCAGCACATGCAGAACAGTGTGACATATCATCTATCAGTGCAAGCAAATCTAAGGTGATGAAGTTCAGGCTTACGAAAGACACAGAGCTCTTCTCAGCGGCCTGGTGGCTCCTGCTCGGAGAACAGCTGTTGGGCAAAATATGATCACATTTCACACTCAAGTCAAAGTGAACCTTCCTATAGAATTACCCCCTGCCTATCCCCGCCAGCTCTCCCCTGCTAAGCGGGCTGCTAAATTGTCATAATAGAGGAAATCATAACAGTGCTCTGAGGGCGAGCTGTCATTGAAACGCGCATCAGTCTTGAGTAAGCGATCACTTCTCTCGGCAGAAACACTAATCACACAGCTGAAGCTCCCAGCAGACATGACACAATGGAGATGATACAATCGGCCCTGCCTCAAAACACTGTCCCGCACCGTTAATGTGGACGGTTATCGCAGGAATTGACACAGCGTGGGAGCAGGGACTCTTTTTCTATTGATAGTGTCTCAAATGCATCATTCAAAACATTCTCTACCAGGGGATGCAAAATCATCCCCGGCAAATGTGTTGACACAAGGTGAGATGGATTCATTTTAAACATGGGTTTTATAATATGGGCATGGCTTAAAAGCTTACCGACAATGACAATGGCTAACCATCAAGCAGGAATAAAGGCCTCCAATATCACTTAGGGATATCTGCTTGTCGTGGATGAGGGAATAATTTCTGCAAAATTTCACTAGGGGGAGACAACCTTCTTACTTCCATAGCAGAGATCTGTTCTACACACAGAGTCCACTTCAGACGTGCGGAAATAAAAGGCACATTTCCCTATTCCCCCACTATGACCTATAGCATTTGAATGTTAATCTTGAAGGAATGGTAGTTTGTCAATGCACAAACCATAGCCTGCTAATCCATAGAATTAATCATTTGTGGCAATTAAATACAAACATACCGTGAAGTGAATACTGATTTTTTTCTAAGCAGGAAAGGTGACTGATTACAGTGCAGATGGATACTGACAGACAGAGGGTCCAAGATGACAGCTGAAGTTATCTTTTGATAATTAATTTTAGAGCCAGGATTAGAACAGTAAACAAATGATTTCCCCACGTGTGCTTGTCAATTGTGCTTGTCTGAATTTTGCCCTCAGGATCTAATATTCAGTATATACACACCTCACTGTGGCTGGGGAAAACTGTACAGCTTTATTACTTTTGGCTTAACGAGGCCCAAAAGCAGACCCCAGTGACTCCAAAGGAATGCCAAACAACAATACGACTCCTGTGTACGGGAGTATAACTGGGTAAATTGATTTGGCATGCTGGACGCCTGCGCTTCTGGTGGAAAATAATGTATATGGAAAAAGTAGCAGATGTCGCCGGCAGTTTTTTTGGAATATCTGAGATTCAATTTCAGAGATATGAAAACAATTTCAGGGGACTAGACCCAGGATATACAGAACAGAGATTACAGTTTCTGCAAACTGATGGTGTGGAGGTGAAAGCATTGTGAGTATTTTTACTGTCTGCATTCATATAGTTATTTGACAAGAAGGGAATTTCTCTTCCATGGTATTGTCACTTTCAGTCAGAGGCGTACATTGATAATAACCTTGATTAAAAGGGCAGAAGGGAACTCTGGTTGACTTTCTTTGCCCGGTAAGGTTTCTGATTTTAACAAGAGCTGGAATGAAAAGGAAAACGAGTTTCTCCTGCTTAAAGATACAATAGGTAAGATTTTTGTGTAAACACATTGTTACAAGACCATTGTAAATCCCTTCATATCATTGAAAAAGGCTCACTGATGTGTTGACTCACCCTCTGCCTGTGTTTTTAGTCCTTAAATTTGGGTTTCAAAGTGTACATCTGTCGGACCGTCACTCTATCAAAACATTGTACAGCTGTACAGTTCAAGCTCATTGCTTGAAAATTGGTTCTAACTGCCACAGCGAATGGCGTGGGGCTTATTCTCCTGTAGCTGCCCAAATTTCGCTCCAGACAAGGGATCGCTGAAACTCTTTATACTATTGCTTATTATCCAAGCGAAGACTACATATCTTATTTTAAAACCATACCAGTTTGTTATCGGTAGCAACGATTAGCTGGCATTAGCTTGACGAATTTACAAATATCCACTTACGATAAAATATAGGCAATACGAACATAGACGCGATTGCACAAGTGTTGTGCTTCAGGTGGATATTTGCAAATTCGTGAAGCTAACTAGTAATAGCTAATAGCTGGAGTTTTTTTAAACTAGATGAGCAATAGTACACAGAGTTTCAGTGATCGCTTGTCTGGAGTGCAATTTGAGCAGCTACACGATCCTTTGATCTCTTTATGTGTTCAATCATCCGTGTTTAGTTAAACCTTTATTTCTCTCAAACTGTAAGTTACAGTTGCATCGTTTGTGGTGGACTATCATCTCTGAGTTATATAGCCAGCTAGTTACGTAGCCATATAACTTGCTTGCTCACAATATAGTTGGTTAGCTAAAATGAAAACTTCAAAAAGACAAAATATAAATAGTGTTGTGTAGCATACCAAAGTGAAAATGTCATAAAGTCGCCTGTTCGTCAAAAATTTTCTTAGGAGAACACTACGAAATGACGGCAGGCTCTGTTGCGTTTGTCACTGTTAGCTTTCCAAAACAGTGCACGAGAGCACTGAACTGTATAATAACGCTTTATATTATGCGTTATATTCATAGACTGTGGGAAGCTTAAACAGTGCGGTGGTCTGCGGTTGTATGCTGTTGCAATTCCTCTCTTGACCGTTAGGAGTCCGAAATTACTTATTGTACCTTTAACCAAAGGACATCACAGTTCACAGTCAAAGCAGAGTATCACAAGATTTCCTTCACATTAAAGGATAATCACTGTTGTTCCCATACACATCCAACACGCACCTACAGTATATTTCAAAATATTTCTAAATTGCTATCACATTGACAGTGGCATTTATGAGCCACAGTGGTCTTAATATTCTACTGATTACAGAGGCTGTTTTTCTGGATATTATTTTTCAAAATCAGTTGGATATTACATGTTAATTTTGACCTTTTCAGTTCAAACATTCCAGAACCTCTTTAACAATATGACATTGGAAATAATAAAAAATAAATAATACAATTCTTCCATTGGTTTATTTTACTAACAGCGCCACTCCCAACTGGCTTGTTGATCTCTTGCTTTACATTGATGGGGCCTATTTGTTAAGTGACAATCTACTCCCATTAGCCAAACAAATGACCAGGTCCTTGCATCTGTGTTGCTCTAAGCAAGCTCATGTTGGAAAGGAGCTGCCAGCTTCATTTCATAAAATGATTCTTTTCCATTTGGCGTTGTCCCATTTGAATTGTTGGTATCACAATGAGGTTGCATCACTCCTGTGCCTCTTGCATTGATAGACGGAGCACTGCAGCTGAATCTTATTCAATACCCCGATACACTCATTCACTGCCGAGCATCAATTTTACATACTACAAGCCACACTGCATACCACAGACTAGATATGACTGGTCTTGAATTGATAACCACCGGTTATATGTTGGCACCAGGTGGATAGCCAGAGGGTGCTCATGCCATGGTGCGCATAACCCTAGGAACTCTGGCTGACTCAAGTCCTCCCCATCTGGAAGGTCTGAGGCCAACTGTCCATTGCTGTAGGCTCCCGGTCATGGTCTAGGCAATAGGGCTCTTATTAATAATGGCCTGCTGTTGTGGCAAGTGGCTTTAACCACTGGGCCACTCAGGAGGCACTGACATTTTAAACCAAGGGAACACAACTAGGGCCGATCTGTTTCAGGATTTTATGCCAGCTTCTGCTTTTAATGAGTTAATTATCCCAATATTTCTTTCTTTGTTTTTTTTATTTGAAAGTCATGAGCCAGAGCTACAGAAAATGGTGTACATGCATCATTGGCGGGATCATTGTGGTCTGATATAGCAGTGAAAACCATAAAATGAACCATGAAAATTAAACCAGAATACTTGGTTGGGATAAAAACCAGCTTGCACACTGGGTTGGGGTTTTGCACTCCTGTTTTATGTTAAAACATCAAAAGCACAAATAAATTCGTCATAGCAAAACTATGATGTGTATTTTCTAAATAATCCACATTCAGTGTCACCCTTTCCAGCAAAGGGAATTAGGGGTTCAAAGAATACATTTTGAGAAAACCAGACACATACTTAAAAATAAACTCTGTTTGATACTATAAAATAATAGTGGACCATATCTGACAAATATATCAAATAGTATTTCCTTCACAAATATTTTAAGAACCAAAATATCTCTAATATAAATATACTTTGAATCAACATCAACTGTGAAAAGGCTAATAATAATGAATAATAATTGCATTTTTTATTTTTTTGCAACATCAAACAACATCAAACCTGTTTCAGTGCTATACAGTCATTAACATTACCCTTTCCTAAGTCTTGGATGTGTTTTTTAACATTTGTAGAGGGGATGAAAGCACAGTAATATCTAGGTTCACCAAGACTGCACATAAATGATTTAACAATTAGGTGATAATAACTAATTAGTAAGATTCTGATATGCACCAAGCACCAAATATATTGACAACATGTAAATGTTGCAGGCAAGGTTGTGAGGCATTTAAACAAGTTAAATTTACAGGAGGGATTTGAACATGATGTTGTTATGAATGATAAATCAATTAACATTTTGTTTTACACTTAGTTCTGAAGGCATTAATTTCTATGTTTTTGCAGTGGAATCTAGAGCCATATACTGTAGGTAAACAGGTCTTTAGACTTGTTCGATTCTAAACCCATCTCTGATTTCCTTCCATGAACACCCTCATACAGTACAATGACACATAATTGCCTGCCAAGTCTGCAACCTGACTGCCATGTTAATTTTACCTCTTGGATTTGGAGACATGTGACAAGTATAATTATGGCATGATGGTTTAACTCTGTTTCGCATTCTCTTGTCACAGAAGGCTGGAGTAAAAACAATTTCTTGTTAAGGGACTATGCGCTATGCATTTAAAATGCCCTCTTATAGCCCAATCATCGGCTATAACCAGTTCTGCAAGAGTCTGTGTGGCTTCTCTGCTATCATTAAGATTGTATCGAAGTCACAAAGCACCTATCTACTCATGGTTATTCTAAAGTCAAAACCCAAAGTCACACTCAAGCAAAACAAACAACAGTTATTCAAAGATAACGAAAATAACGAAGATTGGAATGCACATGGTAATACAATCATGATAACTATAAAACTCTCTCATATGAATCACTTTCAAAGCGATTGTCTACACACTATCATGATGATGAAATTACAAACCAAGTAGCGCCATTTTTTAAAATAATGCTGAATGACTGACAGATGAATCAAAGAAAGCAGTGTTGTTTGTTACTGTGAGCCAATGATTTTTCTCAAATTTTTGTATGAATGTACTCTATATTTGTTCTACTTAATATTTGCCATGCTGTGTTCTTCACACTAAGGTTTAAACCTAATCGCAGTGGGTTTAAGTCAAGAGAAAATGGCAAAAAGGATTGTGAAGGCTCTTTAAAAATATTCTCAACAGCCTTGTTCATAGTGGTGGACAAAGACATTTGCATGCAAAATTAATGTTGCTCATCCAACTTGCTGGCTACTGCATGAAAAAAGAGGGAAAAAATGTTGTATTTAAACTTATAAAAGGCACAAGGCCTCAAAGTGAAGAGTAGGAGAGTTAAAGATGTGTTGACTTGAGAGATGGATAGTAAGCGAAAAAGCACTCGGCTGCAATTTCCGAATCCAATCTTAAAGGTAATGCAATTTTCACAATAACAGCCTTCTTGTTGCCTTTAATGAGCGGAGCCTTTTATGATAAAAAAAATAAAAATAAGAAGGGGTTGTCTTCAGCAAAGAAGAAGGACTCCATGCATCGCTCTCCTTTTTATCTTGGATTAATGGAGGTGCTTTTTTTAATGCCATCTTCTGAGCGATAAGCTCTATATTTGGATAGCTTTTTAAACGTACTGTTGCTGCACTGGGTGGGGGTGTGGTCACTGATAAATTGTATCAATTAGATGACTGAGAGGTAAAGCTCATTTATGCAGTGGCCTTCAGTGTAGAGAGAAAAGGACAGAATAGCACATTTTCATATCTTCATACATGCCAGGCCCGCGCTGGAGTCTGATAAACACATAAACACACATGAAAGGTGTGAGCATTCACACACACACACACACACACACAGAAAGCTAAGCTGGAATACTGCGACAGCATGTTGTGAAGTGACAGAAACCCATATTAACTCTCTGTAGCCATCTTGCCGTTTTGCAACCCACTGTGAGGATGATGAGGTCAGCCAATGGAATTTCTGATATGAATAGAAATATAATTTACATTTTACACAAGGACTTTTCAGAAATGTAGGACGCTTTTGTTGTCCTGCTGTCAGTTGTTTCATCCTTGAACTTGATTGTGTAAGTTCATGCTGACAGAATCTACTAGAGTCCTTGGACTGTGGGGCAAGAGCAATCCAGCTCACTGCAGCTCTGCGATGTCGCTGTCTTTTCATTATGCTGAGGAATCCATCACAAATAAACAAGACAGGGGTGCACAAATGACCTTCTCTTCTCTATTTTTAAAATATATATATAAATCCTGAATGACCTTGCATCCCAGAAGTTCTACTGAAAGAAAACCAAAAAACATATGAAAGTATGAATACAGAATATTTCTGTATTCACAATGACAGTGCCCGTCTCCAAAATCAGCAATGTCCCAAGAAACAAATGAGTTTGACTTGTGGGCACATAAGAGCTTTAGCCAAGCCTCATAACATGATAACAGGAAGTCTCCGGGCCTTCTCAAACTGCTCATAACACTGTCACAGGGGTAGACTGATGTTATATAACCGTGTACAAAACATGGAAGTCACCAGACACTGGTAGAAAGGAGGCAGAATGGCCAGTAAAATTGACTGCACCAGAGTGTCCCACCTGTTCAGCTAGACCCTACTATTTAAATGGATGGCATTTATAGAGCACCTTGAACCAAAGTGCTGTCCAATTGATTATTCTCATTCACCCATTCATACACACACTCAAAACCAACCAGCTTGTCAGGAGCACTTGGGGGTTCGGTGCCTTGCTCAGGGACACTCCGACACACCCAGGGCGGGATCGAACTGGCAACTGTCCGAATGCTGTCTGCTCTTACCTCTTGAGCTAGTATCAGCCCATTTAATACCGACTGTCCAAGTAAAAATTTACTCAACCAGCAGACCGTATACTTACCTTACATATTGTGTTAAAACAATACCTGTGACCTGTCCCTCCATCATACTTACCAACTGCCCTATACCTTCCTCATATATTCTACCATGTCCTACCTTCAAATGTAATATCTACACTCCTTTTAATAAAATATTAATACCCTCCAAAGACTCTGCCTTGTTCTGTGTACCTCCACACAGTCTCCATTGGGTGACTTTGAACGTACGCGGATACCATATAATATTATCCAAAAATGCCCTTAGTAGTAAAAGTAAAAAGGCACCTTGCACATCTCGTAAAGCGAGTAAAGATGGGGTCTGCTGGCACCACCTTGCCGTCATTCCCCTTCCTTTTTCACATTTCACTCTTTTTACTGGAGCCCTCACCGTGACAGATGCAGCAATGATGTGCCAATTTAATTAAGAGCACAATGAGGGCGGAATGGGGTCCTTGCAGGGAGGTGTGTGGCAGTCATTTCCCCCCAGCCTGTGTGCTATTCGGATGAAAGATGCAAGCTGTGCCGGGGTCACATCGTGCTGGTGCCCCTCTCTGATATCTCACACAGAAAGCCCAGCCGAGCCCAATACTGCACGCTGTGGTCCCTGCCTGTTAAAGGACATGGCCCGGATATCACTGCCGGTTTATGTTGGAAGGTCCTTTGTGCTCCGGGGAGTTTCGGTATAAATGTGATGTCATATCATCAACGATATTTTGGCTTTCATATTCTCCGTGTCTTGATGGCAAATTGAGTGTAAAAATATAGTTTTTAAGCTTTCAAACGCAAGATGTCAAAGTGAAAGCAACACCGGAGTTGTGCATTGTTTGGAGGCTAGCCAGCTTGTCGCCATTCACCAGTTACAATAAACCACATCAGCTCTGTTCATGGCTACATGTTTACGTATTTGCTTTCTTGGCCTGCATGTCTTAATGTCAAGAGTAAATGTTCAGAGTAAAAATATAGTTTTAAAAGGTTTATACATAAGATGAGAAGTTATTGTTTTGTTGGCAGTTTCCCAGCCTCACGCAAACCCCCTCCCAACAAACTTTCTCAAAAACATGGTATGGTAGCACTCAAAATTAAACAATATCTGGAATAGAGTGATAACTTTGGTGTTGTCGGAAAGCTTACATTTTCTCTTTTGATTAGTTTCTAAAACTCAAAATATGACAGTTAATATGACTGATTTTGATAGAGCAGGATACAAATGTAGAGTAGGCTGTGGGGCTGTTTTCTGACCATTCCCAAAGCAGTGATTTGGTGAGTGCTACATTGGGTTTTGGATATTTTGGGGTATCTTTTGTCTATTTGAGCAACTACTGCTATAACTCTTTTGAGTTTACCCATTATTCACGTCAGCAGAACTGTGTAACCCACAGAAAAATGTATGACTGCCATACTACCTCTGCGAAGCAAACTTACACCAGCTGACCAGAAACACAGAAAGTTATATAAGTTAGCCATATTGAAGTACAGGAGAGAAAATCAGGGAAAAGATTTCATTCTGTAACAGTCAGAATGGACATTTTTCTTGTAGTTAATTTTGGCTTGGAGGCTTTTTTTTACACAGCAAACTGGAAACATTTTCACAGAGGGTGCCAATAAAATAACGTCTTACATTATAAAACAATAACAAATAAACCGGCACAAAGAGAGTTCCCACACAAGGTTTACTGTATCATCTCACAACATGTCCATTACATGGTTTAATTAAATACCAGCACATGTGCGCGGGTGTTATATGGCCTTACCTCTATAAAATAACAAATGTCATTTCCAGAAATCTGTCAGGCTCCCTGCCAACGAAAGGGCCAGCTAATGGCCCTATGTGACAAACCACTTCAGAGCATCTCTGATTGATGTGTTTACATCACTTTCCTCAGTGTACAACTGTTAACTTTCATTAACTGTGTCAAAAACCATTTCTCATTCCTTTCCCTCTGGAGGTTATTTCAGACGTAGTGTAATCTGTGGTGAGAAAAAGCATCTGATGTCCATGCATATATTTGTGATTATGATCAGTGGCTTTTCAGTGCCTGCGGAGCAAATGTGATGGTAAGACTTCACAATAAGGCTCCATGAATTGCATGAACTAATTTAGTTAACTAACTACTACTGAGAAGTCTGTACAGCTCTGTTAATGTATTTGTGTGTATCATTGTATCATTAATCTATGTTTAGAACTACACTAGTTATTGCCGATTCAAAGTTAGATAATGTATTTGTTAATGGTTAACTAATTATAAGTTCATCCTATGGGTTGCTAATGTAGAAAATATCATGTAACAAATACATTAGTTAGTTGTTAACACATGCTTTAACTAAAGAAAAGTTCATTTCATGCTTAATTAATGTATTTGTCCATCATTAATTCATGTTAACATCTATATTAGTATATTATTCATGAACCTTATTGTAAAGTGTGACCAATGTAACCAAGGCAATGCTGCTTGTGCTATTGTTCACCACAGAACAAACAGGAAGACACGGAATAAAAGTAAAAAATGATCATAAAGCCTCTCATTCTAAGATCTTTCCTTTTCCCTCCTCACTTCATAATTCTATGCAGCAGATGCACAGAAACCAAGTACAGTATCCTCACAAAATATATTATTTATTCCAAGGCAGTGTCAGCCAGGACATCAGACGTAGCCTATTCCATTTGATTAGCAGAGCACATTTGTAGACCACTGTATCCACTGCAGTACAAACAGTATCTGAAACACGCCGGAATATCTGCTAACCAAAAGAGACAAAGCAACCTGTCTACTCCTATAGGATTTCAGTTCTTATCAGCCGATGAGGGGAAATAAGGTGATATACGTGATATAGATCCAGGGCCTAGTCTGGGTTTAAGGAGCATTATGCAGTGTAGATTACACGGAAAAAGAAAAATGGGAACCTTACAGATAAACTTCAAAGGATATTAGCCTTTTTGTTCTCAGTCTCAGTCTAGTCATATTGCTCCTGCAGCTATTGTGTCCGCTGTAATGCCCTATTGAACAGTGTGGAGAAATCTGTAGCGCTTGCCTGTTCGAGAAAGTGCTGCTTACGTTTTTCCAGACAAGCAGATCTGAGTCAGCTGAAACCTATAACCCTGCTTTCTCTTTAGGCCTTGAGCTTCCATGTCTGGCTGGGGCAGCAGACATTTTGTTCAGAGTTGAACGGGAAGTGGATTTTGCAACATCCATAACAAAGGGAATGGAAGATGTACAATATGATGCATTAAGATAATCTGGTTAATTTCACAAACCTTAAACAAGTTCAACTATGTATTAGGGGTGAGCAAGTACGGCATTATCTGTATCTGCATCTGTTCAGCCAACTGTATTATCTGTATCCGTATCTGTACGCCTAAGTGTGTGTGGTCTAAACCGGAAGTGGGCAGAGCCTTGTCTGGTAGCTGTTTGAATGTTTTGATGATGACTTCAGAAGTCAAATAGTTCAGAGCCCAGACTTTCACCTTTACAAAGAGATATTTTCAATTCCTGTAGGCCGTTTGGGGGCATTGCCATTCGACATTCAATTTATTGTTTCTGTTAGAAAGTTGGATGTTGGATGTTATTCCTACACGAATCACCAAATGTAAATACTCTCAAATTAAAGGTGACAGTCTGCACTTTAATCTCATATTCGTTGCTTAATTTCAAACCATACATGCTGGAGAACTCAGCTAAAAGAACAGAAATGGTACCGCTGTCCAAAAACTTACAGTACATACAGTATATAGTCAGCTCTAGAATTATTGGCACCCTTGATAAACATGAAGGAAAAAGGCTGCATATAATAAACACAGATTATAATCTATATTTTACTGTTCAACAAAAGAGATGAGGCGCTGAAAGTGCTTTTCTTTTGTACATTGAAGTGGAAAGATATACATAAACAAGGCAGAGCAAAAAGTTTTGTAAGTGTGTGCATGTGATGGGCAGAGATAGCAACTGCAACTGCAATCTACTAGCTAGCCTGCTGCAAGAGCCACAGCTGATATGATGAAATGGCTTGCCGAAAGGGTTCTATTCTAAATCAGAAATCACAGCACGTTGCCTGCTCAATCCAGTTGAAGGGTAGCCAAAATAATTAGTAAAGTAGTTTATCAAAAACATAGTTTTTTATATAAACACTCATTTGTTTACTGTGTAATGTGTTCAAGATGTTACGGCTTTGTTGGAATCCTAGTTCGTATCATCACCACGGTGCTGTCTAATTTCAAACGGTAAAGTTGGCTACTTCATACATAGCCTGCAAGCCAGTTTTAAAGTGAACACAAACAAGGGATCTGTATATGCATGTCTGTCTGCATTGTCAGCAAACATTGGGGTAATACTCAACTTAATCTGTAGTATTCTACTGCAGAAGACGAGAGTCTTTGTTGTGAGGCATTCCTTGTTTCATTGCACCAAAGTAAAATGAAAATACAGCTCTTTTCTGCTACCCGCTTTCCTCTGAGACCAATGCCAACAACAAACTCTGGAGTAACCATTCCCAGTGGCCATACACACACCACAAACCAATCAGAACACTCAAACAACATAATGCACCCAATGAAAAATATAATGAATCGAACCGGTACTCAGCTCACCCTGCACCATTTGGTGCTTATGAGTGTGTGATTGACCCCAAAGTTAAGACCTGAAAGTACCAGAGAGCAACCTTCTCTGCTTGCAGCAAAAGGAGCAGAGAACAAGAATGAGTAGGTTTATCTTTTGCAACCTTTTTTTTAAATTAAAAACATGGTCTCAGAGGAAAGCGGGTACAGACACTCCTCAAGATTCATTCTGGGCTCCAGTTCGTCTGCCATTGCTCACACATACGCACACTCACATGCATGCACACACACTTTTCAAAGTTTCCATGGAGGAAAACACAATTTAAATGTGTTTTGGCTTCCAAAAGTGTGTCATTTATTTTCTCTGACAGTGCAATTTAGAAGGGATAGTCAGCAATAAATGATGGATTTATTTCCAAAGGTGCATTTATCTTTTCCTGCTGGCTGGCAGTGTAATTCAAAAGGAATGGCCAGTAAGCAAGTGACAGTTTTTGTCTCTCCCATAGAACCGTCACTCACAGTGGATAATTTTCACCTGCTTCCACCATCTTTATACCTTTCTACTAGTGCATTTATGTTTGCTCCCTTAAAAAAGCCAGAGAAAAACATGGGGGACATGAACAGGAAAAACACATCGATTTCAGGGACATAAAGAGTGGATATCTCTATTCAGAAAAGCAGTGAAGATAGTTAACTTTTACATCTGCTTTACCCTGCTGAAAAAAAACAGCTAAAGTGAGGTATTGAAACAGATGGTAGCTAGTTGACCAGTTCAGCCCAGCTCCCAGCTCAACATTATTTAGCTGGTTGACCAGTTCAGACCAGTTCCCAGCTTGACATGGTTTGACCAGCTCAAGCCAAGTTTTGGAATGGCTGGTAGCTTTGACAACCTCCCAACACTACTTGGTTGACCAGCTCATACCTAGCTATACCAGTTTATGACCAACTTGACCAACTCAATTTTTAAGATGGTCAATCCACATAGCTGGATTTTGCACGAAGCCTTTGGGAGAAAAAAAGAAAAATAAGTACCAGTTATATTCTAATTAATCGACCTTGGTTAAACAAAAACATTTGAAAAACGAATTGAAGACAAGCAAACTCAGTTACAGTAAGTCTTATATCTAGGCAAACTCTCATTTCTAAATGGGGATGGGACATTTATCCATCGGTTTCAGACAAAATGAAAGCAATACTAATATGAAAAATTAAGCTTTGAATTATTAATGACTTTTTCCTCCATTGTGACATAATTTATTTCCAGACTTTGAAGCGCGCGGTACGATGACATTTCATGCCCGTCCCTGGGCTGTGCGGCTCAGACAGCAGAACACCTTGCCAAGGGCTTCTCAATTCCTCTGAAACTGCGGCACCTGCAATAGAGTCGCTCGCCGTCCTTTATCTCAGCCGGCCAGACATGGATTCCAAAAACCGACGTGTAATCCTCTTAATTTAAAAACAAATATCCAAACACACCAGCTCAAACATTAAAAGCGAGATAAACAATGCTGCTAAACGTCCCGTTAATTTATTTTCCTCGTACAGTACGCGCTGGCGCCGTCCTCGTAGCGTTCTCCCGTATCGGCCCGGAGTCCTCGCTGCCTGGATCAAACGCCGTTGCGTCAGTGCGGCCCCGGAGGATGGCTCGAGGTACCAGGCCGGACTCCCAAGGTCCTCTGGTTTTATATGGAATAATTTGATTGTTTGTGCGGGGTTGGAGCTTAATGGCATTGTTTCCGCCGCCGTCTCTCTCTCGCGCTCGCGGGAGACGCCGAGGTGGAGTCTGGGTAACGACCTTGACTGTCTTCCGCCTGAGCTGCTTTGAGTATCAGGGGTTGGCACCGCGCTTTATTATGACTAATTAATGCAGCCAGATCTGAGGGGAGCGCTGCTTTCTTCATCGCTGGCCAAACAACGCCTGAGTCATTGATCGCTCCATGAGCCCCGCACGTCTTCGGCTTCCGCTACGTCCTCCGTACGATTCGGGTTCCTGCTTTCAGCCGACCCTTAATGCTCACGTGGATTGACATTTGTCACTGTCACTTTAATTCTCCTGCTGCCCCTTTGATCACGCTTGGACTAAAAACACAAACCATTTAAATGCAGGAGATGAAATGGCTGTTTTCTTGGAACCTAAGCAAAGGAATCCCCCAGAGGTATTTCCAACACAGGCTGGGGCATCAGAGAGATTAACAATTAGCTACTGTAAAAAACACCACCACAAGCGGGGAATATAAACAGTTGGCAAGCACTCGTTCCTTTAATCACCGCAGACAGATGTGTTTAGGGAAACTTTAAGCGTACAGCCAATCTTTATATCCTTTTGTTCTCTTCCCCAGAGGGCAATCACGTCAAATTCACTTCCAAATGAGTCAAAATGGGGATCTAGGTCTAGGACACTACCAATGACTTGCCTGGGTTGTGGCTTTGCCTAGGCTGGCCAAAGCCTCTCTGTCAACACTCGTTGAGAGAATCTGCTTCCCCTTGCTTCTGTCCAACAGCGAAACAGCTGTCAGGAAAAGCCAGTCCGGCCCTTATCGCTACCAGTATTGGGCATCAGTAATCGCTGCTTGCCGCTCATCTGTCCAATGTTTATAAATATGACGCACGCAGCTGCCTTCTCCTTAATCCACAATGCGAATATACAGGGATACAACAAAGCGTCGCTCTGTGTGCACACACACGTGTGTGTCTACATTTCTCTTTCGGCCATAATCGCACAAAAAGCTCAGTATGCCCTAAGATGAGACGCGTTTTCCATATCACCGGTAGAGACACGTAGATGAAAGTGCGATTGAGATGTTATCTCTCAGGGTAGGGGAGGAGGAAGAGAAAGGGCGGGGGGGGGGGGGGGGGGGGGGGGTTGGGAGAGCAAGGGGCATTCACATAAATATTCAGCAGAGATGCTCACAGGTGAAAGGGCAGAAGCGCACAGCTGCTTGAGTAAACACCATTTCCACTACTGTTGGCGGAAGCTAATCGCCCAAGTGAGTCGAGCCTTCCTGAACCAAATGGTTGAAAAAAAGCAGATTTTATGCCTGGGTGATAACCGCCTCCAGGTTCAGCGCTCCAAGACTGACTGCTACCTTTTTTCTTTGTTTGTGATTGTGATTCATGTCCAAAGTAAAGAGCAAAATGCTAAAAAAAAAAAAGCCAAGTAAATCATCAAATAGGTCTATATTCTGGTGGCACCGGTGACTGCAGCTGCAGCGGGAAGCCATTCAAACAGGAACTCCGGGCTGGCTTCCTGCTTTGCAGTGAGCGCGTGCCTCATTGTTGATTTATCACGGTTAGCCTGCGCCCCAGCAGGTCTCCTCACTCGCTGACCCACACTGAGGGCTGGGGGTCCCGATAAGCCCACATCTGTCGGGCCACGGGGGTCCCGCGCGGAAGGTCCGCACCTTTAACACGCCCAACTGGCCGTCGAGCACAAAGAGGCAGGGAGGGGGGCGCGATTTTAGCCTTCATCCGTATTCAGAAAACACCTACGGCCATATCTCAGCCACCCCCTGCCACAATTACCATTTTAGACTCTTACACTGTGGAGAAATTATTAGCTTTTATCCAGAGCACCGAGCCCTGACTTGAGCGACCCGTTTGTTGGGTTGTGAACATGGATCGCACCTTCACCTTCACCTTCAGCTGAAGTAAAACTGATTGGTGGCAGGCAGTTTTTCTCTTTATAATTTACACTGAAATAAAGGTAACACCTTGGCAAATGTAAATCTATCAGTAAAAATGATGATCCAATTTAATGCTGGTGAAGACACAATTGCTTATGCATTTTGCATAAAATGTAAAAACATTCATTCTTTCTTACATTGAATTGAAGCTCTGGTGATGTGGTCTAGGTAAACTGTATTCGTTTGGTAGCTATGCTGTGGTTTTCCTTCCTCAAAGCACCTTGAACAGAGGTGTTCATCCTGTCAGATTTTAGGTGTGATCTTTCTCCTTTTGTTCATTGATGCACCATCAAAGAGAGGCAAAGGTTTAACATTTTACAAGCTCCAGCCAAAAGAGATCATGAGTGACAGCAATAGGCCAATAACCTCTACACTGATAAAAGCATAGAGATTTGGCACAGAGACTACTGTCCCAAATTTTCCCAAGATGCCACGCATGTGTGAATAATATTAATCCTGCTATATTTTCAACTTCAAAATCACACATTACCTACATATTATATATTCATTAAACTGGCATGGTAACATTGTTCAATGAAAAAATCAATCTAACCCCACTTTCTGTGGGGAAAAGAACAACAAAGCACCCTCCAGTAATTGAAAACGGACAGTAAAAACTAGTTCTGGGCGCATGTATCTGGAAACTGTTCCGAAGGACAGCTGAGGATTGTTCGCCATTCTCTCGCTCAAGCGCGCAGAATGTAAGCAACTCACTGTAAGCAACGTATGGCACCTAGCCCACACCACAGCTCCTTCAGCGCTGTGATTTTACAGACAATTTAATTGGAATAAATAAATCTGCAAATGAGAAACTAATCAAGGCTGTTAAATAATGCAGGAAGGTGCAGGAGCTGGCTGGATGTGCCCGGCCCTGAAGGGGGACCTTGATTTTGCTTCACTGAGATTTATTTGACGATAAAAAACGAGAGGACAGCGGACCAGCCACTGGGTAACTCCTTCAAGACAACAGGCCCCCCGGAGACGGCCCCCTGCGGAGATGAAGATAAAAACAGCCAATGGGAACGCGGCAGTGTGTCATTTGATTTTCAGTGTGTGGAAGACATTAAACCACGGAAGCCCGCTTGCATTTGCTCGCAAGCCTCTTCTTTCTACAATTCCTCAATTTCAGCACCGCCATTGTGTCACGACAGATCACAGACCGCATATAAGCTTGGCTACATCGTCCTCCGATGCATGACTGGATTCTTAAATGTTGAACATTGCATTCCCCCTTGCTAAGCAGCTAAATTTATGTTAGCCATGACAGCATAACAATTAATGGCATCCAATGTCACCATCGAGCCAGATTAGGTGGACATTACTATTCTTTCAACAACTCAGGGAATGGCTATTTCTGAAAATGGCAAACAGTGACAGCCTCTTACTGTGAAACTGACCACAACACAACGCATACTAATTTTACATGATATGGGGCAGCGCAAAGCAAACACTCATAAACACACCTCTGAGTGCCTAATAGGATACATACAATAATGGAAGATTCATATTAATTTGGTTAAATATTAATAGAAGGTTATCTCACTGTCATGGAGCTAGCTATCTGTCAACCTTGGCATTTGAGATTAAGCACATGTGTTTCCTTGTGCATGCATACCCTGGCGAGGTCTCCAGTAATTCCCACTCCAACAAAGAGGACGAATCTAGTGAAAGACAGAATCCAGACAGACACTATGATATGCCAGGTCCAATGACTTTACCCTGAGACAGATTTTCCCTTCAAAAATGTGGTTTTCTTAAGCACATGCATGGTTGTATTCTAACAAGTACCCCCCAAGCTTTCAATAATGTATAATAAGCTATAAAGAGAACAGAGAAATAGAGAGAGAATGATAATTAAACATGTAAGTTATAGTACCTGACGTTAATGAAGCTACACAAATTTATATGGAAAGCAACTAGGCAACACCACACAGCGGAGTCCTGTTACCATGCAGCACACGTTAGAAATCACCAAGTTCTGTTTGTTTTGCTTAGTTAAACAGCTGATATAATCATGATGCAACAATGCAACACATTCAAAACAGAGTCCCTACCAGCCTCTTCACACTGTAACTATACCCAGTAGAAGTGTAGTCATTTCTGGTATCTAGGTTTTTCCCATTTTCCACAGAAAAATCGGCCAGAAGGGTGTTCTTCAGAATAAACACTAATCCCCATTCTGCTATGACAACTCCACCCCAACTCCACTGGAATGCTCCCAGGGCCGCTTTGAGCAAATCCAATCACGGCGCAACGCAAAACAGGAAGCGCCAGTGTTTAACTTTCCAGTTCAGAGCCATTAAGTTCCTGCGACATTTCCCAGAGTGGAGCCTATTCCAATCACAGAAAGGCATCAACAGTTCTGTGTACAGTGAACAAATCTCTCCCAGCACAACATTATCCAGATGCATGTACAAATTAGAAAAACCACAAGCACAACAACATGATGCATTTAAAAAATTTGTCCTCTCCTCCGATTGGACGGTGGAGCAGAATCTCCGTCCCTTCTGCCAATCTCTTTCGTGTCTCTCCTCAGGCCTGCTGCTGATTGGAAGATGCAGCTCAGATGGTTGACTTTCTGAGCAGGTGTTGGAGGGCAGATTGGAGACTGCCAGCCACTTTCTCCAGTGCTGCAATGGCACCTGCCCGCTCTCCTGACCGGCAACAGTCACAGTGTCCGATGTGCCGAGTGTTTACCGCAGGATGCTCCTGTAGACCAGTCATCCCAGTCTCATCGTATTTCATTCCATTCCCATAAGCTGCAGACAAATTGACTTGCATTTCTGCATTCCGTTGATGAATAGTATGGATTTTCTAGTACTGTGTCCCCGGACAAGCTCGATGAAGTTCATAACATACTGCCCCAGTTTACAGAGGAAGGGTTTACCTCTTTCATCACATCTTTATTTATAGTGTCGCCTCCTGTAGGGAGTGGGCCAAAAGAAGCATTTGATAGAATCTGTGTGACAGATTGTGCGAGGGGTTTGCATATCTGATATACAGTATGCTGTTGGGCGAGAAGAACGTACAACACAATGATACACTTTCCCTTTGTTCATTTTCCTTTTGAGTTTCAGCTGAAATTATAGAATCTACTGTTAAAGGCCTGCATCTGATGCTGGAAAGTGGTCAATTTCCCTCTTACGGTATATACAAAAACAAAAATACTAAATGAAATTACCCTTGCTGGACTGTAGTAAATAGGTGATAATCTCAGTATGCATAAATAGTGAATGAAGTCTTGCCTATCTTAGTGGGCACCAAGTTCATAAGGTTACAGATGCAGTTTGCTGTTTGTCTCAGGAGGCGCTGTAAGTGTTCCACAAAGAGAAGGCGTGCGGAAGTAGCCACACAGATCAGAACCCCCCACCCCCAGTGTAACACACACACACATGCACACACACGCACAGAGACAAACACACTCGGTAACTCCTCCTTTAGCGAGGGAAGAAAGAAGTCCGCAAGTAATAGGATTGCTCAATTAGGTGCCAAATAGCTTTCAGGGGAGCTGTGTTTCATCTCCAGTATAGTGGAGACTTGGAAATCTTGGAGGGAAAGCACAGTTGAATGGAAGGCAGGGAGATACATACGTTTCATATTACAGTAATTTAATTGCTTTTACCAGGACATGAGCATGATATATTCTTGCCGTCTGGGCATCTCGGATCTTGAAAAAGGTTGCTCTTCGCCTGAGAAATTAGTGCAAATTCAGACATTTGATTTTCTGTGAGGGAACATGAAAGAAAACACACTTGATATGCAAGGCCTGTATCCCAGTTCAAAGCTCATCAAGTTAGAAATTGCCTTGGACATGGGCTAGAGAGAAAAGAAGGGTCTATTTTTAACGCTAATTTGCGGCGTCGTTTTGCTAACCTTGCATTAGAGTGGACACCTCTGAACAGAGCAAAGATGCTTCTGACAGCCCATCGAGCATGCAGGCGAAGCTGCAGCAGAAACAGACAGGTGAATGCATTCCTAGCACGTAGCATAGCCGTTCTGCCCCTGCACTACAAATGCTTATTCTTTTGTTCTCTTTCCAGCAGGACCGTATCTTACACGAGTGAACAAAAAGCAGACCAACTGTGCATTTCCAGACTCTTTTTCTTGTAAATACAATGAACCTCCAGGAATATAAGACAAGGCGATACCAGGGTAGTCTTTCCAGGATAATGTGTACCAGTTCACAGGAAAGACACTTGGCCTTTGTTCCTAATTAACATTCTGAACCTGCAGAACAGAGACTAATGCGTTTCCTTTGTGCAACCCTTTATTACAGTCACACTCATTACAGTCAACTGTGCTGTCCCCATGTGTGCTTTTTCATATAGAAAATTGGATTCACCATTTGTGAATATACCATTAAAACTGTGTATTCACCCCTCTTTCTTGCCTCCATCCGAATCTATTCCCCCCAGTCTATTACTAGGTGTGACAAGGGGGGGAAATTGAAGTCATGGGAGAATCTGAAAAAAATGAATATGCGATCCCCCTAGGTCATTTGCACCTTTCAGATGAAGGTAGGCTCAAACAAAACTTCACTCATGTTCAGACTTCTCTCCTCAGGACTGAGATAAAGCCCATCCCACCACTGAATGTATTTAATATATCCGTTTACCCTCAAGTGTTTTAGAAGTTGGCAAAACACATAATTGCAGATTTACTCCAGAAGCTACAGTAGCAGACCCTGCTTCATGAAAAAAGCAGTACTGATGAGACTTCCAAGGAGTCCAATTAATAATTATTACTACATGCTCAAGCAGACCAGGGGTTGAATGCCAAAAAGCACTTCCATTTTTGATAACTAAAGACACTTCTACACTCAGTGCCCACTTTATTAGGTAAACTTGTAGACCAGCTTGTTAATGCAAATATTTAATCAGCCATCATGTGGCAGCAACTAAATGCACAAAGGAATGCAGACGTAGTCAAGAGGTTCAGCTGTTGTTCAGACCGACTGTCAGAATGGGGAAGAAATGTGATCTAAGTGAATTTGTATGTGACGTGTATGAGTGTATGCATGAATAGGTGAATGAGAAGCATCAATTGTACAGTGCTTTGCATAAAGGCGCTATATAAATGGCATTGTTTACCATTTACCATTTAAATTGACTCAAATATATCTTTTTCCTGCACAAACAGCTTGGTAATTTCTATGATTAACAAAATTAACTTCATAAACTATATATACATGGCCACTGTTCATGGCATAAACCAGCCAAAAAATATTATACCATTGAAAATATTTATGAGGAGCAGTGCCAACCCGCACATCCTGAGCAGATGGAACACGAGCATATGTTTCATTTTCCACATTTTGTTGCAAATCACAAAGGAATACAAGAGAATTAAAAGGCATTTTAAAACACATCATCAATGTGATAAAAGCCCAAGATAATTGAAAATGTATTAATGTCACCTATAAAGCTAGCATATATAGGTAGGTAACATATGGCTGTAGAATATTTATGAACATTAATTTGCTCCTTTCATTCACAAACTCACTGAAAGTGATTCACTGCTGCTTCACTCTGATTAAAAATAAGTTGCAATAGTTTGTTTAAATTCAATATCATATTGTTTTTTGGTGCCACAGTGGTAGCTTCTGTAAGTCAGATAACAACTGCACCGCAGCGGGATATTGAAGAACTGCTTTCATGTTGCCACGGTGATGTTCGTATCCGGAGGCTGGTGTTTATTTGCATTTTTACTGTATGTTTTTTTTTTTTTCCTGCCAGTTATTAAAACCGACCAGTTTTTGTTAGAGATGTAACATGAACTGAAATGAAAGTTTACAGTAGGCTTACTGACAGGAATAGTAGTGACGAGAATTGTCCTCTGTTAAAGGAGGAATTTAAAAAGAAATGTTACATTACCATAAACCTTTGTGAGGATTCATCTATCTGTTCAACCTACCAGTGTGATAGTTAAAAGATGCAGTAATGCAATGATTATGTTCAAACACCATTGGGGGGGTGGCATCCCACTGACTCTTTGGGACAGCTGGGGAAAGGGAACCATGGATCCCAAATCCTCGGTACCGGAGAACAAACAGGAAAGGATGAAAGTGCACTCAAGCTTCAAAAGCGCCAACAAACTCACTTTGCAAACGCCACCGGCTTCTCTTCCTCGAAATGGCAGATATCTGATGCCTTTTAGTCTCATTCCAGTAACACAAACGTAACAGAAATATTGTTTGATCTGTGCATTTCAACATAAATTGTCTCTTATGGAGTGCTACATGTGTGTTGTCAGACAATCCACGCTTGGTGCTTTTGCCTGTCACAGGTTGTTATTTCACTTTAGATCACTGCGGCAGAACAACTCCTTGTCTTGGCATACTGCACCGTAGCTAGTTGCTAGAGCTTAAAACACGCACATGGATATGCCCTCCAATTCTGACACAGCCTACTGGTGTCTCTGTGTACATTACATTACATTAATGGCATTTGGCAGACGCTCTTATCCAGAGCGACATGTAGTTGATTAGACTAAGCAGGAGACAATCCTCCCCTGGAGCAATGCAGGGTGGGCTGTGCGGATCTTATTGTGGCTACACCTGGATTGAACCACTGACCTTGTGGGTCCCAGTCATGTACCTTAACCACTACGCTACCTTTGCACACTGGCAGGAGTTAATGTGGCCAAAATAACACAGTTTGACACTTTAAGAATCAAAGAGCAAAGAAAAATAGCTGAACTGCAGAAAATTCTCCAGCCCCCCCAACAAACAGATCGATAAAACCCTGCATGTTTATTAAAGCCTTCAGACAGGGAACCTTCAGAATCTCTTTAAGTGTTGAGAGGGTAAGGCAAGGTCACAGGTAGGGGGGTGGGTGGCGGGCAAGGGGGTTGGGGTTTTTGTAGGCCTCTCAGAAGCCCCTTTCTTCTGGGGCATCTTTTACTTACGGTGTAACAAGCTCGATTCATCCCAACCTTGGTCTGCAGCTCCTCTGTCTGGAAAGCACCTCCAGGGACATTACGGCTTAATGTTGTTCTCAAAGTCCGGGTTCCATAGCTGTGAGGTCCATCACTGAAGAAATAATGAAAATACCAATAAAAACACCGGCAAATCTCTGCTTGCGGCAGTTCTGCCTCGTCCCTGCCCGGCTGGCCGGGTCGTAATTACATACTCATAAATTATTGAAGATCATTGTCCCCAAGCTTTGAGTTAAGTCATGATATGATTATTAATCAGACTGTTTCAGACCATTGTCGATAACATTTGCTGGTCCAGGCTCCATCCACGCGATTCTACTTTTAAAAAAGCAAAGAATTCAAATGCATTGTAAAAGCTTGCATCATTTTCAAAAGCAACATTTTCGCCCCTCAAAATGACTGCATCACTTCCAGTGAAACAGAAACAGGAGTCTTTGTCTCCATTGCATCCTTACACAGGCTCGCTCATCTTTGATGATGGTAATTGCGGCTGTGTCTTTATGGCAGTTTCAGTGTGCCACGCAATGTGCTTCAGTAAGGTCTTCTCATCCATAAATCTCATCCACCTGTGTTTATGGAAAGGAGAACTTATGCAGCCAATACAATCCTGTACGTCTAACTACAGTTACAGGGATATATTTCTCCTATCTCAGTTATACTGGGATTGTAAATCTGAGCTTTGACTGAAGACATTGTTGAAGTGTCAGCCTTGTCGTTTTGTTATTACCATTTCATGTGGCTATCGAGACTATCATCCACAGTGAGCTCTATATGTATTGGGACAAAGATATATATTTTTTTATTGATTAGGCTCTGTATACCACAATTTTACATTCACATGTGGTCAAAGTGCATGTGTTCATCTTTTATTCAATGGTATTATTATACATTATGGTTTCACCATGTAGAAATGACATAGTTTACATAGTTTTTGGGATATAGTCATGTTATGTAAATTAAAGTTGTCATGTTTAGTACTTTGTTGCATATTCTTCACATGCAATGGCTGCTGCCTTTGTCCCAAATATTATGGAGCCAGCTCACTGTATGTAGTGTTGTGTAAGCTGGTACTTGAAAATAAAGGGAGACAAAATGCAGCCCCATAACACTGTAATCATAGTTACTTCACCAGCTTTTGAGGGGCCTTAAATAATCATTACCACATATTGCTTCCAAGTGTCTGTATGAAACATTACAGGAAATACATTACATCGAGTATGTAGACCCCTATGTTGCGGCACTTGTAGTACATGGTTTGATATAAGAAAGGGTGTGCATGATTGGCGTTCATCACTAAAGATTACTTTTAAACTACAGTCCGCCTGTTATTGTTATGTAGTTGAGTTATAAAAGGTACAAACACGATAGTATCATAGCAGCCCTTCAGAATTGATTGAGCTTTCACTGAAGTTCAATTAATGTATTCTGAATGACCACTGGTATAGTGGATAGTCCACAACACTCCAATACAGAGGTATCCTCCTTCTAATGGTGTATCGGGGGATGTGATAACGGAATGCTTCTGGTAGACCCCACCCTTGGGTAATTAGGGATGCCGGGATGTGAGTCAACGTAATTTGACGGAAGAGATAAATGGAGCGGAACATGGAGGATGAAAAGCACAAATAAAACACCTGTTTGACACCCAGCTGTAAAACGCGAAACATTGTCACCCAGTTCACACACTTGTTTACTGTGTTTCTCATAATTTGATGACAATGCAAGTACTGTAGCTGACTGTAGGCCAGATGTTTTCAGTTGTCTCTTTCTTCTTACTGACTACCTCTCAAGTGCAATTTGTAGATAATATTCCACATGAACTGGGAACTAAGCCGATGTTCTCTTGCCAGAAATTGAAATGCTGACTGCACGATCATCTCGTTTCTAGGCGATGCAATTAGGTGATGCCGTTTTTTTGCCTGACAGCGCGTGCCCTTCCAAAACCACTGATACGCTTGGCTGTATCTGTAACTCCATTACTGATTGTTTTAAAGTCCACCTTTGTCTTCATAAGGCACTGACCTTCTGAGTAGATAGTGTATGAATGGCTCTCATCGCATTCACTCTTAATTAGCAAGTCATACCCTGACACATTACATGACTATAAATAACTGCTCCGTTATTGTTTGGTATCAGTGCTTTCGGGGGTGGGGGGGTTAATATCTTTTCCATTTCCAATTAGTATGAGATAGTTACCACTGAGGCCATGTGACCACAGCCTTTGAAAGACTACAGCGGATGATCCTGTGAAATGAGTGAAGTATTGTTAATCCCTTCACACAAGTCTGGACGGATGCCTGTACAACTGGGGAATGTGTTCAAAGTAACATTTCTGAGGATAATTCAACTGATAATTTTCACATTTCAAGTTTGCATGCCACATCTGCATGCTGTTATGCATTTAGTTGCTGCCACATGATTGGGTCTACCTAATAAATTGCTCGCTGAGTGTATTTCATTAACAAGGTGAATATTATCTGTAGATATACCAGTGTATACCAGTAAGCAAAGCATAGAGGGATAAGTATTATGTTACTGGGCTTGTAACCTAAAGGTTACCTGAATTGCTTCAGTAAAAATACTGAGCGGTATAAATGGGTTTAATATGCAAAAAAAAAGAGAAAGTTGTGTAAGTCCCTCTAGATAAGAATGCCTGCCAAACACCTATAATGAAATGTAATGTAATTAGTTCCATTTTTGGCGTTACAGCGGTATACATTCACAGACCAATATGCATGCAAGTGATGTCTATTTCTGAATTGACAGGATTCCGCTGTTTTAGCTCTGCGAGAACCAATCATCGTCACACACTGTAGCTGACGATGGGTGATTAATGCACGTGCGGCCAAGGACGTTGGTTCAATGTGACCCAGAAGCAGGGGGACAGGTGCAGGAAAAGGGCAGGCTGGCTTTGATTAAAGCCATCACGGTGGCTTCACCTGGGCTTCTGAAGCCCTGAGTGACTCCAAGCGACACAGCCAACGAGGTGACGCGGAATCCGTCTTTAATCGCGCGGAGGCAGTCTTTCCCCCGGCACCGGCAGCTGCCCGTGCAATTTCATGCCTGGTTTGTAAAAGGTGTGAAGCTCTGCGCCTTCGGAATCATTCAGTAGGTCGCTCCATCCCTGGGGCTTCATTAAACCCTGCATAGCTTATGTACTGCCTCAATGACTGGAACCTTCCGGTAACCCCCAGAGCAACCGGGGCCCAGATGAACAGACAGGTAATGCATTTATCAATGCCGCCCACCCTGATGACATCTGCTTTATTTTAACTCCCCGGCGGACTACAGACAGTTTTCCTGGGGGAGGGGCGGTGTGGAGGCGGTTTTTGAAGGGATTCCGGTGCACCCCCCCATCCGCCATCCTTGCGCATCTAATAAGTGACATTTATTAATTTGTGTTTAAAGTTCAGGAATGTAATTATGAAAGAGCAAAGATCCCTGCCCATTATTCTTGATTCTGATTTATGGCCCGGAGTCTGCGAAGAGGACGTCCATCTGGAAACATAAAAGCGCCATTGTGTTTGAGGAGAAGCTAAATCACTTAGGCAGTAAATCTGATTAACCAAAGGGAAACAATGAGCGGTGAGGTGCTTAAACTCTGCACCGCAAAACCGTTCCACGGGCGTTACCTTATCAAGTATTTATGAATTTGCTGTGCGACTTTTGTTACTGCACTGCTCCTGTTTCCCACTGTATATCTTCGCTTATGGGGGAGCTGGCAGTTCTCACATCACAAACCACTTTAGAGTTTGACAAATACAATTGACAATAAAATACTGTACCTCTGCGAGCTGTAGGCCTAATTAGTATGAGAGAAAGTGTTTCAAATTTCACACAACAGATAAAATAAACCATGGTAGAAAAGTGATTGAGAGTACCATTCTTTGCATTAAATAACGGTTCGGTGCAAAACACTGTATTTAATCTGAAGGAATTTAAATATTCCTGTAGACAGCATATCATCACACACAATCATTCACACCATCACTCTATTCAGTAGACTGAATTCTAACACTGTTAAGCTTTCAATTATGGACATAGGGGCTGCATAGGGCTTCTGTAACTAAATTATCTCAAGTAATAATTTAATTTTGCCATTCCCCCCACACAACCCAACCCAAGTTTAAAAAAAGCAACCAAACAGGAATAGCTCAGTGCATCCGTGAAACAGCCTAATTGATGACTCGCAGTCAGAATGCATAAACAGGAGCCTCGGGCGAATTCAATTTCATCCAGCGTTTCTGCTTACTAAGACATTCCATATGTACATATGGGTATGACCTTGTTCAATACACCGCCGCTCACATGCATGTCATTTCAGGAAAACATACAACGCATCATTTTTCATCCCAAGGACTGATTCCACTCAGAAACCCATGGTGCGAAGGAGAGAACAATTACTACTCCAAAGATGTTTCATTATTTACGGAGGTGAAGCCTGATGTTTCTTGAAACAGCCCCGATCATCAGCGGTAGGGGTGATTAATTTTTATTGTCGGACATCATTCATTGGGTGGTTGAGATTACGGAGAGCTGTCGGGCCGAGGGGTGGGGGTGGGGGTGGAGACAGAGGCGGGGCGAACGGAAAGGGTGGGATAACATGGATTTTGCACAAGGTCTCCTTATATGGTTGAGGAGACATGGCCACTTCACGCACACGCCTACATGAGCATACAGACCTGCCTACAAAGAGCTGGTTACTGTTTAAAGCTCTTTTATAGTTGGTAAAAGCATAAAACTGAGAAATTAATCATGTGGAAAGTTAATTGTCCGGATGGCGTGCCAAATTGGAGTCTATTCTACTGGCACGGTCCCTATTGGACTGTGCTGGCCTGAAAACAGAGAGGTGAAGATGTCTAATCAGCTTGTGGTAGCGATGTAGACAATTACACCATCGTATGCTCCTCCCCTCGTGGAAGCATTACGTATTCTTGGCAAGAAAAACGTCTCACATCTAAGATTTTTAGTGGTGGAGTCATTTTGGAATGCGCTGAAATAGAAAAAAAGAAAAAGGGCACGCATCAACTGCACATCAAAGAGGAGGGAGGGGTTTACTATGGGTCCTCAAACCATAATCCCCAACCAACCCTCATCTGGGCTGGCCTGGCCTCCTCACTGAAAGGATACAGTAGTTTACAGCAAGCTGTTTTATGTAAATAACAGATGTAGGGAATCTCATACACTCGACAGCGAGATTCCCATTTCTGCCGTTGTTAAGCCTACATGATCAAGACCCGATTGCAAGAGAGCCGTATCAATCAACTGAGAGTGTAAGTAAAAGAAACAAAATGTAAAAACAAGAACTCGTAACACATAAAATAATTCAATATTATTGCACGTCTATCACAACCTTTAACTGACAGCACAGGCTACAGTAGGCTACCACCCTCTCCGCCGTATGTTCATTCCATATTTGTAGGTTTTACTGTACATGCACATAAGACTTGAAAGACATTCCATGAGTCGTACAGTACATTACAGTTAACATCAAAACCAGAGGAATAAAGACCTCATACATATTTCTAATTGCAACAATCCCTTTGAAAATATTCGCTTCAGTTGTCGTCGGGGGACAGAAGCGGTCTGTCAGCCGCTCGCCCCTCGCCGTACGCAGGGGGTCCCAGCGCGGCTCTGTTCGTCTGCGATCTAAGCATCCGAGCCGGGAGAACAAAAGAGGCGCAGAGACGGAGGGGTGGGGATAAACTCCTTCAGGTGACCTTCCTGGGAGAGGGAAAAGGGGATCTGAGGATGCGCTCAGTGTAATCCCGGTCTTTTCACCGGGAGACTGGGATCAGCGCGGTTTCGCGGAGAGCGCTGACAGTGAGCCCTCGTGCTAGGACGTGCAATACAATTCAGACTGGGTTCTATCTGACGGAGTCTGGGGAAGATTCCTCATGTTCAGTGTCTCTGCAAAACCGTAACAGAGGGATTCTCACAGGACGATAAAATACTTCTTGTGAAACGGCGATATATCTTGAGTATTTCCTCAAGATGATAGTAAATTAGACACCGACATGCTATACATGACACAACTATGGACTGTAATTCTCTGAAAATCCGCTTCACAGCAGGTAACTGAGAGGCACAGTTTATCTTGTAAGTCTCCCATATTCTGTAAGAGGGAGAAAGGCACAAAGGGAAAAAAATAAAATAAATAAATAACCCTATCTAAGCAGAATGCACATTACTGTTTCACAATTTATATTATTTACTTACATTGCATCCACACCCAGCAATGTCACAACACAGAGCTGCCAAACAGTAAAAAGACACATTTACATATGTTACACTTAGATTTATCTTTCCTCTGTAGGTAAACAACAATGAAATTGTGATCTCTTTGAGGAAATACGATGTCACTGAAGTGGGTCACGGCTCGCAAAGGAATTTTAAACTTCCGTCAAATGCCGGATTCATTATCTCAGCTCTTCCAACTCCAGCTCTCCGTCCAATAAATATGGATATTAGGGAAGATTTATTGGTGAAATTTGTTGAATGAAGCAACTGTGCAGCAAATTGGTTATGAAATATTGCCACTCTGATGAGCCATTACCGGCCATAGAAAAAGACGTGATGAAATGATTCGTTCTGCTGTGACAGGTTCGCAAACTAATTAGCCTCTTAATGTCGTCTTTATGACCTGCCCGCATTTTTGGGAAACACACTGTCTCTTTATGGGAACGATAACAAGGTCTTCCCCTGTAACTCAAAATGCAAGCTGGTAACAAGGAGGTGTGACGTTGCTTCCTGAGCTTGGCTCCTTCAATGTCACTCGATAAACATCAAACAGGTATTTTTAAGTAGAAGAGGCATGTAGAAAGGGCTACCTGGCTACGAAACTAATATTTCTCATTCACTTGGTGTCGGTTATTTTATTTAGGCCAAGCAGACTAAACAGAGCACAGTTAGGTAAACATTGAGATAAATGGATTACTCTAATTCTGTACTACACATTACTTTCATTGTTATACATGAACCTCCCATATACGCCAAATGCCATTAAAGGTGCTGCACCAACAAAGAATAACAAAAGGGATCAGGAACTGAGAAAATATTTTGAACTCTCCATGGCAAGTCTTTCACCATTCTTCCATGTAGAACCTTTCAACATCCTTCAGATCTTTAGTTTGTGCTTGTGGAATTTAAATTTGGGTTCACCTCTGGAAACTGAAAACAGTAATTCTGTGGTCCGTTAATCATTTCTTGGCTTATATTAAGGTGCACTTCGGCTCATGGTCTTACCTAAAGATCCATTCAGAGCCAAGTTTTAGTTTCTTGGCTGAAGGAATCAAGTTTTTGTTTGAGGATATGTCTTACAACTTGCCAACATTCATGATTCCATTGACCATAGTGCCAGGACCATTAGAGGCAAGACAACACCATATCAATAAAATCCGCAACTTTATTAACAGTATTATGTATCTTTAAATATTGCTTTCTCCAAAATTCACCATTGATGTGCATGACCAAAAAGCTTAATTTTCATGATCATACCACCTGGTTCCAATGCTGCTTAGCAAACTCCAGATGCTTATTTTTGTTGATTACCCTCAAAAGGGGATTTTTTTCTGGCAACACTTTGAAAAGCCTGTTGGCATGGTGACTGATGGTAGATGTGGAGAATTTGTGGGCATGAATAATTCTGCAGGGCTCTAAAGCTGCGCCAAGTAAGTCACAGTTTCCTTTACCACAGTTTCCTTTACACTGTACAGTTCAGTATATGCTCCAGAATCTTACAATATTACTGAACCTCCATATATGCTTACAATTCCAGAGCAACAACAACACATCCAAAACTACTGTCTTGACTCAAAGCCAATGGACCAAGAATCCCACCCTCATCAATAAACTCCAGTTGCACAGATCATTTAATTGCACTACACTTCACAGTTCAAGGTTAACGTTGCCCCTCTGTTTTCTCAACTGGAATTGGGCTTTTAAACCAACTCAAACATCCCTATTGAGCAAAGGATTAGCAAAACCATAAATCCCTCCTTCTCTAGGGTAGGGTTGCAGAGCGCTCTGGGGTGGCTGGTGTAAAGTGAAGTTTGTTCAGCTGCACTGTATAAATCTCCAGTTGTGACAGGAGAAATGGCATTGTTCCCTGTAGACAGCAGGCTTGAGTATATCGGCCAACAATTTGTTTAAGGGAAATCTGGCAACCCGATCCAGCGCGCTTCACAGACATGCATGGAGAGACCTTTCCTCATTGCCCTGACTGGGAAATGATGGAGAACGTTGTTCTGGCCTTACGTTTGTTTTGAGTGAAAACACAAGTTAGAGTTAGTTGGAACAGTTGGAACTTTGGAAATGAGCCAAATAGAGAAGCTTTATCAGTTTAAAATTAAAGTTTAAAATAGTTTCATGTCCAGATATGCTTTGATCGAATGCATCTTTCTTGATTTGATTTCCTATATCCAAGCTGCAATTCCAAATCAGGAAGAGTACCGTCAAAATGCAAGTAAGCCTGGGTGCGGTGATTGTGAACAGTGTAATGTCTTTCATCACTCCTGGTACAATTTTTTCCTTGCAATCTGAGGCAGACAGTTGAGCTTGTGTGTTCCTCCGCCCTTGGCTATTTCAGGAGATACAGTCAAGAGCTGTCCAAACATATTGCTTCATTTGCTGAATGCAGCCAAATTCAAGCTAAGCACGAATTCAGCACATCATAAATTGTGCCAGAAAACTGGTTCCAGCATAGATCTGTAGAGATTATGCCTGCTATCATTTTTCTCACACTGTTTTGTTCAATCATTTGTTAACTTATAGTCGTTCGTTTAAAAGCATACAAGATTCAAAATACTACAGTATACAGTACAACAATGTGTTACTTACACACTGGTAAATCACATGTATCTATCAATATAAAAAGTTATATTGGGCCAGATTAAACACACAGTGAGATATACACAGTGAGATATACTCATGAGGTAATCTCACACGACACACATACATAAGCAGTCTACTGTCAGCAGACTGCAACATCCACTACTTGGACAATTTTCCACAATTAATCACATAAGACACATCACATTCCTTAATGACTGCAAACAAACATTTCTTAAAAAAACTACGTAAGGGACAGTGAACTCCTATTTTCAGGGTATTTTCACCAGACAGACTGCAATGTTGTTTCAGCAGCTGTGCAGTCTGCTCCCGCCTACCCATCATTCGGCGGTGTGTGTCCCTGGGGGAGCCTTGCACACTGAGGACGTGCTACCCCCATCTTCTGCTCTTAGTCCAAAATGTGAAGCTTAGCCAGGGCCCTGGGAGAGAAACAACAGGTAATTGTCATTCTGCTGGAGCAGCAATCCACCACTGCTTGCGTTTCCATCACAACCCTGCCATCCCGCCACAAAGCCGCCTACCCCCTGGGGTACTCCATTAATCTCCATCCGGACCCCAAACCAAATCATCTGCCAGACCCCCCTGTCCTGAAAGCTCTCTGCTCATTAACCTGTGACCGTACTTATCGGGCAGTGCCCACTCACCAACCCCCAAAATTCCATGTTCCTGCAATACCTGAAAACTATCACCGATCTTCCCTTGTTGATTTCGACCATCCACTCGATCTCTCTATCCAGTGGCCAGCTGCACTTCCTGTGGCTGCTTGGGGGCCAGTGTGGCTTTCATTAAGAATGCTGTTGGTGTTGTCCTCCCATCAAACATCTCCAGGCCACAGAGGGCACTCCCAAGTTGGTCCAGGACGGATGACCTGTCGAGAGTCCACAGGGAACAACATCCTCATTCATCATTTCCAGAAACCCCCCCCCACCACCAAACCTTCAAACTGCCAACAGGGCCTGTCAGCTTTCTCAGGCCCTGGCGCTCTAAAGGGCCTGTGTTTGCTCCTTCAAAGTTCCTTCAGAACTTTCTCCCCTCTGAGAGCCTGCACACAGGCAGAGAATGTGGATGGTGTGGTGAACATTTACAGAGAACCATACTCAGGCAGGGGGTTTCGTCTGGGACTCCCGTGGCTAAACAAGAGGGGGAAATCTGCTTTAGACAAGCAGCACAAAAAGTTTCCCTAAAAACAAAAATACATCTGTTCCATTTTCTCCTTGGCTGCAGATTGTGTTGGGAGGACACACTTATTTGTATCTGAAAGGCGGCCCCAGGATACTTCTAGCGGTCATAAATCATCAATGAGTGGACCTTGAATGAAGCCGTCAGAGAACAAAATCCGCTTCATCTGCTTTTTGCCATTTCTCCTCTGCTCAAGCAGTTAATGTGTCGATGTCTTTTCACCCTGTTTGGTCTTTTAATTTGTTTTAATATCAATGTAGCATGGCATGAATGAGATAATAGAGTTTAGGAATTATATGCAACCCAGCGGGGCCATATTTCTTTTCCCATAATATCCTCCACTGTTTGTTTATCCTTGATTACGAGTCAGTGCACACAGCTCTAATGGCTTCTCCGTGAAAGCCAAAAACGAACAGTCATTTCACATCCCCATCCGCACTCAAAAAGTGAACATAAACTAAAACAAACATAACATTAACTTTTTACAGTTATACTGTGGGTAGCTGACCCTCATACTGTACTCAACGCTGCGTTTATGAAGAGAAAACAATCATTATTCGACAGACACAACCCCAGGAATGTCCATTGCGCTCACTTCCCCCCAGAAAACCAAAGATTCCCCCAAAGATTCCCGCTAGTACTGTAGGTTATTATCGAGAGCAATAATACCGCATTGTGAGCGTGTGAAAGGAGCGTATTTGGGTTAAATTATTAACACAATAAGGTCTGCTTTCCAGACGCTACCCATCAGGCCGAGGAACCGACGGTTACCTTGTGACAGTTTGCAGCAGATGTTCAGACGCCACGGGCGCTTCCTGTGTTGCGTGGGGTAGGGGAGGATGGATACCGCATCGACCCGGGGAGGGGGGTCCGGGGAGAGACCGCTCTCACCCGCCTGGCTTTGATCTGCTCCCACCTTCCCAAGGCCATGCTTTCACTGAGCACACAGCATTTCCATAATTGATCTATTTTTGAAGAGAATGCTGCTCAGAATGCATCAGGTTCTGTGGGGGTACCGGTTCTTTGAAGTGTGGGGCTCACAGACACTAGTTATCTGAACTTCCAGAGGCTTCCCCAACCCTCTGAATACACATTATAATCCTCGGCGGTGCCTGCTGTTGCCTCTCTCTTCTAATAAAAGCCTGTGCCACACGTATTTGAATTAAATATAGGCTGTTCTTGCCGACTTCTGTCCAAGCAAATACACTCCACTGAAAATGGGTGACAATTGATGCTTTGAGGATTGGGAGTTTGAGCAAAAAGATACAGCATGTGTGCTGTCTGGGTATGACCCTGCACCCTGCTGAAAAAAACAGCTCAAGCTACATTTTGAAACAGCTGGTAGCTGGTTGACCAGTTCAGACCAGCTCCATATTTAACACATATTGACCAGCTCAAGCTATGTTTTGAAACAGCTAGAAGCTGGTCATTTCAAGCTGGCCATAGCCGGATTTTCCACTAGGGTATCCACAGACAGCTGCAGTTGGAGCGGTACACAAAGACTGGTGAATGCACCGTCTCTCCACAGAACCCAGGGGTGAGTGCCGTGCCCAGACCCATTCTGTGTGCCCAGCAGTCACTCCAGCACCACACCCTCAACACCAAGCGGAAGGCATTCAGTGGAAGAATGTGCACCCTGGAGGTCTGCCTGGCAGGCGCAGAGCCCTGACTGGCTTCACACAGCCTCTCAGCCTTTGTCCCTCCTCCTGCTCCTCCTCCCCCTCCCCCTCAGGTCGGGCGGTTTCTCTAGCGCACCGCACAGCCAGGGTCCAGTCAGCCTCTGAGCGTGACAGGACCACACAGCTCGCCAGGTCAGTCTCCGTTCAAGGCTTGTCTTGTCTTTCACTACAGCTTCGTTTCCTGCCCTACTCCCCCCCCACCCCCCCACCCCCCCGTCGGAAGTGGCCCACGCATTTAAAAAGGCATGCGCAACTTACTGGGAGGCCAGGGAGACCGTGGCACACCAGAGCAGCTGCTCGTTCACTCACTGCTGCAGTGAGTGTACCGTACCTCCTCCGATCGAGCTGTCCGGAGCTCGGACACGGCCGAACGCTCGCTGCATCTGGGGCCCTAACGACCGTCCCTGCGGGTTCCTCACTTCAGCCACTGGAGCAAGAGAATAGTCAAGTGAAGTCAATTAAAAGCAGTCACTTTCACAACCCCATTAGGGTTCAATAGTTCAATAGTCCGGAGGAGGGTCTAGGTGGAAAACGCATGCGGCGAGGAAGATGTGATAACTTATCTCACTGGGGTGCACTGATGGGCAGGTTTGTAGTTTATTAACGCGTTTCCAGGGTTTCTGCTTAGCCAGCACGGGGACAAGGTGGACACTATTCCCCGCAGAATCCTGTTATTTCTAATGTAAAATCAGCCATGACAGCTTGTGCCTGGCCTTTGCACTCAGAGGATATTACTGAGGCATTTGAGCTTGTCAGATGAGGAATGGGCGGGAGGGGGGATGCAGCCTGACACTAGGATGTGGGGGTATCTGTTGGGGAATGGGGGCGGTGGGACAGGGATATGGGGGGTGGGGGGGTCCCTTGTCTTTGAAAACTGCATAAATCAGGGGGGTCAGGTATCACTGCTCGTCATTAGTAGACTCCTATAAAACGTAGCTCAGCCCCTGATTAAACTGTCAGAATATGAAACGACGGTTGTCAGAAGGGAGGTGGGGGGGGTACTGATGGAGAGACAGAGCCCAGGTCTCTCTTCAAGAAAGCCCGTCTTACGCAACGCCACGGTGACATCGCATCCATAATGCCCTATTCCACATCTGCCGTTCACAAGTATGGAGTCTGCTGTGACTACAGCTGTAGTGCTACCTCCTCATTATTCAAATAATGCTGGAGGGCCTGTGTGTCTCCGTCTCTGTTTACACACAGCAGATCCCTGGCTTTTGGAAATACATTTCCCATGTCTTTCAACACTGTCCGTCTCTGCCAACTGAAGCACACCTACCTGTAAGCACATTCATCTGTCATTTCCTGAGCCTGTTCCTGACATCATCAAAAAATGTTACACTCTGCCTCAACTTGATGATGGCACTGTTTCACTTCATTTAAATGTACACTCACCGAGCACTTTATTAGGTATTTATTAGATTTATTTTTTTTATACTTCTACTGTTGTAGCCTATCCACTTAAAATTATGATGCGTTGTGTGTTCAGAAATGCTCTTCTGCGTACCACTGTTGTAATGTGTGGTTATTTGCGTTAATGTCATATTTTTTCCCCCATTCTGATGGTTGATGTGAAGCTCCTGATCTGTATCTACATGATGGTAAGCATTGCACTGCTGCCACACAATTGGCTGATTAGATAATCACATGAATAAGTAGGTGTAATAAAGTAAAAATGCTCTTAATCAAGTGCTTGGTGAGTGTATATTGTGCGCCTTAATAAAGATATATTGTCTCAAAGTTGTGAAATAAAATGTACAAAGTAACACAAAAGATGTTACAGACATTTTGTGTTCATGTCTCCAGAAGTCTTCATTCGCTCTTAAGATTTTAGGTATGTAACACAAAACAAGCACAAGAACAATTGTTTGCAATTTAAAAGGATGGTAGAATTTGGCTTTTTGAACCAATGTTGAGGGACCTGAAACAACAAACATGCACACACACACACACACACACACACACACAGTATACTACTATATACACTGGTCATCAAGTAAATGATTGATACAAAAACACCAACAATAATATTCCTAGAAGACAGCACAGCATGGCATATGCTATAATGTAATATAATCATGGAAGTATATTATCTGGTACAGCCTTTAGTTTGTATTTAAAACTCATTCTGTTGTCATTTTGTTATCTTTGCAGTATTTTCAGTATTATATGTTATTGTGTGACCTGGAGGTTATGTTAAAACCACAATACTGTCATCCTGTACAAACTGGCAAACAGCTGCTGCTGGAGTTTCTCAGCACTGAGGAATTTCAACAATACAGGCCTTGTGTTATGCACACCGCAAATGATGAGCAAGAGAAAAATAAAACAAAACAGGCCATGAAGTGAGAATTGCTTATAGTCATGTAAATAGCCGCAACCAGACACAAGAATGTGTCTCTGTTTGCCTTTTGTAGGAAGTAATGATGTCTGTGTCGGGGACCAGATTTTTTTGTTGTTGTTGCCATTGGCCTCTCTGTCATATTGCCTCGGAAGACAATAAGCGCTTACCTGCCAACTCATAAGACTGAGCCATCTAACACTGAAGTAATCCCCTGAGCGCTCTTCATCTCTTATGATCCCCATTTAGAGAAGTATCCCTCAGCTTACATATGATTGACAAAAAAAAAGAAAAAAAACACTGCCCTAGATGCTTCTGGAACATTTCTTCAATTCTTTTCTTATTGCCGCTGCGTGACGTGCCCTTGTCACGGACAAATACCTGTCAATATATCACAACAGAAATCATCTCAAGGCATTATATTTCATTTTCTTTTATTTTGTCCCTTTTCTCCTCCCTTAAGCTTCAGCTTATACGTGTGTCTCCAGGCCAAGGTGCGGGGACCCGCACTGAATTAAGGGAGCCTGTTTGTGCCCCTCCCCACCGACGGCAGCGAAGTCGCGTCTTGCGTCGAGACGACGGTTGTTGATGGATTGGTGGAAGCAATCATATAAGTGAGGGCGCTCTGCATAATGAGAATCTCCGTCATCATCAGATGGATTATTATGCCCAAGGCCCATTCATCCTGGTGTCTTCCGGTGCTTTCCGCCGGAGCGGACGTTTGACTTGTGTCAACACGCCGGTAGCGTTTCTCATTAGCGGCCGCATTTCTTGGACAAACACCGAGAGAAGCCGGCGCGCTGCAGAGCTTGCGACGCGGTGCATTGTGGGAAGGGTTTCTCTGTGGCACGTCAAGGGCGGTTCAAGGACTTGGTTATTCCACTGATAACACAGGTCTATAAAAACAGCATCCATAAACAGAGGCGCTCGCGCCCGCTCGGGAATAACGGGGGGCTCGTCACAGTGTGAGTGCAGCAGGACGGTTTTTAAGATTCACTTTCCTCAAGACTGTAAAAGCAATAAGACACTGCAGCGGATAGCATATAGCTTTCTCCAGCTTCTTTTCTTAACTCATCTGGGAGAGCCTAAGGCCTGAGTGCTGTTTTATGCACAGACCGACACATATGCTGCAGTAAAAGCCAGAGATTCATTTGTCTGTCACTCCGCACTTCAACCCGCATGATTAATAATGCGGGGTGACAGTCCCTCTGCTATTCACAATAAACGGCAAATTTAAAATTCTCTGCCCGCGTTCAAGCTAAGAGCCGAACCTCAAGGTTAACTCCGGTTTAGCGATTTAAAAGACGGACCGGTTCGGTTTATAGCCCTGTCCCGGCATTGCGCTCACCCCCCGCTGCTCCGTGTGGGGGGCTGGCGTTTCTGCGGGTTACCAGGTCAGCCCCCTTGAGTGAGAGATAAGCTGCGGTCGCACCTATGGACTGCAGAGAGGAGGCAGGTTCAGCCCTTATCGCATGTGCGGTTAATTGAACCGGTGACTGCATCGCTGACCCCCATTACCGGCCATGTTAAACCACGGAGAAGTGGAGCGTCCGTTATTAATAACACCCGCCTGACGCTGCTGGCTGGCCGGATTTTTCCGCCAAAGTCTCTGTCTCCTTTCAATGGCAGCAAAACTCAAGCACTGTGAGGAAACCAGAAAGTACGCCTTGTATTTTCTCTTGCTTTATTAGTTCCTGGGATTGTTTATACACTGTTGCATAAAGAGCTGTGAGAAGCAGGAGGGGCATTGGCAAAAGAAAATAAAGTGGCACCGCTGAAAAACCGAGGGTTGAAGACATGTCGAGAGACGATTTCTCATTCTGACTGGCAGGCGTGCGGGTATGCGGAGGACCCGTGTCTCGCACCGCCCTTGACGTGTAACGACAGTACACTCTCACGCCTCACGGACCGCCAAAAGAAGAACTTCAATTAACAACGGGGGATTATCGCCGTTCCGTCAGAGGGCTGTGTGTTCTTCTGTCTCCTCGACGGGGGCGCACTCGAAACCCGAGGCTCTTGTCACCTTTGAGAGACAGAGAGAGAGAGAGGACACAGACAGGCAGCCTTTGTTTCCAGATTACCATATCAAGCACTTTTGTCAGATCAGATTCACCTAATCATGCGGCTTTCTGAATCATATCCTCATCGGTTCGAGACGGGAATATAAAGTGTTGTTTCACACGGTGAGTCAGAATCCCTTTCATTCCCGTGGGCATTGCAGCCTCCTACAGTGCAGCTGAAGGCCACGTAACCGGCCTCAGGAGCAAACCATGGACGCAAGTCAACCTGGCTCAAAAGAAAATGGTGGTACAGAGCAGCACCGTTTCACCCACGGGGAAGGGCAAAAGTTCTTCTGCGAACGAGCGTACGTGATACTGTTGGTCTTAAACAAGGTAAACTGTCTCAAGACCAATCAGGAGAAGAGAAGGGTCACGACAACCCAGGGACCCCCGATAATAACATGATAAAGAGAGTGATAGAGACATAAAGAAGACAGAGCCACTATATCCCACTCCGGTATTGCTATATCAATAGTGCTGTAAAAATAAGGCATTACTTAAGCGCAACACAGGCAGTAGACTGTCAGGAGCTGGACAGTAAACACTGCCCACACAGCTAGGCCTAGAATAATGGACTGTGCTCATCTGGAAATTGGATTTTTATGATTCCATCTTCTGCCCAAATGCCTCCTTAACCTGGTGACCGGCAATATTTTGCTCAAGCTTAAGCAACTGGAAGAGTCTCTTGCCAGCACCAAAATTGGCTTCTGAAGATTGCCAGCTCAATGTGAGAAAGCAGCAGTGCCGACAGAATAAAAATTCAGAATTTCGGAGCGTTCATGGAACACAGCGCAAATGCTGCAGGTGTCTACATGCTGGGCTTTAATTCTTTTATTTCAAAATTTTTCCCTGAGCAAGTATCTGAACCTTTTAAACTATTATTTTTGAGCACTAGCAAAGAAATAAAATAGCTCATGTAAATATACTCACTGAGCACTTTATTAGGTATTTATTCAACTTTTAAAATGTATTTATTGGTCTTCTACTACTGTAGCCAATAGAGTTATGACACGTTGTGTGTTCAGAGATGGTCTTCTGCATACCACTCTTGTAATGCGTGCTTATTCGCATTACTGTCACCTTCCTGTTGGCTTTGGTCAGGCCTTTCTCCTCTAACCTCTCTCATTAACAAAGCGATTTTGCCTGCAGAACTGCTGCTCACTGGATGTTTTTTAGTTTTTCGCACCAATCTTTGCACACTCTAGAGAAATGTCTTCCCCATTCTGGCATTTGGTCTAAAAAACAGCTGAACAGCTGAATGTCTGCATGCTATTATGCATTTAGTTTCTGCCACATGATTGGCTGATTAAATATTTGCATTAACAAGCTGGTGTACAGGTCTACCTAATAATGTGCTCACTGAGTGGTCAAAGTAGACAAAATTCAACATTCTCCAAACACGCAAACTGCAAAATGTACGGATCTCAGCAAGTGCAGAGAGATAAAATATGCGTTTTCCACAGAAGCCGAAGCCCTTGGTGTGCTTGTCAGGCGGGCCAGCGTAAGCCTGTGCAGCCTTTGAAATCACCAAGGCATCCATTCCGAAGTGTCAAGCCCGCAGGCGAAATGCGAAACGCCTATATTTGGCCGCTCTCCACCCTACCCCCAATCCCAAAAACATCATTAAGCGCTGGGAGAGGCGGTCAAACGTCCACGGCCGCGGCTCCGTCAGCAGGCTCCGGGCGTCCGGGCCGTCACGGGGAAACGGTGGCGACGACAGGTTATTACACTCTCAACAGAACAATTTTATTCCTCTCTGTCAGCCGCTGACCCGGCCCGCAGATTGATCCCGCCGACACAATGCGAGCCCCTCATTTAAAGCAACACTCCTGTTCTGTCGGAGATGATTACAGTCCCGCACGGCCACCACCCGTCAGACGCGGCTACGCCCGTTCGGAGCGGGGGAAGAACACGGAGGAAGGGCTCGGCGGGCGGGCGGGCGAACGTTTGCGGCACCTCGCCGGCCACGTTCCTCTTCGCGGTTTCAAAGGCGGACCGCCCGGCAAATGAAAATGTGTGTTTTTGCCAGATAGTGCATGAAATGAATTGGAAATAAGGCGCCTTCTTTAACTGCCTCGGAGCCGGGGAGGGAGAGAACGTTTGTTGTTTCGCGGAGATTAAAATGACCCATTACCGCGGGTACCGCGGCGACACAGCGGCTGATGAAGGGCTGCTGCTGGAAAGCACGCACAGGCCACAGAGGCAGGAGGGCGGCTTTTTCATACATCACTTCCACCCATTAGACACACAAATGAGCCACCTCATATCCAACCAACACTTACCCCACCTGCCTTCCAATGGAGCTTCCCCAATTGAAAAAAAACAAAAAAAAAAACACCAGAAAAACTAGAGAGCAAAACGTCTTATTTCATATTCATTTATCGGCAATTGGGAGTGCGCTGTGGAGGCGAGCTTAAATATTCATTGGCATGTTTTTGAAATTCCCTTTTGAAATTGTACAGCTGAACATTTCTTGTGGTTTGCATACTTACTGTCTGTTGCAATTACAATTGGAAGACAAGTGTGTGAATATTATTTCCCCCTCATATCCTGGCACAATGCATCCTTGTTAGTTAAGCCACAATAAACATTGACATTGATTTTCAATTTATACTTCTTTCCCCATAATCAGTCCATAACATATGATGCAGTTAATAAGGTTCAAAAAGTATTGCATGTTTTTAAAGTGGCAGTGGAACTGTCTCCACAGATGATACTCCTGCATACTCTCCTCAAGATCGGAGCATATACACTCAGTGAGCACTTTATTAGGTAGACCTGTACACCAGCTTGTTAATGCAAATATTTAACCAGCCAATCATGTAGCAGGAACCAAATGCATACAAGCATGCAGACATGGCCAAGAGGTTCAGCTGTTGTTTAGCAGACCAAATGTCAGAATTGGGAAAAAATGCGATCTAAGTGACTTTGACCGTGGAATAATTGTTGGTGCCAGACAGGGTGGTTTGAGCATCTCAGAAATGACTGATCTCCTGGGATTTTCACACACAGCAATATTTAGAGTTTACAGAGAATGATGCAAAAAACTAAAAAACATCCAGTGAGCAGCAGTTCTATGTGCAAAAATGCATTGTTAAGGTCTAATATATACCTAATAAAGTGCTCACTGAGTGGATAACACATATTTTACACAATAAACGAATAGACAAAACCATTTTTTTGTTCATGTAGAATGCAGGAGACATGATGCAGCATTTTTAAGGACTAGGGGGTGGTAGGATAAGATCCAGAGGCGCACTCTGTTGCGGTATGACCTCAAGCAAGACATTTAACCTGGATTGCTCCTGTAAAACTGTGGCCTTATAAATTCCAGCTAGATTGCTTGAGTGCGTGTGAGGCTTTGGATTAAAGTGTCAGCCCAAAAGCATAAATAATAAAATGGTAATTACAAATCTCTGTCTTGTAAAGTTCCCTTTGCCGTCCTCTGTACCATGAAACCACGACTGCCAGCACATGGGCCACTGTCAGGGCTTGTCCGTAGTAATAACAGGACTCTCTCTCACACATTACACTCCACCGCCCCCTCGAGAAATCGCTCAAACCCCTGCCCTGTAATCACAGGAGCATTGAGAGGTTTACAACACTGCAGTTCAGAACCGAGGACTTACTCCAGGCCTCCGAAGAGTGATCGCTGTGTCCTGTCCAACAAGAACAGGCAAAACTCTGATGATAATAGCCCAACATATGTGAGGTGGGACTGATTTTCAGGTCAGTTGCTCGGTTCCTTGCATTTGAATGACCTTTTTTCGATTTTACATCTAAAAGTTTCCATTCAGATTATTTAACAAAAAGCAGTCTTGATAACTGTCAACATCATGTTCTTGTCTAAGTAGTTATAAAGCATCTATACATGTGTATCACTGAATATTTACATCAACAAATAATGACATTTGGCAGCCTGTAGCCTAGTGGCTAAGGTCCATTACTGGGACCCAGAAGGTTGGTGGTTCAAGCCCCAGTGTAGCCACGATAAAATCCACACAGCATTTATGTATATGACCTTAGCCTCCAAACAATGCACAACTCTGGTTAGTTTGATATCTTGCATTTAGAAGCATACAAACTATATTTTTACTCTGAATTTGGCATTAAGATATGCAGATTATGAAAGCCAAGATATTATTCTACAACATGAAAATTAAAGCCTAAAACAGCCAACAATGAACATTTTTACATAAACATTGATTTATGTGAAATTGGCCATTGCGACTTCGGACTGATTATGATAGAACGGGTCACATATGCTGTTGACTTCATCCCTCCATCCCTGAGCAACACTGTACTGCCAACACTGTGCCTCCCACACTATGGGATTAATGCTTTATTCTGAAATGTGGCAAGTATACAGTAGCTTTAATGAGTGCTTGTAGATACTGTATGTAGCCTGACTGCCCACACATGATCATTTGAGTTGTTTGAGTTGGATCTTCAGACTGAATGATGAGAACACTCTTTACATCTTTTTATCATACTCTTGAAGCAGTACAGTTTTCATAATTTATATATATAATAATGCATGTAAATATGAAATAAAATATCATACAAATTTCAGAAAGACACTCAATCTATCATTGAATGCTATATTTTTTTGGGCCAAATGTAACGAGCCGACAATGTTTAATCAATACACAATTCATTACATTAATATTTAAGTAGTGTTAACTTTAATGTTACTGCTACTGAAAGCAGGTTTACTGGAATATGGATTATCTTGAGCGTTTCCGAACTGCTCTGTGGAAAGATTCGTAGAGCCTCTACCATGCACCTGCAGTACTTGGAAGCACCAGGCCTTAGCCGACAGACTTGAATCGATACACTTCCAATGGGGAGTTTAAGGCTTCATCCAGCTACAGAGCTGCACAGAGCTGAAAGAGCCGCATCTAACAGTAATTCCCATTTCCCATTTCCTGCCTTCCCAAGTTTCCACCTCATTGAAATCGCTGGCAGAAGCATACTGTGGGTGCACAAAGCTCAGGGATCCGGGCACATGCAGCAGATTCATACTTTTCCCAAACCCTGACTGCCAGTGGAAAGCCCTGTGAAAAATGTCATTAGCATGCAACTCCACTAGGGTTATAGTTGTGAATCCAGGTCTCGGATCCTTTACCTATGGCTTAGCAGAGCAAGGCACTGGGTTGAAGCCAAGTCTTATAGGCTGGTCAGGCCTTTGGTGATCTCAATGGCTAGGTGGGTCTTTATCTAATGAACTGTTGCTTCAAGCTTAGCCATGTGCATTAGACAGGATGTGTCCTTCATTGGGTCTCTGACATCATCATTTTTTTTGTTATTTTTTGTTCCAGGTAAGCCTTAAATGTGAAATTCCTATTTGGTATTTCTTAAAAATTTGACCTGCTGTCCAAACATATTGATCTAGCTGCTACACTAAACAGCTGTAATAATGAAATAAAACTGAGACCAGCATATGAACTAAAATGCATGAATAGCCAGATCAAATCTGCTTAGTGTATTACCTTACTGCACTGAAAAAAATGGGATTGAAATTGCCAACTTTAAATTGAATTGTTTTTAAATAAAAAAAGCCATCCAGAAAATGTATGTAACAGAAAGTAATATGCCAGACCCTGTTTCACCTTAGTACTTTTACATTACATGACATTATTGGCATTTATCTTATCCAGAGTGACGTACAACAAAGTGCATACCCATAACCCTAGAGGGAAGTACAATTTCAAGTGCTATGAATACAAGAAAGAGAAGGATTTAGGCCTATTTGATTAATCTGACAATGGATTATATCTAAAACAATTTTATATAGCACAACATGATAGAATGATTTATGCTAACATAAGAACAATAAAAAGCTTAAATAGCCAAACGAAAGGGGCAAAAATAGAAGTAATGACACACTATTAATCAACTAGAGATTACAGGGAGGGTAGGAAGGGGTGAGGAAAGGTGCAGCTTGAAGGTGGTCGGAGTTTATGCTATTCTGAACTCAACGGGGAGTTCGTTCCACCACCGTGGAGCCAGAAAAGACAATAGTCGTGACCGGGAGGTGGAAGTGTGGCGAGGGTTGAGTCCTGTATCAGACATTCAGGACAAAACAAAAGCCTCAACAGAAATGGTAAAGAAAGTAATATCATACCTTACCTGCACACAATCCCCTTCTTTGACAGTCGTACATGGGAATGCATTCTGTTCCTCCCCTTACTGCTATGACTGATCTGCCACTCAGGCTCTGTCGGGAGATATGGCTTATGAAAAAGAAACACATTCAGAATCACACAACATCCGCAGCGTGACAAAGTTATTCCACTTGTGCTGGGAAATATGTTCAACTCGGAGAAAGATTACCTTTTCTGAAAGGGCATCGATTCATTTTTTATATGGAAGGGTGCATGCGCAGCATCAAGGACATACCCTGAATTTTTTATACGTGTGTACAAAATGATACTGTGATAGAATTTGATTTACTTTCCACCTGAAAATCTACAGAGAGCCCATAAATATCCCTACGGACCTAGATTTACAGAAAAAGATATAAGGCAAACGCATAGTAGAGCAAAGGAAGTGCATATGGTCATTCACAAGCCTTGTTCTCATAAACTTGTAACACAGACACAACAACAAAAAAACTTAAATTGGCTTTAATACATAAACATGAATTCACATTATAATATATGTAAAAGGAGACAGTAACCAAACCACACACACCAGTCGGCCATGTTTTATCAGCCAAACCCATGCCACTACATCTCTCCGCCGGCTTTCAGAAATGAAGAGGCGGCGTGCGGTGATGAAAATTCACAGCGGCGATGCTGTAATGCTAATAAGCCAAATCTACGGCGGTCACGCGCGGAGTGGCAGGGGAACAGGCTCCGGAGGGATGAGAGGACGGCTTCAGTTTAACCCCCCGCCAGGATCGCGGTCATTTCCCCGCCCGGGAACTGACTGGAATTCATATTCCTCAATTCTGCCATGTACGTCCGCCGGAACCTTCCCCCAGGTCTCTGCGCGCCAGGGGCTCGGACGTGCGCGATTTCGCTCCCCCTCTCTCTCTTTACCTCAAAATACGGAAGCGGAGCACAGCGGATGATCATTTCTTTCTGATTGCCTTCAATTATGTAAACACCGGGAGCGGGTTCTGCCTCCCCGCCTCTGAAATATTCAGCAGGCTTGCCATTTTCACAGCCTGACCCCTGCTTGTCTCTTCCTGCCTGTCGCTGGCCGCAACCTGACGGCACGTTCCCGGGATTTTGTTTTGGGTAAATAGCCCGCGATCCTGGCACAGGTGTCTGCTGACCCCGCGGGTTACCCATTACCCTCTTTGGCATAGGGCGACATCTCTCTTTGGTGTCGGGGGAATAAAGGAGTAACGCTAAAGACGTGCCAATCTGCCGCGCATCAGCCCCGCGTTGTCAGGGAGATCAAAGGAAACGCATTAGCCACAGCTGACCACATGGCTGTGAATTTCAATTACGTAGCCCCGGAATTCAAGCCATATCAGCACCACATGGCCCAGTGTGTACTTTACCTGCCTTAAAATAGCTTGTAAATAGCAATGGCATAAGAAATACGATATAATTAAATAGATAAAAGTGAATAATAACACCACACCGTCTTATTGATATTGGAGTTCAGGATGTTCAGCTGTACATGCTTACTGAGCATCACAGAGTGGTATAACCTGTCAGTTGTGTGCAGAGCCTGCAAACTAAGAAATGCATTTTAGCTTCAATATGTATGCATGTAGAGACTCACATACCGTAAAGCTAAAAACATACATTTTACAAATTGCATGGTTTGAATGAGAATGTGGCGTGCACACAGTATACTCAATCCTAATTGGTGCTAAGGATGTCTTCTGGTTGTCTTTGGGCAGGGGGGGAGGAATTGAATCTACTCGAGTCATCCATTTTAAAACATATTAAACATACATGCCTGCACTCACTGTTGATGTCTGGATGAATTACTGCATCATTTGGGGCCAGCATTTCTGGAAACACTGTAGAAGAATGCTGGGCTAAACCCGCCTGCTGATATTAGCTGTCGATCCAGAGGTAATTATAGCTCTTTTGTTGTGGCAAAGCAGCTGGTACGAAGGGGTAGGGCTTTTTGGAGGTATGGGTGGGGGATGGAGGGTAAAGGAAGAAGGTCTTAAAAGAAAAGATACGACTAAACCCTGGGGAGGTGAGATCCAGATGGAGGCTTGAATCACCACCACCACCCCCACAGTCTTCAGGCATTTATGGGAATAGTGCAACAGCATTTTAATTGACCAAAAACATAAAAACCAATGCTGTGGTTACAGATCACCATGTTGTAATAAGACACAAGATTTCACCTCTTTCACCTCAACAGAAACTCTTCAAAAGGGAAATGTGTTTGATTCCCATCCTATTTTAATATCAGGGTATTCTGGAGCCTTTATGGTAGATGAGAGCTGACCTGTGTGATGTCATTCCTTATGTCGCGATTCCACATGCAATTCTATCAAATTGGATATTTGTGGATTTCACATGCAATTATCTTTGACCTCATAAAACCAGGCACGGTCACATTAGCATTTGCCACATTAGCATTGCCACTGCCAACACAAGCACTGCTTTCTGAAATCCATCTCCTGGAAACCACGGACCCCGTCAGTGAAAATGAGCAAGAATACGGAGAACACTGCAGAAGGGTAAAAAGGTTGCAAGCATGTTAAGGCAGCTCTCAAATACCTGTCAACGTTACCATGATCATTACCACAGGAAACGAAAAGAAAGAAAAAAAACAATAAGGTACACTGTTTCTTATTCAACAGATTTATTGCTCACTGTGCATTTTGGATTAAGGGAAGAGAATAACCCTTTTCAATAGGAAACTGTTTTTAAATAACTCTTTGCTCCTATCTCCTACAGTGCACACACACATTTCATTTTTCTATCCAGGCAGAAAAATGAATGGGCTGATGATTGATGAGTGACAGGCTTTTTAATGTGATGTAAGCCTGGCTTTTGGAAACCTTTGAAAACCTTGTTCCTCTAATTATATTAATGATGCAAAATGTTGATGAAATCAATTACAGGCAATTGCCATCCAGCCCACAAATGCCAGCACAATGGTTCTTGGTTCCATGTACTGAATGGTTTTCAGAAATACTGATACATAAAATGTATAAAATAACATTCCCCACACATTTTGAATCTGAAGCATAACAGCAATTATACCTGAAACTAAAGGTTAATTTATAAACAGCAATTATATTCACCAACATAGTTGTTTTGCTCGTCTTTCTTGTGATTTATCATCATTGTTTAAAAGTATGAGAAACGCATACAAGATATGGATACTGAAATAATTGTGACAGAATACCGAATAAAATGCTATTTTAGGATGGCCCTTCAGTTATAATGTCTACGTTCTCCAGCAGAACACTGAACCAGTTTCGTTTTTTGAAATTTCATTACACAAAAAATACCTTTCCTTAATCACTAGCTTCACAGAATGTCATTCACAACCATTCGAAAAATCAATTACAGTATTTATTATGAAGTTTGGAGTTGGCAAGCTGAATATCTGTATTTTACAGCGCACAATTGACAAACCAGTATAATTACAGAGACATGAGGGAAAATGAGATGGTTCATTCAGTCACTAAGACCTCACTTTACTTGCAGGCAGTAGCTTCAGAAGAACATTTGTATTGCCTGATTATCATGCCATTGTTATTTATTATGTCCCAATTTTATAAGAAATATAAAAAATATGTATTTCCGCTCCTATTAAAAGAGCATCAAATAGCAATGTTTTAGAATATACCAAGTACTATAATACTGTGTTAAATGGACCTTAACGGAATACACATGGGCCGGTGCTGGGAGCACACACTGTAAACAATGCCTGTGACCTTTTCTGTGAATAATTAATTTAAAAGAATCAAAATAAACTCAACCATATTTAGTTTAATCTACCCACGTATGCTTGATATCTGATCTCACAAAGACAACACCTCTGCTCAGAATTAGTAACTGGCAGTGAAAAATGACCTTTATTCATTACTCATTTACAGTCACTGCCATTTTTATTGCAACCCAGTACCGTGTGCCTGCTGTCAAGCCAGGGGTAAAAAATAAAAGTCATCTTCATCTCACCTAATTAGTCCAACTCCTATAAAAGTATACATCTTTCACCTCTGGGGCGATTTAAAAATGGAATAGCAGATTGGTATTACAGCTAGAAGATAGCATGATTGTTTGCCTTTGGCCTTAAGGAAAAAAGAAAGTTATCTAATTGTGTGAAATCTCTGTTTGCAAGTCAATTAGTGTGAAATGGGAGAAAAAAGGTAAGTGGATGAATCAGTGCAGTCCTGCATGTGCTTTGATTAATGTCTGAAATGATGGTTAGAATACGAATAATGTAGCTCGTCCTGTATTCCTGTGTGAAAGAACAGGTCAGCAGCTCCTCGCTCTGCAAGCAGTTATTGGCAGAATAAAACATTAGTTAGAGGGTACGGAATGACCTAAAATCCAATCTTTCGTTATCACTTGGTCTGAAATGACATTAAGGGGGAATGAGAATGTGAGGCAATAGAGAAGCATAAATGATTTCTGGACGTTAAACAGGAAATGACTGGGCTGGTATCACACAGTTTTTAGCTCTCATTACAGTTGCTTTGAAAGCAGGGTAGCACATTGATAGAAAAAAGCAAGAATTGTGCTATTCAAAAACCAGAAGAGTTCAAATGATCAAACAAACACACAAACATAAAGCCTGTTTTTCCAGTTAAATAAAATGAAGTCAAATAAGTATTTTGCATATGATAAGTCTGTGATCCCATGTGATGATCTTCAGAGCTCAACAGATATACAATCTTCGATGTGGAGAATGCCCTTCAACTGACCTGCAGCATCTTTTTTCAGGACTATCTCTGTGCCCTGCCTGCTGTTTTCACTGTTTTCACACCGGGAGACAGGAGAAGCAAGAAGTGACTCACGTCTTGGGGGCGCCAGGTCACTCTGTCCTTGGGAAATGGGAATATTTGCAGTATGCCTCATCCTGCACTTTAATCATCTGCAAACTTGCTCATGGTGTTAGGGGGGAGTTTTCAGCCCCCAACTAATTTTAAAGATGCTGACACCATACTGACCTTTTTTGTGTGAAGTGAAACACGGTTTCGAAATCCATTTGCCAAGCAAAACTGCTCTGTGCACATTTGATAATACTGTTTCAGTTTATTTCCAGAGAGAGCTGGATGCAATGATGCATCTTTAATAATGTGCAATTGACTTAAAACCAAATTTCAGAGAAATATCTGGATTTACCAGCTGCTTAAAAATACAAAAAATATAATCTCATACAGCTGAAAGATGAAAATGCAAAGAACAATATGTACAAAATATATTGGTTTTGTTGCTCTGATTGTTTTATTGGAAATTAAATAGATACATGGTATATTGTATTTTTTGACATTTTCTAAAAGAGGTTCTTCAGTAGTCTTCAAAATTTAAACTGTGCATTAGTACTTTCTAATTAGCAATGCCTATCAGACAATCGGAGGGACGTATACGCACTCTCCGCAAGATGAATCCCATAAACATTGCATTGGGGCTGCTGGATGCTTCTTTCACCCTCAGGTAGGTCAATGGAAGGAGCCTCTATCCTGGAATTGTCACACTCCCGTATCCTAGCGTTTTCTGTTTCGTGTTTCTTGCCCTTGTTCGCTTTCCGTAGTCTTTCACTCACCTGAGACATTTCACTTCTGCCCCTGTGCTTACTCTGCCTGACCCTGAAGAACAGTTCACCTTGGAGGTGGACGCCTCCGACACTGGAGTTGGGGCAGTGCTTTCCCCAAAGCGCATCAGATAACAAAGTTCACCCGTGTGCATTCTTCTCTCGCCGCCTCATTCCCACCGAGAGAAACGACAACATCAGCAACCTAGAACCCCTAGCCGTGGAACCGGCTTCGGAGGAATGGCGTCACTGGCTATAAGGCTCCTCCATTCCATTCATTGTCTGGACTGACCATCGAAATTTGGAGTACCTTCCCTCTGCTAAGAGACTTAACCCTCGCCAAGCCAGCTGGTCATTATTTTTCAACCGCTTTAATCGCAAAGAAGATCCGGTCTCAATCCTTCCTCCTGGTACTCTGGTCAGCAAACCCGTTGCACTGTGGAGCAGAAGGTTTGGTTGTCCTCCTGGTAAATTCCCCTTCACACAGCCTGTCGCAAGCTGTCCCCATGGTTCATTGGTCCCAAGGTCATCAGTTCCTCTGCGGTCCGCCTACATTTCCAACATGGCTCCTTCAACCTCCCACCTAATCATCCCCTGATTCAATTGGCTAGAAAATGTCCCTCTCCACCATTCTGGAGCAAAGTGGCTGCCATTGCATTACCAGGTAGGTGCTGCACATTGATGGTGGTTGAGGGTAGTTTCCTCCTCATCACTGTAAAGTGCTTTGAGTCTGAGATATATGTATATATTAATGTAACTATCTTTCCCCAGACAGCTAGCTGACACATTTCAACCTAGTAATTAAGACCTGTCTTGGAGGGAAGACCTGAACCTTCAGATAACACCCAGAGAGTCAACAAACCTTGATTATCTTAATACAGAGACAGCAGCCCAGTATCCTCTGTGTGATGGTGAGGATGGCTTGGCGTGTGACATCAGGACACCTCTGAAGAACATGTCATTATCCTCGCACCAGGTGATTGGCAATTTGCACCTCAGACATGCGGCAAACCACCCATGTCTCGTCCGTACACTCCTTAATTGCACCTCCAGGGTCTGCAAGCTGGTTCTTTAGCATCAGACAGCACCTGTTAGCTGGACCAGAGCCTCGCAACCATCCTGGCGTCCCCAAAGTGGCCTGGATCCCATCAAACACAGATCGCTCCAGCCAGCACTCAGACAGGTGAGATCACGGGAGAAACCGGCCTGTGATTATCCTAATTAGCTCCAACCCTCTGCTAGTGATCACCCTTCCCTCTAAAGACACCGCCCCCTTCCAAACGTTTTTCATTCAGCAGGATGGGAGAGCGGAGACGGGTGGGCAAGGGGTCAGCTCCGTGCTCAGGTACTGAAAAAATGCAAATGCGGTCTCTCTGCAGTGTGACCACAGGCTAATTGCACACTCCATTAACATAAATACAACCCCGATCCTCTAGGCAGGAGATGGCTTGCTAGACTGGGGAAAGACTCAAATCCCAGCCCAATTATAATGTGCTCTGTTGGTATGCACACCAGCAAAGAGGAGCCAGTGAAGGCTTAACAAATTAGAGTGAAGAAAAGTTTCCAACAGCTGCTGGTAACTAACCCCTATTGATCCTCTGGTACAGGTGGCACCAACAGGCAGCAAACATCAAAATGGGTGTAGTAGAGGTGCTACACCCAAAACCGTAAGCACCAGATAACTTACCATAAGCATAAGAACTTGGCATTAGTACCATTTAAGTGGCAATGTGACTTATGCTCTCAGGTTTCGGATGAGGCCAAAATGTCTCCTGTCATGTATTGATTGCAATTTCTGGAACAACGATCTTACAAGATAATGCGTGGAGGGTCAGATGCATTCACGCTTATCCCAGCCAAGCCCCTGTGGCATGCATCTCGAACAGAGTCTGTGAGCCGCTCCTGCCTTCTCACGCAAACTGGCCTGCTTACACCAGACGCTGTCCTCCATATATTACATTATGGAGGTTCTCGTTCTCATTCTGCCTTCAGGACAGGCACATGTCTTTTCACTTATCCTCTGCTAATTGAACTGCCTGGGTGTTCAGTTTCATGGTGCATCACTGGCTGCGCTGTAGAAATGTGCTGTTGTACACAGAGCAGACAGAAAATGGCTGGAGCAATAACTGCACGACTAAATTGTGCTTCAATTCTCAGATGCTCATGTAAAGGAACAGGTACGGTACAGTGTACACCAAAATTATGGGAATAAATTTGTGGTTCAGTGAAATGTGTTATTTTTGCTACATGCGTAAGGCGTTTAGGTTTAAGCTCAAAATATGAGACAAAAAATACAGACAATCAATTTACATGCATACAATATGTTTTCATGTGTTGAGTAGGGGACATTTTCAGCTGTGCAAAAGTTAACAGGTGAAAATGAAAGCAATAAAGTCTAGCATAGTCCCAAATGCAATTTCCACAGATGATAAGACTAGGCACTCCATGCAAAAGGAAACAACTGAACAACAGTTGACACCTGTCAGTCATCCTTTAAGCAACTGAAAATAGGGGGACTCGATACAAAAACATTTCTATAAAATTGTAAAACATATATACCTGTAAATAACATGAGATACAAGCTCTAATCTGTACTTGTACCTCATAGTCATATTTTGATCTCAAATCCACATGCCTTAAGCATTTAGCAAAAATAAGAAATTTCACCATACTTTTTGAGGGTGCTGTATTATGATTAGTCTCTCGTATTGCTTGTATTTAGACTCTTTTCAGTGTGACGGATCACCCACAGTGCCAATCATTGTACACTCAATTCCGGAAAGAAGATACGCCTTCTGAAATGATAGGAAATCCAAAACACATTTCCTGACTAATATTAAATTTTTTCGCCTTCCTCCAAACACATTTCCCTGCACTGACAATTTAAACCTAATCATTACTAACAGCTACAGTATGCTTACAGTCCATGTTTGACCGGTAACTTACTCTGGAAATTCTCCACACAGAGCAATAACATACATAAACTGTATCCAGACAGAAATGTGTAAACCCCATCACTCTGCAAATTTGTGGTACAGGACCTTTTTATCCAGAGTTTTTGCACATATGCATCACATATATCGCACTTCATTAAACAGCTCATGACAGCTTATGCAAACATTTACAACAATTCAATGAAGAACCGTTCAGTGACAAGATCAGGCTAAAGCAAACACACACTCGGTTCACGTGAAGGCCTGCAATCTCCCGGCTTCACGCCCCTGCAAGTACAGGAAAGCCGGGAGTGGATTTACACACGCAAACAGCGCTTCGCCCTCATCTAAGTACAACAACTTCCAGAGGGTAAAAGTCTAGCAGAGCGTGAATGCAGGCACCTTGATCAAGCACCCAGTCCACCCACGCTCCGCTCTCTCTTTATCGGGTTGCACGAGTGACAGAGTGGTGGGTTGGGGTGAAGGTAAGGTGATCTAATGATACAGCAGAAACAGGGGCGTATCTCCCGGCGACGGCTGGGGACTCATCAGCCACAAGGTTACAGGGAAGGCAGCCCGGAACTCAGTTTGTTTACACTGAAGGCTCGTAAAATTGTCAGTCAAGAGGGCAGGATTCTTACTCATATTTGAACTGCTTTGCTTATCACCCGCCGGGTAATAGGACCGCAGTCATCAGGGCTAATAAACAGGGGCAGTGTAAAAGTGCCATCGCTCCCGGTGCCCTGACAGGATGACTAGCGGGCTCCTCGGAGGCAGAGGGATAAAACAGTTACTTGTGTCAGCATCTTCCAAGGATACTTCAGGCCCCACGCCAGATCAGATAGGGGCGCCTCTCATGTTCCACTCTTAGACACATTCAGTGAACAAATTATTCAGTCCCCCTCGCAAATCCTTTTGTGAGGGGGCTCATTCAGCTGTGGGGCACAGATAATAATGTTGGGGATAAACACGGCGCGTCTGGCGCGCAGAGAACAAGAACAATGGGAGAGGCCCGCTCCAAAGAGAGCATTAATGTGAACTCGGTCTCGAAGAAAAAACTTGGTCTGCCATCCCTGACAGCCTCATATTTCTAATCTGCGGCAGACTTGTACTCCTACGACATCTCAATTTAGAGCACTCGGAGGAAAAACGCCAATGTAATGTACATGCGCATGTCCCTGCGAGGAGGGCTCTTTTTGATAATATCTTTCATTTCCCAAGAGGCTTCATGGGGTGAAAGCGGTACAAATCACCGATTTTCAAGTGTTAGAGACAAGAAAAAATTTGAATGTTACAGAACATTCTGGAAATGGCTGAAAATGTGCTTGTTCTCATTGCACTCATTTCTGTTATATCACCCAACACAGTAGTTATGTCCCCCCTATCTTGTCCAAAGAAGGTGTATAAATAATAAATGGACTTTAAAATGGTGTAATTAAACAAAATAGAGGATAGCTGGGGATATAATATTTGTTTAAGATGATTAATTCAAAATCGTCTTTGAAACTGATTTGTAGGCATTATGGGTTAGTAAATGCATCGATGACACAATACTCCATCTCCATTCGTGTAACCTTATACAGTACTAGCACATACTCTGGAGCCAAGAAAATAATAGTCTATCCAACCAGCCAATAATACATTCTAACATTTTTCCCCAGTCCATTAATTTGGTATACTGGTTGTAGCCTTATCATGCTCCAGCTTATTTTATGCAGAGTGTTTGAGACTGTACTTTGCATGTAAGCGTTTCATGCCGCTGTATTTCCCTATTTGGTGCCACCTCTCTTATTCATGTTAATAAAATGCAGCTCAGCTCAAATGAGAACTAACAACAGGAGCGGCAGAGCAGGATGGAAGAAGTGGAGGTCCTTGCAAACGTGAGAGGGGTCCTAAATCATCTCCCTCCAAACCAGCAAGCCTCCGCTGGCAATTTCCACCCATTATTTAACATTATAAGCAAAAACCAAAATGAGCAGAGGTGTATGCCAGCGATGATGGCATATCTGCGTGTTTGCTTTGTGTTCTGCGCATACTCTTTTTAAAGTTGTTTCACGTAGCGATACTTACTTCATCTCCAGCATCCTACAAAACCCTCGATCATTATCTAGGGGGATATATTTGCAGGATACCTCCTCGATTGCAGTAGAAATCCTCGTTGTATTAAACTACAGTAGATACCAATCAAAATGTAATTATCTTTTTTAAATGTCAGAGAAATAACTTTATCCCAAAAGCTTGTGTGGAATAGATTGAGGCACATTATGCAGGCTCTTGCCCAGTGGGTATATTTAAGTGGTGATACACTAGTTTTTAAAATCCACAGCAGATTATTCTCAGATATGTTGAGTGCAGAAATGGCTTTAGAATTTGATTAATCTTTTTGGTAGTGAGATGCAAAGCTACATATACTGAAAGATGATTAGCCTCTAATGACCTGTGTTACGGAACGGAAAGATAGGCAGGTATTCTCTACCATGGAAGTGATTCAGTCATGTATGTATTTCTTTCTGTGATAGGAAGAAAGTTGGGAGCGTAGCTACAATGGGACACAATGTACATGCATTATGCATATTATTGTCCATTCTCAAGCAGGTACATTCTGTAGAAGACAGGGTTCTGGTGTTTAGAGAAATGAATGTGCACATTATCACTTCATGGATTGGAACACAAAATTGCCACTTGGTGGTAAAGACCAAGTAACGTTCCGACTTTGGAGTGGGTGTCTGGATGGATGATGATGAGGAAATGGTCTAAATGTATCTTAAACAACTTTAATATGTTTTTTCAGATCAATTACAGCCCTCGTTATTTGGCTCTAATTACAGCCATTAGAGCCATTGCTATTTGGCTAAGTGCTACTGTTACATGACTCATTCAAAAACATTCAGAAAGCTGTGGCTCATAAAATGTGGTATTATTTTCTTTAGCAATTTGTCATTTATCAAGGGGGAGGGGGCCGTGTGCTAAGACACAGCACATACAGGCTCACATGCTTGGCCAGCTATGGATGTTTATTGTCGAAAATGTTGCTGATATTCGACGGAATCTTCACAGAGTGCTTCTATTCAGTATTCAAAATGAGTGAGCGCAATGAAGTATATACTTACATGAAGCACACATTCCTGCCTGGGGGCTAATCAGTGACCCCACAAACACCCTGCACTCAGCATACATTCTCCTTCCCTCAGGTTATGCAATGCCTTTTACAAAGACTAAAATAAATCTCACCTCTTTGAATGCAAGTGCATTCCATTCGAGCAACAACTTATACAATTTCATATCACATCCTAGTATGCCTTTATATGCACTATATCCAGTATGTAACTGATATAGCTCTCTGCTATTGTGGTCATTGTGAAATGGGTGTTTTCATACAAAGTGTACAGTATTTCCCTATATTGATATCCTGAACACAATACTGGATAATGGCAAAAAACCTCTGAGAACACAAATACTGCGTACATTCAGAAGAGTATATAATTACTTGAAGGTCTTTGTATGGTGTAACAGCTTTGTCTATGTACTAAAGTAGAGAATGCTGAAATATGCCACAAGTATGGTCATTATATGTATATATCTCTGAAATTTCACAATGAAAGTCCAATTAAGCGTTATTCTACTTTCTAGATGGATGGACATAGAAGTATTGTTTTGCCATTAATAAACAGGATTACTTTGAAATATCCTTTCCAGTCATCTTCCTGACTTTCATATGCTATTGTAGCTCCACTTGAATTCTGACATTTTCTCTCAGTATTCATTTTCCACATCTCATTCCAGTGCTGTTAATATTTTAGGGAAGATGGATCATTTGAAGTGCTTTCATTCTGCTTGAAAGGAAAGCCATTCCCTGAAACAAATGATCAGCCTCTGTAACATTCATGGAATGAGCTGTAACGCAAAGTACTTAGAAAGCATTTCACGTCTAAGAACAGCAACACAGCTGAGTAAAGCATCTGAAATGTAATCATATTTTTACAACGGATTGCAGTGACTGGCTTTCCAGCTGCTTTGCCGTATCAGAAGTGAAATAACACCACAAATCTACAATGTCTCTGCTGATGTCAGAAAGGAGGTTATGTGCGTAAGAGTCAAGGAGACTATTTCATTTCTCAACACTGTATATCACGCTATACTGATGCTATTCAATTGTGACAGAACACTTAAGTGATTCATTGCTACCTGTGTAGTGCATATACTGTGCATATGCACACTCAGAGAGCACCTGATTAGGTATTTATTAGAGATATTTTTTCGACTTATTAAGTCTTCTGATGCTGTAGCCTATCCGCTCAGAGGTTTGATGCGTTGTGTATTCAGAGATGCTCTTCTGCATACCATTGTTGTAATGTGTGTTTATTTGCGCTACTATCACCTTCCTGTCAGTTTCGATCAGTCTGACCCTTCTCCTCTGACCACGCTCATTAACTTGTTTCTGCCCGCATAACTGCTGCTCACTGGTTGTTTTTGTTTTTCGCACCATTCTCTGCAAACTCTAGAGACTGTTGTGTGTCAAAATCCCAAGAGATCAGCAGTTTCTGGGTTACTCAAACCACCCTGTCTGGCATCAACAATCATTCCATGGTCAAAGTCACTTGGATCACATTTCTTCCCATTCTGACATTCGGTCTGAAAAACAGCTGAACCTCTTGACCACGTCTGCATGCTCTTATGTATTTTGTTGCTGCCACATAATTGGCTGTTTAAATATTTGCAACAAGCTGGTGTACAGGACTACCTAATAAAGTGGTCACTGAGGGTTGATGTTCAGTAAAGTTTCTAAATAGCAATGCTAGTGTTGCAATGTCACATTGAATATTCACTGGTAGCGTTGAACCAAAAGGTGTGGATCGAACCAGGATGTGGAGTCCAGTCTAAAATACTGCATGCGAACAAAGGCTTCCTCCCTTTTCTCTTCTTTTCCTTTTTTCACCCATGAAGTGCTTAGCTTTTTTATTTGCCAATATATTTCACAATATAAACTACGCTGCTAGCACAAGACAATGAGGTCCTTTCCTTGCAATGAGGTTTCGGTTAATGCCATGAGTAGTGGAGCAGCATGCATTAAAGATGAAGTTCGTAAAAAATAATTAATCTGTGATCCTCTTGCGCTTCTCATAATTGCTGTCAGGTGAATCTGGCAGGACAGTAATGGTGTGGATGGAATTTCTTGTCACATTTATTCTCCTGGAAATTTAATCTTGCCAAAAGTACCTGGTGTAAAAAAACGAAAGCATCCCGTATAACAAGGCTATTATATTGAAGTTAATGGGCACTTTAGCCTAGTTGTAGGTAATAATGAATTGTTAATAAACTATGAAACACGTGTATGGTAACAGAAAATGATATAAAGATCTCTCAAGCTAAACTGCAGCAGCAAATCAAAATCTATAAACTGGATAAAAATATAAAACTCTGTGGAAACTGTCAACATTTGCACTGACCTACCCAGCATGGAGTTTTTCACTGCTTAATAACACCAAATTATCTTTCCCAGGATTAAAACTAAAAAGAAGAAAAATAATATTATCCATTTCACAACAGAATGAAGACAGAAATGTAACATTTAATGGAATAAAAGTGGGAATATGGAGATACTCCTGATCAGAGCTGATACAGTAGCTTCTCTTGCTGAGAGGGCCAGCCTCCTGAGGGTCACATACAAAGCACACAGCTCCTAACTATGCAAATAAGAATGCTGAAATACTGAAATATTGCATTTACATGAGTCAGTACTCATATAGGATCTGAATGTTTTGTTTGTGTGTTTCTGTGTGTGTGTGTGCGCATGTGCCAGCATGTTCATATGTGACTATCTTATCTGTCCCTTTTCCTGGTCACCAGACCACATCTCACACACATCACGCGTTCAGCCCTGGTCATGCGGGGGCTATTTAAAATCTACATGTCCGTGGTTTTCCTTTATTTGCTTATCTGATTCAATTTCCCCATCCCTGGCAGGTCTAAGGGAGCAGCACTGACCTATCTCTTAAGCCCCCTGTCTATTATGGACACACAGCTGAGTGCGTTGATGCAGTTCAGAGATAAACCCAGGAGGCCCGTGTGTACACGGTTACCTGTTGGTCCACTGCAGTTTGAGTTGCAGTCCGTACACCACCGGTTCCATGGTCCCAGTACAGTTACCTTCCCCACAGAACAAAACCCCTGATAACACGAGACAGCTATCACTCTGTTTTATCCACACAGCTGGCCCATGTCTGCTGAACGTGTGATTACACATGAAGAGAATGATCGTTCATTCATTTTTTGTCGTTCCAGTACACATTATTTTTCGTTCTGATTTTATGTCTTTATCTGGTTATGTGGCGCTGGCGATAAGAGGAAAATAATGATGTTTTCACGTTTTGAGCTCAAAAAGAAAAAAAAAGAGCATGAATGCAGGCACCTTGATCAAGCACCCAGTCCAAAAAAAGAAAATCATATAAGTAAAAGATAATTACATTATTGTAGAACAAATGCATAAATAAAAGTAGTCTAACATTAATTGCCTATACATAGATTAGACAGTGTATCATTAGATCCTTATTATGCTCAAACTGCAGTGAATTTTCACAATAGCAACATGGCTTATTTCATTTATATACAGACTGCTACTGTGAATGATTATTAGCTGCCGTGTTCACATTGCTGATATAAACATTGCTGACATAAACACACACACACACACACACACACATACAGACACACACACACACACACACACACACACACACACACACACACACACATCACATTTGCATACATGCCCATGGATAATGCTAAGTTTATACTTCTTTGTCTCAGCATCTTACAGACAGGCCCTTGGCTGGGTGTAATGGCATGGGACACCCTACCCTGCTGGCATCTGTCCTCTTCTCTTGTGCTACATGATCCTGCAAACTGCCCTGCAGGGGCCTAACGCCTATCTACAGAGTCACAGGGGGGACTGTGGATCAACAGCATGCTTTCACACTGAAGATTAGGGACTGAAGACACATACATACACACATGCACACACAAACATACAAATAGTTTCTACAGTCTTATTCAGAATACTATCCCACAGAAATATATGATTATCATATTCAAGGAAATCTGGTAAAGTGGTGCAGAGCCTCGTATTACTAAACCAATTCAACCTCCATTAACTTTTTTCCAATTAAATCTAAATTGCTAAGAAGGTTTTACAAGAGTAAAGAATTACCATTTCTGCTGTGCAGAATCTATAAAGTAGAAATTCCAATGCCTGTTCAATTAAACATGGGGTCTGTGATATTGTCTTTTTTTTACAAGAAAAAGGTGTCCGCTGGCAGAAGAATGTAAGGTTTGGACTCATGTTCACCTCATTTCCCTGACTATGAAGATGCAATTGGGACCAACAATTGTTGGTTTCAATACTGAGGTTTTCACATACCATGTAACTTTATGATTCATGATATTCACATTTATCTTTAACAGCCTTTAAATGCAAGTTCAGAACAACGGATTGAATGCTTATAAAACCAGTCTTTTGAATGTACTCCTAATGTGAGATTTTTATTGCAAAAGTAATTAGCAGTAAAAATAAACAGATAAAAGGAACCAATAATGGAGCTTTGATTCAAACACCCAAATAAGAATACAAAACATTTGTACAGGACACATAATTGACTCCGGATATAGCTACATCTTTTCTCTGCACAGTATGTGATTGTATTAAATTAGTTTAAAAATCAAAGGGCTAAATCTATCTTTCAAAATCTATCCTGCCTTTTTGATAGACATGTGCCTATGAAATCTTGGATCAATGTTGCTTTATCATGTCTACCAAACACACATTATTTATACCAACATTAATTCAGATCAATAATAGTAAGAGACATCTGAGATATTTCTGACAGCATCAAGGCTTGGGCAAATGACACCTGCTGTACCATAAAATGCAACACAAAACATTACTAAACAAATGGTATCATTTATTTCAAAGCAGTTAGTGCAAGTATCAAACATTTCATTCATTTGCATGTATTGTGGAGAACTTCAGTTTAAGCTGTGCAATACGGTGGCCGAGACGACATCTCAGTTAAAAGTCCATCGGTGCCCTGAAATGGGGGGACTTTGTATAAACACTGCTGTAATGGTGAAACCAAAATGTATAAAAATGCCCTTTATTAAATCTGACAATGTGCACATTAATCACACGTGATTTTTCTATTACAAATCTCAAACTGTGGAGTACAGAGGCAAATAAATGATGAATCTGTGAGTATGATGATGATGATGATGAGTCTTTGCCCCAAACATTATTGAGGGCAGTGTATGTGGTTGTGTGTATACTGTATGTGCGTGTGTGTGTGTGTGATTGGGCGCACATATCTGTGCATGTCTGTGTGAGCATGTACTACATGTGTCTCTGTGTGCGTATGAGTGAATGAGTGCCTGTGTGTGTGTGTGCATGTGTGTGTGTGCATATGAGTTAATGTGTGCCTGTGCCTGTGTGTGTGTGCATGTGTGTGTGTGCATATGAGTTCATGTGTGCCTGTGCCTGTGTGTGTGTGTCTGTGTGAGTGTGTGTCTGTGTGACCCTGTGTGTGTGTGTGTCTGTGTGTGCCTGTGTGTGTGTATGTGTGTGTGTGTGTGCATCAGTTAATGTGTGCCTGTGCCTGTGTGTCTGTGTCTGTGTGTCTGTGTGTGCCTGTGTGTGTGTGTGTGTGTGTGTGTGAGTGTGTGTCTGTGTGTGCCTGTATGTATGTGAGTGTGTGAGTGTGTGTCTGTGTGTGCCTGTATGTATGTGTGTGTGTGTGTGTGTGTGTGTGTGTGTGCGCCTGTGCTGAGTATTGCAGTGACTCAGTAATGTGAGTGGGTTGGGCCTGAGTTAGACCCAGGCACTGCCACAGGCACAGTCATGGCCTGCTGCCTTTGTCTTAGCCCTGCCATCAGTCACACTGAATACACCCAGCTCCACTGGGCCTACCTGAACAGGATCCGCTCTAACCTGGAATAATGAAGTAACAACAAAATCAGAGTGCTGCACCATCCATCATTCCACACCCCACTGCCCAGAGCGCTGGGAGATCTCACAACAGACAGACCAAAAAAACACACACACACACGCATACACACACACCTAAACACACACACACACACACACACACACACAAGCATACAGGCACACACACACGCATACACACACGCACACAGGCATACAGACACACACACATACTCACACACACAAGCATATAGGCACGCACACACGCATACACACACGCACACACACATACACACACAGGCATACAGACACACACACACACACAGGCATACAGACACACACAAACAGACATGCACACACACATACACACACAGGCATACAGGCACACACACGCGGGTACGCACACTCATACACAGTCACACACACGGACACGTACACACACACACACACTCACACACAAACAGGCATACAGGCACACGTAGGCACACACACACACACACACACACACAGTCACATGGACACACAAACATGCACACATGCAGGTGTGTTTATCCTTCCGATTCCTGTATACAAAAACAGAAATCATTACCAGAGGTGACTCTTATAGTCACGGTATGACAAAACTCTTGCTGTCACCCTCAAGAGTGGAGCATAACTGTGTATGAAGACACTCTTCCTGCTCCACTAATTGCTGTACATTTGAGGGTGACAGTGTGGCAACCACAACTGACAGCTGAAGATTGAGATAAATAGATTGCTGTTGACTGCATTTCATTCAGCACGTTATTTGTATACCTATCCCAGTTCCAAGAGTGTTTCTTTTTGGAGGAGCGGGTGGGGTAATGTACTTAAAACCCAGCTCTCCGGAGCCATTAGATTAGTAATTACTCTGATATGTGCAGCACTTGAGCTACTCCTCCATTATACTTTGCTTGGAATTGGGAATATAATTTTCTCATTTCATTTGCATTTTCATACCATAGAAAAGCACTTTGCTCAAAATGTTTTTCCGATAAGCACGCCTTTTGTAAAATGTGAGAAGAACAATGCAAGTATTTCTCTGTATGATTCCAAACCCCCATCCCCACCCCACTCTCTGTGATTCATTTCTGAACCTGAAATGTGAAAATACTGCATTTCATTGATCTATCTGCTGCGCAGTAAGTGTAAGAGAATTACAGTGATATGTGTGAATCCAAAACATAAAACAGGAAAGCGTGACATTTTTTGGGAGCAGTAAATGTCCTTCATCTACTAAAAGAAAGGAAAATAAAAAGATATGAATAAATAAAAACATAGGACTGTATTACAACATGTTACATCAATGTGTTGTAAACATGTCTAAGGTTCGTGGTAATTTGGTCATTGGTGGGGAGCTAGGCCATCAGCTTGGGTCTACGAGAGAACTGCAGGCGTGGTATTTATGGCTGAGATAAAGTTGCAGAGGTGGTGATTAATGAGGAGGCATTAACATGGCACAATCAGTGGTATATAACCTTTTAATCACACTTGGAAAGCCTAAGGGGGTCGTATAATCAACTGGGGGGTAAACCTCAAAGAGGAACGGAGCCCCGCCTTCTTCAGGCCTCTTGTTTCATCATGGGTGCACAACGGAGAAAAAAGGGAGGGGAAAAAAAACTTCTCCCTGGAGTTTCAAATGTGACATTTTATCAGAAACCCTTGCCTCAAATTGTGCCCCGGCTATAGACTGACTGTAAGTCTTTGAAGTCCTTTCGGCTCCCAGCTTTGGCGACGAAGGGATCAACTCTCTCTCCCCCCCCCCCACTCTCCACTCCACTCCACCCCTCCCTGACATCAGTCCCTCCCTGCCTTTAATGTGTGGGAGCCCAGGCTTCAGGCTCCAGTGGAAAACTCAATATTGATATTCTGCCTCTGAATTCCCAGCAGGGCCACTGCTGGCACCAGGCCCCTCCGGCAGAGAGAGTTCCAGCCTTGCATGCGATTGTTCAGGCTTATTGGAGCTCTGCTTGGTGTGCCTTCGCCTGCTTACCCCGCTCCAGGTCGAGCGAGTGCACTGCGCTATACGTGGGTAAGCGGCCGCAGCAAACCGGTGTAGTTTAGCTCAGGACACTGAGTCATACCCGCACAGAACGTCTGGAGCTAAAACGGTAAAAAAGAGTCTGAATACGAAACAAAAAGAGTCCGAATACGGGAAGAAGAGTCTGAATACGGGAAGAAGAGTCTGAATACGGGAAGAAGAGCCTGAATGCAGGATGAGGCGTCTGAATACGGGAAGAAGAGCCTGAATGCGGGAAGAGGAGTCTGAATACGGGAAGAAGAGTCTGAATACAGGAAGAGTCTGAATTCGGGAAGAAGAGTCTGAATGCGGGAAGAGGAGTCTGAATACGGGAAGAAGAGTCTGAATACGGGAAGAAGAGTCTGAATATGGGAAGAAGAGTCTGAATACGGGAAGAAGTATCTCAATACAGAAAAAAGAGTCTGAATGCACTGATAAAAATAACGGTCAGAAGGGGCGACATGGCTCAGGCAGTAAGAGCAGTCGTCTGGCAGTCGGAGGGTTGCCGGTTCGATCCCCCGCCCGGGCTGTGTCGAAGTGTGTCTGAGCAAGACACCTAACCCCCAAATGCTCCTGACGAGCTGGTTAGCGCCTTGCATGGCAGCCAATCACCGTCGGTGTGTGAGTGTATGTATGAATGGGTGAATGAGAAGCATCAATTGTACAGCGCTTTGGATAAAGGCGCTATATAAATGCCAACCAAGTAGTGTAAATGGTAAATGTCTGCATGTATATAGCGCCTTTATTCAAAGCCCTGTACAATTGATGTTTCTCATTCACTCATTTACACACACACTCACACACCAACGGGGGTAAGGTGTCTTGCTCAGGGACACCTCGACTTGGCAACCAGACTTACCTCCTAAGCCAATGTGGCCCCTAGTGTAATTGTTCTGTTTGTACTAGCTTATCTACAGCCCATTTGTTTTGCCAATAATGTCTCATCCAGCACATTCAATTCAAATGTCAGCACCTCCACCGAGCCTGACCTGAGACAGGGATGGATAGAATATATGTTGCGAGTGGGCTGTACTTCTAATGCTGATTTACGCAGAACAGAGATGAACCCCGAACCGTTGCTACCTATTCCATTTGGGCGAAAGAGACAGGCCGTCAGTTTGAATCTGGCCGCCCGTGATACAGATTGTGATTTATACAGTACGGGGGACGTTATGGAGCTCTGAACTCAGTGGCCCTCCGTCCCGGAGACCGATTCCAGTCCGACTAGCCTCTCTGGGGTGGAGGCCTGCTCTTTAATTCCATTCGGCCTGCGTTCCTTAGCAAGTTATCTGCTCCGGTAAAGGTCACCAGTGGCGATGATGGATAGACGCTGCCGCCGGTTTAATTTAAAATAAAGAGCAATAAAGAGGGGCTTCCCGCTCTCGGCATGGCGAATGATGAAAGGGCCATTAGTTAAGCAAAGGTCGAGGGCTCCTCCTCTGGCCGGATGGGTAGCACATAGTGCCACAGGGCGTGATGCCAGTGAGAGGAGGGGGATAAGGGGCTACGCTGGGACCCCCGCTGATGTCATCCTCCTTTGGGACTGGCGGTTATCAGCCGTGTCGTGGACGTTGTTTTAAATGAAAATGGCAAGGGAGAGAGATAAGGGGACCCAGAGGGGGCGATCGGACACATTTGCATTCCCGGAGGGGACCCCTGACGATGGCCGACGGTGTCGACATTCATCCTTTGCAAATGAGTTACCCAAGGAGCCTGTTATCCGCGGTCCTGGAGACAGGTCTCTCAGATACAGCAGTGCCATTGTACAGACATTACCACTACAGGGGCCCTGTGTCCAGGGGTGATCTAACTACAAGGGCTCCAGCAGAGCTCTCTCTCTCTCTCTCTCCCTCACTCTCTCTTTCTTATTATCTCTCTCTCGCTCTCTCTTTCTTATTGTCTCTCTCCCTCGCTCCCTCCCCATCTCTCTCTCCCCATCTTTCTCTCTCTCTCCCCCCCCCCTCTCTCTCTCTCTCTCTCTCTCCTTTTCCCTCTCTGACAGAGGGAAGAGATGGTTCAGCCACCTGAATGGATGCTGGCTCGATTAATGAGCCTTCCTGCGGTGAAATCAGCCCTGTACCACACACAAGTGTAACAGGCATGCCCATCACCTGTGGCAGAGGACTGTGAAGACATGCATGTGTTTGTGTAAGGCAAAACCACCTTTATACTTTTATAACTGCACTTTAAACTGAAAATCAATGAAACCATGAAGGACTATTTCTAAATAACCTTTCAAAAAAATAAAACCTAAGATAATTACCACTGCTGTTTTAAAATCGTTTTGAATATTTGTAAGGAAGAAAACATCCAAAACTTGCCAGTGGTTTATTGCTAGTCATCGGAACTGAACAACACTGACAACGCTCATGTTTTATGGCTGGTCTCAAAAACAATATTTATTATTTATTTAAGGAAAATAGGCAGTGTGCCATCCTTACTTATTTTCTCACGTTATACAGACAGGGGAAAAGAATGAGGTGTAGAGATAGAAATGGGATCACAGTAGAGAAAGTGCCATACTGGGGAATTGAACCTCCAGCAACATGAGAAGATTCATATTGTAAATGGATTTAGAGTTCGCCACCCCATGGACTGTGCTGCATGGTCTCTGCACTACAATCATCTTTTTTAATAAAATTGTGGATTAATAATCTAACAAAGGTGAAGCAAAAGAGCTAAGAAATTACGTGTTTAACACCAATTATTTATTTTGTAGCCATATTCCGGAAAGTAATTATTTCAGATCTGAGATCAGAATACTGCTCTGCCCATTATGTCAAAATGGGATTCTTGGTCAGCCTGGATGTATTTAATGGAGAAGTTTTCAAATTGAAATATAATATTTGATACCATTTTCTCCAAGAAATTGTATTGTACACATGGTCAGTACAAACTGTACTGACCACTTGCGCCCTGGTGTTAATCTACATCAATCTTCCACTTCTTATCCACTTGATTACAGTCCAACTGTAGGTGACTACAGTGGGTGAGGTGACTCTCTCTCTCTCAAATTCAAAATGCTTTATTGGCAGGAACAGAAATAATGATATACAAATACAAACAGGAATACAAACTAATCTCTCTCTCTCTCTTCTTCTTCTCTCTCTCTCTCTCTCTCTCTCTCTCTCTCTCTCTCTCTCGCTCTCTCTCTCTCTCTCTCTCTCTCTCTCTCTCCATGTTATTTACACTTCACCTTCAAGTTGAATAACCTTTGATCAGCCTATTTCATAAAATAGCTTTTATGAAATAATGGGAAATTTATGTAAATAATTGGAAATTATCAACCTCACTAATTCAGTAATTTAAATGCACTAGATATGTAAAGACTACTGAATTTGGCCATTGAGCCCATTTAATGCATAACAATGTATTCCAGTATTTAACCCCCAGAGATCAAAGACTCATTATGTCATATGGAAGGTCATTATATCTGTCAGCTGTAACACTCTGCTAACCTATGCTATTTCAGAATTGTAGTTTAAATTTGAAAACGTGAAATTTCAAGTAATTTCATGTCACATTATTTTTTCAGTTGTGGAAATCTTCATTCACATATGCAAAAAGGCAATCAGATATGAAAATGTCCAGTTCAAATATTTTTTCTAAATATAAAAAATGCACACTGGATGCTGCCTTTCACCATTACTGCTCTTCAAAGAAGGATTATGTACTCTTCCACACAAAGGAAATTCACATCTCAAGAAGACAACATACACTGCAGTGAAATCGACATTAAAATCTAAATGCAAATTGTACAGCTTTGACAGATGAATGCTTTTTTGCTAATTTAATTGACCATTCTTTAAAAGTGCCTTGTAGCTATATCATTCTGATGTATCCTATAAAATAAACAAACAGAAATTTGTAAAATAAATGTTCAAGATAATGTATCAAAAGCAGCTGTATCTAAAGTTTCTAATGATCCTCGCAAATGAGTTCTAATATCGCTACACTATATTCACGACTACAGCGTGATTGATTTTGAACAATGTGGCTAATGACGATCAGCGAACAAGATTGTTTTCTCCATAAAGCGAACCATCATAATGATTAAACCACTGGGCCACAATTTATTTTGTGTAACTGTTGGCTGGCAAAGATACAGCAGCAGTAAAAACATATGTGAAGTATGCCACCATTAGCCACGTTAATCTAATTATGATACAAATGGTGAAAAGTCTGGTTTCGGCTTAGTTTATGTGCACTAATGGGTTTGGATGTGAAAAGGGGAACTGATGAATTAGCTTGATGAGGTACTTTAGACACCAAGCGATATTAAGTTAAAATTTTTGGTGTTGCTGAAGAAGAAAAAAATGATTGAAGAGCCCTCTAATGTTGCCTTAAGGGATTTGTAATTGGAGTCAATGAGGCGCATCAGTCAATACTGCCCAACTGAAATCCTCTATGTCACATGACATTGTCTGCCTCATTTTTTATCAAGCTTGTGTTGAATCAATATTTACAGGATTAATTGAAGCATTCACTTTATCATAACATGGCATAATTGATGAGTGACATACACAATTACCAGCAGATTACGCATGCTGGATGGAACGCATTGCTTGAAGCAAAGTAACTTTTGCGATTAAATAGTACAACCTGAAAAATTGAATGAAAATGGCACAAACAATAACTGATTTAGCCCTTTATTGGCATGCAATTTCCTAACCAAAGCCCTGAAAATGACAAGCAAATATGCTTCAGTCAAAGGGAACTTGGGTGGCTTGAGTGCTTTAAGAAATAATGATAAAAAAAATCTTCCACTAGATGAGGAATAAGATCAGAGTTGAAAAAAGTATAGAAAGTTATTGCACCATCTACAACTGTCATATTTATTTAAAAATGGAAATTTATCTTAATATGAATGGCGATACTTAAGGGTATTAAGCAAGAGATATTCTTTTTACATTTCAGAACCAAACTGAGTAAGCCGCTCCACCAGTGGAAGAGGTTGAGGAATCAAGTTTACTCCTGACTACCTTGGCCCCACTCAAGCCGCACTGAATCAGCACTGTAAAAGCAGGCTTGAGGTGTCACACGCTGAGGCCCTCTGCTCCATGCGTAGCCACCGAGGTGAGCACCACAGCCCAGAGATGACATCAATCAGCAGGCCTGCCAGGAGCGTCAGCTGGGAGAGACACTGCATTTATATTTCCATTCCTTCTCCCCCCCTTTGTTTCTTCACTGCAAACAAAACATTTCCAGCGGTGACCGAGTTTTATCAAGAGAGGTCATTATCATGCCGGCTACTGGGAGAGCAATCCTTTGCCATGATTTAACAGGATGTTGTTTTACCAAAGTGCCTCCGGCTCTGGCCAAAGACAGATGGTTCCAGATTGTAGATCCTCCAAAGCCACCTGGAACATGTGTGTTACTGTAATGTCAAAACTACTTCAATCATTCAGATTAACAATCTTGAGTCGCACTGAGAAACAATTAGGAAGTATTCCCCCCTCATTGATTGGTTACCCAGAGTCCTTAAATAAATCAATATATGAATATTAAAGAAACAAATATACTGTACCTCTTCAGCCAATATAAGAGTTATGCGATCTGAATCTGAGATCTGAATTATGTAAATAAGCTATCATCCATGTATATTATACAGTACGCAGTATATAAAATATATCGTTTATACTACACTTAAGCCTAATAAGTTTGTATAATTCAGGAGAATATACTGTACATATACATATGATAAAAACAGACTGCATGCTGTAGGGGCTTTAGACATCAACGCATAATAAGAAAGATGATAATGGTAAAGTGAAACGGCCAAGATTTTTAAATGGAATTGTAAACACAGCCATTTTGTTTGGTCATTTATAAATCCCCCGTTAACTAAGATTGAATAAAATACATGCATGTATATCTTTTTACAGTTTCAAGTGACAAAAAACTGCACTAAAATACATCAGCAAGGAGAACGAGCCATCTGTTGATTACTGCGGCAGAGCCTTATCACCAGATCTTTTGGTGAGCCCATTTGTTTGGAGAGATTACAATCTTTCTGCTTGGTCAGCTGCCACAGATGAATAATATCTCAACAAGTTGCAGAGCATGTGTGTGGTCCTGAATGCTCATTTTTGCCTGGGTCCAAAAATGCTGCAGTATCTTCCTAAAGACTGGAGTTACTGACTGTGTAAAGTGGCTCAGCATTCAGAGCAGCTATTTAATATACATTTTTTGTTCATATCTGAATATCCATCGGTTTTCACACAGTTCTTTTGCAATTGGTAAGCAAGAAAATTAATTATCGCTGTTCAATGTATAAGATATTGCATAGTCCCCTGTTCAGGAATAAAATATGAAGATGGAACTGTGATACAGGTATCCCACACAGAGGCTATACACGCTCTGACCCTATTATATTTTAAAGATTAATTAATTTTTTATAATTGTGTGAGAATCTTCTGCTAATTAGCTGTTTAGGTAAACCCCTTACACAGTATGTCTAACAGGCAGAGATACTGAGAAGGATGGCTTGTTACTAGACCTAATTAAGAATGCAGTATTGAAACTATTCCACCCCTCCCCGCAAAAATATTTACTCAAAAAGTGCTTTATTATATGCTGAAATTTGTCACGTTCTGTGTCTCTGTCCCAAATTCTTGTAATTTCCTGATTTCCCTGTTTTATGTATTTTATAGTTCCCAGTCACGTTCCGTGCCTCTGTGTCTTAGTTCATTTCCCTGTTTCTCCATTTATAAGTACTCCCTGTGTTTATGTTCAGTTCCAAGTTTTCCCTTTCTCCCAGTTATGTGACTGAGCGCCCCGTGCCTGATATGTGTCTTCTCATGTGTTATCGTCTCACCTGTTTCTTGTTGTATCATCATTAGTGTTGTAAAAAGCCTACCTGTTTCTTTGTTACATTACATTACATTATTGGCATTTGGCAGATGCTCTTATCCAGAGCGACGTACAGTTGATTAGACTAAGCAGGAGACAATCCTCCCCTGGAGCAATGCAGGGTTAAGGGCCTTGCTCAAGAGCTAGTTCATCTTGCACCGTGCCTTTGTGGTTGTTTCATGTGATCCTAGCCTCTGCTTTCCCTGTTTCTGTAAACCTGCCAGTCCTTGTTACCCTGCCAGTTCCGGATTCACTTCCTGTCACCTGCCTGCTCTTCTGCCCTGCCCCGGATATGACCCTCTCTCACCCTAGGCCTCATTCCCTGCCCTAGACCTCGTTCTCTGCTCTAGCCCTCCTGTCTGCCTCACCCATCTCCTGAACTTTAACCCTCCTGTTCTCCAGCCCCCCGTTTCTTGATCTCCCGGCTTTAACCTCCGGCTGTCCTGCGACTTCGACCTGTCTGTACCTTGCTTGGAATCTGACCCATAGCCTGGACTCGACCATGATACTGCTTACCTGTGTTGCTCTGTCTGCTGTGTTTTGACCATTTTTTTCTGCCTACTCTGATTAAAGCCTGCAGTTGGTCCCTATCGGTTTGGTTCCTATCAGTTCTCCCATAACAGCAATTCTCTCGTAATCAAATTGTTGTTTCATTTTAATGAGCTGTGCAAAGCCATTTTATAGTAAACATGAAACAAGCATGATTCCTGATGCTGTGTAAGTTATCTGATGCCCTTATTTGAGTAATCCATAGTGTTTATACACTCAGTGACCAATTTATTAGGTAGACCTGTACACCAGCTCTTTCGAGCAAATATTGAATTAGCCAATCATGTGGCAGCAAAGCACTCAGAGATGGCCAAGAGGTTCAGCTGTTGTTCAGTCAGAAAGGGGAAGAAATGAGATCTAAGTGACTTTTCAGGGTGGTCTGATCTCCTGGGATTTTCACACACCACAGTCTCTAGAGTTAGCAGAGAATGGGGTGAAAAACAGAAACCATCCAGTGAGCAGCAGATATGCGGGCAAAAATGTGTTGTTAATGAGAGAGGTCAGAGGAGAAGGGTCAAGAAGGTGACAGTAACATAAATAACCACACATTACAACAGTGGTATGCAGAAGAGCATCTCTGAACACACAACATGCCAAACCTCTTAAGTGGATAGGCTACAGCAGCAGAAGAAAAAAATAAGTCTAACAAATACATAATAAAGTGTTCACTGTGACTATACAGTAGTTGCATAGTAGTAGTACTAGTAATATATGATGAACTTGTTAGTGTATTATCTAATTTTTGGGACTAATTTGGAAACAATTTGGGCTTCTTTCCAGTGTAATCACCCAAATGAAACAACATCACATTACTGTATATAATTTATCTTGAATCAAGTTCTCTCTACAACCCAAATGAAGTCACCGATAAGTACAACCACTCACTTCACAGTGATATTTAGCTATTCTGAGCCTTATTTTAAATCAATTAGAGGACAGACCACTAAGCCTTTTACCTAAAAGCCTTATGTTGCTATGGCGATTATCTATCCTCCATTGTGGCTCAGTTGGGGCTCCTCAGTATCGCCTGGAGCACTGAATTGTGCTGAAAGAGCTGACGTGCTCCCACTGGAAGCAGTCCAGGGGAGGGCAGAGAAAATAACAAATTGCTAATTATGATAATAGAGGTCTGCTGAAAAAGAAGGAGAAACTTAAGTGTGTGCGCGTGCATGAGTATATGCGTGCATTTGGGTGTGTGTACGTGTCTATAAGACCATACATATATATACACTGAAAGGCATTAATTATACAACACATTTACGTCCCCCACCATCCCATTTTTACTCTTATTTTGAAATGTATTTCAATCACATGTGTGTTCGTATCTCAGGTGTTTGTAATGTACATTGCAATGCTGCAATTCCCATGCACCATTAACCCTTTGCACATCATTCTGGGGAAAAGGTGCATTAATAATGGTCTTTTTTATATTCATGACTGCCAATATATTGCAGATAGAGTGCAGAAAGACTAGTATAGTCTTTAGTAGTCTATAGACTACTAGGTGTAATCATTCTTTTGAATACATGATTTCTGAATAAAATATTCGTTTGTATATTAAGTGTATTAATATTATATAAATTTGAGTTTTTCAGAAAAAAATGAATGAACTCATATTGTATTATCACTTTTTTTTTCATGATTAATGCCTGATTAGTGTTAGTATTCACAAGACCTGCGCTCAAACTCAATCCTCCTGTGCCATGCTGGATGGCCCACAAACAGGGGAAGGGTTGGAGAAATCGGGTACAACTGGCCTATTGTGCTGTTGAGTGTGGGAAACCTGTGCCTTCTCATCGGCAAGATCAACACCAGCGGTAAAAGCTTGGCTCCAATTACAGCCTGAGAAGTACTGTAACTCCAAAGCATTAGACTTGATAGTGCTCTTTCGCTACAAATAATGTTTTGTCTAACATTTTCTCAGAAAGGTTTCCCATATTCTATGAATGTCTGTTTATACTGTACAGCTACATTAGGGTTACATTTTTGAATGCCTGCTTTTTTTCTTCACCAGTGTGGGGCCTCGTAAGTTTCCATTGAACATGAGGCCATTAAAGAAAACCCTTAAAAGACAGCTATAGAGCTATAGCCAAGACATATCTCCATATGCTTCAATATCCGTTAATTGTATTCATGTCTCAAACTACACTACCACTTAAGCATGCCTTAATAAGAAACTGTACATTTCTATGCAAATGACAGGACCTTATTGTGAAGCCAGAGGTTTCAAATATTGACCGTGTCCCATTTCAGTCTATTGGCTAGAGATGATCTCTGTACTGTAGATTTCGACTGCCAAACATTTTTGTTAATATAACAGATTTGTATAGGCTGACGACTTAGGGTAGATAACATTGCAGAAACATATAGCATGAGTGCTGAATAACTGAATGACTATACAACAGAATAACTTCATGAATGAACAACAAAATGAAGAAAAAAATTTGACAAAAGCCTAAGCCTAAGTTATTGTAATTTTATAAATAGAAAGTTAATAACTGAGGGGTATTAAATAAGGTTTCACTCTCCACATTTCTTGATTTTCAGCGAACACCAGACTCATACTGATATTTAACATCAATGATCGGAATGATCAGAAGATCTCCAACAGTGTTAGAAGAAGAAAACCACGCGAACACGGGGAGAACATGCAAACTCCGCACAGAGAGGCCCCGGCTGACGGGGATTCGAACCCAGGACCTCCTTGCAGTGAGGTGGCAGTGCTACCCACTGCACCATCTGTGCCAGCCATCACGATATAAAAGAAGTGTATATGACATCGAGAGCCATAACAGACAGAGCATGCAATATTATTAACCTTTGGCGGAACATGGAGTGAACGGGGCTAGCACAACACTGGATATCAAAGGTAATGTGATAGTGGTTAAGGTACATGACTGGGACTCGCAAGGTTAGTGGTTTGATCCCTGACCCTTAGCCCGATAAGATCTACACAGCTGTTGGGCCCTTGAGCAAAGTCCTTAACCCCACGTTGTTCCAGGGGGATTCTCTCCCGCTTAGTTTAATCAACATTAAGTCATTTGGATAAATGCGTCCACTAAATAACATGTAATGATACCTGTGTGGTACTGTATTTTCAAATGTGGCATGCAGGCCAGAGGTTCGTTTTGGAGGTGCTGACATGACACTAGGCCTTATGTCCAGGGCACCAGGCATTAATTTAACCCCAATCTCGCCTACACATCCTTACTAACTGCAAATGGTCCTTTCTGACACAAACCCAATGTCTGTGAACTGCACTGCTCATATGAAACGTGTGATTTGTAAACCACAAAACAGGGTCCTTTGGTGTATGGATTAAGAAACTGGGCAAGGGACTGTCACTTCACTTCCCACGTTATACTCCTGAGACAAGTACTTAACCCAAATTGCACTGGTAAATATCCATCAGCGCATAAGTATATTGCAACATATAAGCTACCCTAGGAAAGCACATCTGCTAAGTAGATAATACGTGAGGTCGGATATGCCCTCTGCTAGCCAGTGTTCAGGCCAATATAAATAACTTAAAAGCTGCCTTCAAGGTTTTCTTTTCTCCTTTTTTAAGCAAATTATGCAAATACATGAAGGCAGTGGATTATCTGTGGATGTTTAGCCTTGGATGGGAGGGAGCCAGGCGATTGATTAAGAATGGCAGACCAGGCAGCGACAGGCCTTGAAATGGTGGAGCAGCCGCCATTGTGACAGAAATAGAATGTGGTGGGATGGGGGCCAAGGCAATGTCAGACATCACATCAGGGCCGATTTGGGTATCATGGCCCGGCCACTCAACACTCTCTATAAAAGCCTCAGACTAATACACAATTATAATAGACCATGCAAAGGGGGTCTTTTGGCAGTCATGCATCCTGTTAAGTGCTGAGAGTGGCATGTTATCCACAGTACATGTAGATATATATTTACAGTGCCTTCACAAAATTCTCAGACCCCTTCACTTTATGCCCAATTTATTGTGTTGTAGATTTAAAATGGTAATTTTTTTAAGTTTAGAAAGGCACACACCTGTGTATATACAGTCCTACAATTCACACTGCATGTCAGGACAAAAACAAAGCCATGAAATCCAAGGATAAAATTTTGGGGAGGCATAGATCAGGGTAAAGTTCAATTTTCAGCACGAAAATGACCCAAAGCATACAGCCAAGACGATATTTAAGTGTCTGACTGTCCTAGAGTGACCCAGCCAAAGCCCAGACTTAAACCCCATAGAACATCTGTGGAGAGACCTGAAGATGGCAGTTCACAGACACTTCCCATCCAATCTGACGGAGTTTGAGAGGATCTGCCAGGAAGAATAGGATAAACTGCCCAAATCCAGCTGTGCAAAGTGTGTAGTGACTTACCCAAGACTCAAAGCTGTAATTGCTACTAATTAATCACTGAATTAAGATTTCAGTTCAGTTCAATAAATCTACAACACAATAAAGTGCAAAAGGTGAAGTGACTGTCTATAAAAAATATATATACATATTTGTAAGCAGGTTCCTCAAAAAGAAGTACTCTCAAAACAAGGCAAGATGTAGTGCCTGAAAGAGCTTTTTTAACAAGCACTTTTTTATGTAAAAAGGAGAAGAATCTGTGAAGGAAGAGGTTCAAAATGAACAAGCAGGATATCTTTATTTACCCTATTGCACACATTTCTGAGGGGGGACCAGAAACTGCAACCTGAAAAGCAGTTAGCTCCCCTTTTCGTTGAACAAGTATTTTGCTCATCCTCAGTCCATATCGATTTGTTCATGCTTACCACCACGGACCATCTAGGCATATCACAGAATATCCTATAACCTAGAATACGATATTGACCTACATGTGCATTTCAATTAAAATATTAATGCCATTCTTGAAGCTCTAAGTGTTCTAATTTCCTGGCTCATTGTCAAAATTCAAGAAGGGACAAACCGAAGATAGACCCTGCATTGCTAATACAGCACTGGGAGTTTCTGTTATCAGCGTAATTCCTTAATTTCACAAGGACAATGGAGCTGAATATATGGGCAGCATATACACTGGAACGTCTTCGGCGTCTCAGCCGAAAGACAGGAAATGTCACCCAGAAACACTGCAAGAATGTCAAATTATCAGCCTAACATTTTCTCTCTTTGTCACGAAAAAGCCAGGCTGTAATTTTTAGCTTATTGTATTCGTCCTCATCAGACTGGATGCAGTCGGGAGCTGAAGGACCCCTCTGAATATAATCACCACACATGGCGGTGCACAATCCGTTGCTATGGATGCACGTTGTGTACCTGGCTTTTAACTAAAGGGCAGCTTTACATGGGGAACAATCCCTTATGAGTGACGGCTCAAGTGTGGGTTTATGTGACATCACAATGAAGCTCACACTGAGCATTTTTGTTCCAGAAATTGTTCTCCTTGAACAACTGAAATCCCAGCATGCCTTTGTGATTGAATGAATAGAATATCTTCAATTAAAAATGTAGAAATGATATACATTTTTAATAGTATTATTGTTAATACTACTAACACATTTTATAGCATAGAATAGTATAGTGTAGTTATGTTAAAATATTACAGAGTGAATATTGATTAATCAATTCACCTTATGTAAAAAAAAAAAAGAAATCTTTTATAAAATGATTAACTATGGAATTGAAAAGTAACTTTGTTTCTAGTTTTCCTCAGGCTTACATGGAAGCATATACCAATAGTTGTACTTTTTGCTTTTAATATTGACCGCTACTTATTGAACTACTCGTTAAAAGAAAAACCTTTACTTACGACATGCTTCCATGCACAGCCCTCTCTCGGCTTACCATTAATTTACATGTATAATTATTACAGGCGCTTCAGGAATTGTTTGCTAAAAAGCTTTATGCAAATTATAATTAACGGTAATTAAAATCGGAGCTGTTATGAATGGGAGCCATGGTGCTAGAATGCTGTTTATGAAACCAAATTAAAACTAATGACTTTACTCTGGGAAGAGAGAAGGGGTTGGAGCTTTTAGTGAGACCATGTCAGTTTTAAAACATACCCATGCAGTGCAGCATGAGTATGACAGCAATCCCTTCATATCAGTGATTTTACATTTTAAAAAATCAGATCCTTTCTTTTTCAAATCTTGGGGTACATTTGCTACCTGCTTATTACATTCATCATCATTTTAACCCTCTAAGATGCAAGATCATAAATATGTTGTTAGAATATTCTTAAACAAACATTCTCATGCTGACGTAAAAATAATAAGACTGGTAATTGAGTAATTGAGAACACTAACTTAGAAACTGAACAAAAACCGTGATTCTAAAGTATCAACCTGCCCTGTTCTTCACTTTCATTTCAGTACAATTACAAAATGTGTCCCCTTATAAACAATTTTATCCTCTGCTGGCTGACACATTGATCTTTTAAACTGATATTGCTGCATCTATTCACCAATTGAATACGCAATCATAAACGGTTTAATAGACCAAATTGTTCTTTGTCAAAGGGCAGCAAATCGAAAACTTGGCCACACTATAATGCGTTTAGGCAATCTCGATTGTCAACAGCAAAAGATACATACGCTGTCACGTGGGCCAAGACAGGGCCGAGACAGCCCCACAAAACCACGCCATCACCCCTTTTCATCAAATTAAGTGGTTTTATCTCGGTTCTGCAATGCCTTTTATATGAAAGGCGTTTAAAATGGATGAAGAATAAAGCAAATGAAGGCTCTTGGAATAATACATTTAAGAACGCCAATTGAATTAGTGTCTCCACGGTGTCTCTGCAGCTCCCAGATGCTTTCTAGTATAAAGTTTTATGAACAGCAGAATACTGAAGTGGAACCAATGGGATTGCCCTGTTTTATTATTCTTAGATTGTACTGCCAGCCTCTTGCTTTAATTAAGTGATGGGGCACAGGACTCCTTTTAATTTCAGCATTATCATCCTTTTTTTTTTCTTTTTTTCCTTTTTTTTTTTACAAATCCTTATGGTTTATTAATGTTTGTTAAATTCTTAATTCTTTACTGGAAAGGCTCTCACTGATACAGTTTTAGAGATATATAGGATGTTTGCAAGCACAATGGCACTGGATTACTGAAATTATTTGTACTTTATGGATAAATATTACCAGGTTATTAAATAAAAAGCCTTCTTATCAATATGTAAATTAATACATTAAAGCTGAAAAAATATTGCGTCCCATGAACACTGACCACCCTCCGGATGCTGACGACACTACAGTCATACAGCCAGTATTTTTAATTTATCTGACGTGCATTCAAGGCAGCAAACATTGGTAACATATTCAACTTTGTTCTGTTTGCCACAAATGTTAGCTAACGTTAGCTAACAGTTTGAAAAGGTAGTGCTCACCGAACATAAATGGTGGCTGATGGGGAAAACGCAGAGAGAAAAAAAAGACAATTATTTGGCTGGTAAAATACATATTTGTTCTTACCTTAAAAATAAATCACAGGTAAGCAATGTATTAGCTAGCTGCCATTGTAACTGTAGACCTAATTTGCATCCATTTGTATTAAAAAAGCGTTGGTGCCGAACTAAATGTAATGTTCATTTAAAATCGTTCAAACATAGTTTGGCGTGAACATTTGCTGTCTTGAATGCACGTCTGGTCTTACAATAGGTTATGGGGTATGTAGTTTCCCAGTATGGCATTCTCTCATTATGTATGTCTTTCATGGCTTTGTGTTGTTCATTACTCTTACTCAGGAGTCTCTACCTGAACCTCACAAGGGTTATTGCTCTCGGAAACCAAACTAATTGACAAGTAATTACCTAATCTCCTGTAAATAATCATAGGCCTCCATTCATTAAGAGTCATACATAGGATCTGGCATAGATTATACTTAAAATGGACTCCTATCAATTCCCATTGTTCCTCTCTTTTGGCTGAATGGCTACCAAACAAGGTGGAACAGCCTGGAAATTGTATGGGAAAATGTAAGAGAAAGAACAGCAATTAGTAATGAATGACATTTTTAATTACTTTGTTTGAAACCGTTTGAAACCAATTAAAAATTGCCATGACTTTCCTTAAAAACAGTAATTTGGTGTAGGTATTTGGTGTGGAAAGAGTCTCTAAAGACTGATGGTGTGGAAATAACATACCTCAGTACCAGAGCTTGCTATGCCCCCGTAGCTTCCAGCACCTTCTCAGTGATGAGGAGAATTCCTAGGGAGTGAGAACAGAAGCTGGAGTACCTTCAAACCCACAGCTTCAGCGCAGCCCCAGATAAAACGCCTGCCATTTAATTAAGAGGCTTGTTCCTCAGGAAAGCTACAGCACACTCTAACAATCTTAGCCCCTGAAAGGAATCAGCAAAAGGCACCCAATACTGTGCCTAATAACCTTCAAAGGGTCCTTTTATGTTTACCAAGCCTCCATGCTGTAAGGCCCCGGCTCTGTAATACAACACTGTTTACAGAGAAGGGCTGGTCTCTCACCAGAGACATGATTAAGCCAAATTTGTTATTGTTCTGTGGTGCATGAAAACATTTTACTTTCCTTTTTAAAGAAAAAAAGCTTTTTTTTCTCTGCCCAAAGTTTAGAATTAAGGAGGGTGGAGAATGGGAGGGGTCTACGGCTAGAGTATGCACAATAAGGCAAGTTCTTACAGAGGAATAATGAGCTTAATTGAAATTTTAAAAAATTAATGTAAAAAGCTATGAATGACAGAGGAGGCTGTAAAAAAAGAGGCATATCTGGGCACAAGGCTGTCACGTCAGGATAAACTTGAGGCATCACACTCTTCTGCCGAAAGCA